>NC_136511.1:14160839-14165839 GCF_053919585.1 Euprymna scolopes | reverse complement strand
CCGAACATAGTTATATCGCTTACTCTTATTAGCGAGAATGCCAATTTTATTGTAAACACAAATTAGGCACTCTTAGTTGAGAAGATTTTTATATTACATTGGCAATGTAATTTTGCTTTGACGGTCGAATCTTTAAAATCTGTCAACTATACAATAATAAGTTTTTGTTTTTTTTTCACCCGTTTGCGAGTCGTTGCCTCTCTAGCCACACTGAATAACCCAGATACAGCGAAATAGTGATTCTGTGTACGGCTATTTAACTACTTAATGTATATTCTAAATTTTTCATATTGTACGCAAAATGATTACATTATGAAGACTTTATATTAAAATATTAATCGGTGATGTTTACCCGGGGTGGGGTACTTGAAGTTTGTTTATTCGACACGTAAGGAGAACCCCGTTTTAGTTATGTCCATATCGATTGCACGTGTTTTCAATGGCAGGTTATAAGTGAACTTTGCGTTGATGATCGCCAGCTTCGTAACTCCTTTTTTCCTTATTTTGTTTTTGAGTCGTCACTTTCCACTAGTAATGTTTCTGACAGAGGGGAGAAAATTACCGGTTTCTTGGTCTGTATATAGGCATACAGCATTTATCATTGGCTAGTTTTTGACATCAAAGTTGCGTTTTATTTACTTATTTAAGTTTATCTTCTTCAATCAAGCGACTTCACGTCTTGTCTAGAGCGGTTCCCTATAAAAAGTAATTTTAAAAAAATGTACAAGTAATATTTGTTTTAAAAACATTTCTTTTGCAAAGGCATCATTTTATATAAAGGCCAAATGAACAAAGCTTCTTTCTGAGAACTGCACACTTGTAGAATTGTCTTCTGTTTTCCTGCTTTCCAGCTGATTAAAATATGGTTGTCTTCAAGTCCAACGTAAACAAGTTCTTGATGAGCCGTTCCAATTATATTAACAAACTTACCGAATTTCCATTACTAAAGATTACTATAATGTCCAATTGACTACTGTATACTATTAACTCTTTTCCTCGAGTAATCTCTGGGCCTTTATAAGTGGTTTTGCCTAGGTAAAAAAGCATGTCGAGGATATAAGGGAATAGAATTAAATCAACATCCGTTACAAAGATGAAAAACATGTTGAAATGATTGGAAAATATTGATTAGATAAACCAGAATCGGGTTATTAGTGTGATGGGTTTTTTTTTTTACACAGTGGCCACCACTTATCAAGGCTCGAAAGCCACTCAGGGATAAGGGTTATTGCAAGTACATTACGTTAGTGTGGAGATTTCATGAAGTGTTTACGGTTCATTAGGAATTTGTTAAATGATGAAGTGGAGACGGTTCATTAGGAATTTGTTAAAGTTGGACTTGAACACATCCAAGTTGTAGTCAGGTGGGAAGCAGGCAGACGGAACAGAGTTGCACAGGCGTGCAGTTATAAGAAAGAAGCTTTGTTCATGGAATCTACGTTTTCGTTTAGGCACAAATAAAGAGTGGGGGGAAATTTTTCACAGTGGATTCAGCTAGACGGGTGTTTTTCCTGAAAGATTGGCGAGGGGGACCAGAGATTGGAGTTCAGACGAGCACCTGCCATGGAAATAACGATAAAGCAAGGATAGGCTCGCAACGTCTCTTCTCTGGGAGAGAGGTGGCAGGGTAGAGAAAAGGGAATGAGAATTCATTTGACCGTGGGCCTGTAGATAACCATGTTGGAATATGCAGGAAAGTACCACGTGGTAATGCCAAGGTAAAAAACTGACCACTCTCTTCTGTCTATAAACAAACAAAATTTAAATGAACTACGGTTTTCTATGTACATTATCGTAGCTTAATAAACGAAGACGCTGCCTTCCACGTGAATACAAACATGAAACAAGCAAGCTGATTTTTTTATTTGTTTATTTTTTAAAAATATAATTGTACTGAAAACCTGCTGTTTCATGCCTTGTATCCCTAAAATTAATATAATAGATATAAAAATAAACATTGAGTTTAAACGAGATTGGTAATAATGCTCACAGAAAAGAGCAGGATATTTTCTTTTTTTTTATTCAATTTAGGGAAACAAAAATAGCATACGTCGCTACAATAAATCTACTGTTTCAGAAATCATCAGGCGAATAATAGATATATAGATAATAGAAAGAAAGGAAAACAAAAAAGAAAGACGCTGAAAATGAAGAAGGAAATTGAAAAAAAGTTTTTTGGATCTTTTCTTATATATATATATATATATATATATATATATATATATATATATATATATATATATAGTGTGCGTTAAATGTTTTAGAGAAAGGAAAATTTATGCTTCTTGCATGTCACCAAAATACTGCTTAGAAATCTATCAATATATCGATCTATATCTGTATGCATAGAAACAAATTAATGCTGTTGTCTGTATGTATATACATTCATGTGCGTCTTCGAATATATATATATATATATATATATATATATATATATATATAGTAAGACATTTGCAGATATGTTTCAGTCAAAGCTATCGGTAAGCAGAAAATATTATCATGGATTTGAATAACAGTTTGACTTCGTTTTAAAAAAACTTTGTTTATAATTAGACGATTATACAAACACCTGTGAATGTAAACTTGCTTGTGTGTGTATGTGTGTATATGTGTTGCGTGTGTTTGTGTGTGTGTTTGTGTGTGTGTGGCAGTGTGTTTGTGTGTGTGTGTTTGTGTGTGTGTGTGTGTGTGATTGCAGGTTAACATTTTCCAGGACTGTTTTAACGAGGTTAATGCAAGAGTGCTCAATACCGAAGTAAGACAAGACATACTTTTTATTTGCTTTATATAAGAATTCACACGTAGCTACACATTAGTGAACATGTTTCGGTCAGCAAGTTATAACTAGAAACCTTTACAGGGTATATTGATTTTACAAAAGGAAAGTCCGTAAACGTGTTCATGGATGTGTATCTACAATATAAATACTGATGTAGAATAAAAAAAAAGCATATATATATATATATATATATATATATATGTATATGTATATATATATATATATATATACAAAGAGAGAGAGAGAGGGGGGGGAGAGAGATAATGGGGCAAAGAGAGAATAATAGTGTTCCTTGGGTTTCAATATGTAGTTATCAAATACATACTGTTTGCCTGTATATATATATATATATATATATATATATATATATATATATATATATATATATATATATATATATATATATATATATATATATATATATATATATCAGGTTAATAATATCCAAAGGGAAAAACCAAAACCATTAGAATTTTAACGAGGTTGCTGATAGTGCTCAATAAAAAGAGCAGTATGTTCTCACCTGACGATGCCGTCTTAGATTGAAATAGTAGATCTATTGTAGCGACTTATATCAATTTTGTTTGCTAAATTGAATAAAAAGAAAAGAAAGAAAATGTATACTTATATACATAATTATATATATATATTTAATGTAGATGTGTATGTTTACATATATATGTAATTATATATATATACACACACAAGCATATATACAAACACACACACACACACACACATATATATATATATATATATATATATAATTATGTATATCAGTAGGAATTAAATATTAGTTTTAAAGTCAATCGATGTCTTCTTTTTCATGAAAGCATAGGAAAATCTCAGCCCACATGGCTAACGATACGAAATGTAGTCGTTTCTCCAATTTCTGTCTTGATAGGGTCATCTACTTAAAACAATACACATGCCCTTTCATGATTTTGTGAGGTTTTTATTCAGAGAGTTAAGATTATGAAACATTTGTGTTAACGTAATAGTGCTCAGTAACACGTAGAGTTATGTGTTAGCGTGCATTTTTATTTATGCAAACATCTTGACACACACTCACACACACACACTCACATATATATATATATATATATATATATATATATATATATATATATATATATATATATATAACTTTTTTATGTAAATATGATTCAATTCATATTTGTAGTTACGTTTGCAGCATTAATCTGCCAAATTTATTGTATATTTTGCAAACCTTTCGTCTCATAAGCAAAATTGCATTTTTCGAAACTCCGCCAAATAAGGTCTTTGACGTTTACCTCTACTCCTTGCCGAATAATTAAAAATTATGCATACCCTCTTTACATCTTTTTAATTTTTTTTTTTAAAATTTGAATTAATTTTTAATAATATATATATATAGGTATGTATGTATATAAAATAAAAATTACAATTAAATTTACCAAAATGATCCAAGATGGTAAAATTAAAGTATATTATAAATATTAAAGAATTAATATTAATAAAATTATCTCAGCCAGATGTAAAAGCTCGATAAAACCAAATAGGAAATAGAGCTTATAATACGAGCAAACAGTTAATAAAATATGTTAAAAAACACTTTGAAATGAGTTAAAAACATATTTAATCTGAAAAGGAAACACTAGATAAATGGATAGTCCTTAATCCGCGGAGTTTCGAAGAAATACTTTCCTTCTCATCAGAGGGTAGGAATTAGAAGAAAGTATTTCTTCGAAACTCCGCGGATTAGGGACTATCCATTTATCTAGTGTTTCCTTTTCATATTAAATATGTTTTTAACTCATTTCAAAGTGTTTTTTTAACATATTTTATTAACTGTTTGCTCATATATATATATATATATATATATATATATATATATATATATATATATAAGTATATATATATATATATATATATATATAAGTATATATACATGCATACATATATATATATACATGTATGCATATATATATACATGTATTTGTGTGTATTGGTGTGTACATTTCCCTACCAAACTACTCTGTCAATTTTCTGTTTACAGACTCGAGATCTTATGTAAAGTGTATTGGGATTCAGGAAAATCTTTGTAATCGGTTTTCCATGATTTGACGTTTAAAAAGCTTTTTAATCCGGTTTTGGGCGAAAATTCAGCTGTCAAGGGGTCAAAGTTGGATACATAAAAACGAAAATTCTTTTATTAAAATAATGTAGAACTAGCAAT
>NC_136511.1:14153339-14155839 GCF_053919585.1 Euprymna scolopes | reverse complement strand
TTACTTCTAGGGAAAAATATCCTTATACCAGGTTGCCCTGGCAAACCCCCGTAGAGAGGAACTTTGGACGCTCGAGGATAGCACCTAGCAGACATTCAAGTTATCTCATATACATATATATGTATATAGAGAAATAAAAATGAAATGGAACAAACTGAGTTATGTGGTCATCAACGTTTCGTCTTTATTTCGAGACTTCCTCTGGATGAAATGAAGACGAAAAGTTGATGAACGCATAACTCGGTTTTTTCCTTTGTTTTTTATTTATCTATTTTGTCGAAATACTATTTACATTCATATATATATATATATATATATATATATATATATATATATATATATATATGATATAATATATATATATATGATATAATATATATATATGATATAATATATATATATGATATAATATATATATGATATAATATATATATGATATAATATATATATATGATATAATATATATATATATGATATAATATATATATATGATATAATATATATATGATATAATATATATATATATATGATATAATATATATGATATAATATATATATATATATATGATATAATATATATATATGATATAATATATATATATATATGATATAATATATATATGATATAATATATATATATGATATAATATATATATATATATATATATATATATATATGGTGGACAAATGTTTGTTTAAATAGACATTTGGCGAGATAATTTACGGACGACGCTCCCGCGGGGCGGTCGATAGAACTGCTGACTGTCAACGCGATGGTTCTGGGTTCGATACTCGGCTTGGGAGTGCTGCTAGTCTAGCGGCACTGATGAGTTGTGGTGCAACGAAACAGGACTCATTGTCGATGACTAAAATATATATATATATATTCTTATACACATGTACATGAAGTAAAACTCCTACGTTTTTACTAAAAAGAATGAAGTGCTAAGAAGACACCACTCATACTATTAAAACAAGCGATCCTTTTGTGCTCTCGAATTTATTTTTCTATATAATAACTACATTCTCAATGCAGTTTTAACAAGAATTAAAAGACTCTAATTTTGCTGTGAGTCTCGTATGTGGCAGGGGTTGCTTACAAAAAGTCTGACACAATCAATATCTGCAACAAAGGAACGAAATGTTAGGCCAGGAATGCATAAGTTTACTCATCATAACAATGTAATTTGCGACATCTTCTCATCCATATAGAAGGCAGTACTTTTATGACACCAATCATCTCTCTCTCTCTCTCTCTCTCTCTCTGTATATATAAATATATATATATATATATATATATATATATACATATATATAAATATGGATATATATATATATATAAATATATATATAAAAATATACATATATATGTATAGGATCACTGGTTCTCGTCAGATCACCGAAATTAAGCAATGTTGAGCCCGGCTGATAACAGGTGGGTTATAATTTAGGAATTCTAGGCGCTGTTTTGTGCTCTCCGCTTATCTCGGCATTGTTTCCAGTCCTCCTAAACCCCCCACTTGCCACTGGTAATTTACGACGCTGGTTCTGGGGAGGTAGATCGTGAGATGACGCAACTCTTGCCACTAAAAAATTTCACGCAGAAGCACCCTTAAAGTGGATATCCATACTGCGGGACGCAACCATATGCATGTACATATATGCATTAGTATATATATATATATATATATATATATATATATATATATATATATATATATATATATATATATATATATATATGTATCAGTATATATATATGTATCAGTATATATATATATATATATATATATATATATATAAATACTGATACATATATATATATAAGTATGCATATATATATATATATATATATAGTGTGTATATGTATATTATGCATATAGATAGATAGATAGATAGATTAATATGTGTGTATATATATATATAGATATAGAGATAGATAAATAGATAGATAGATAGAGAGATTAATATGTATATATATATATAGAGAGAGAGAGAGAGTGCATGCATTAAAGATGCATGTACATATATGCATTAGTATATATATATATATATATATATATGTATCAGTATATATATATATGTATCAGTATATATATATATAAATACTGATACATATATATATATAAGTATGTATATATATATATATAGTGTGTATATGTATATTATGCATATAGATAGATAGATAGATTAATATGTGTATATATATATAGATATAGAGATAGATAAATAGATAGATAGATAGATTAATATGTATATATATATATATATAGAGAGATAGATAGATAGATAGATAGATAGATAGATAGATAGATATAATCAGCTTAGAAAATGAAATATATCTCTCTGGCCAAAACGAGGTTTGAACGTGAATTTAATGAGGAAAACCTGTAAGAATTCGTGAGGGTTCTTGTCTTTAACTTCTTTCAGACAGAAAAATAAGAAATGATCTAAAACAAAAGCTAATAAAACAAAAAACATGAATAGAGAATTAAATAAG
>NC_136511.1:14140839-14145839 GCF_053919585.1 Euprymna scolopes | reverse complement strand
GTAGAGCTAGGTAGTAAGTTACAAAATATATATGGCAATTAAGCTACACAGAGTATTCCGCGTTTTATGCACGCTAGGATTCATAAGGCTTATGTTATATTTTATAACTTACTATATATATATATATATATATATATATATATATATATATACATATATATGTGTGTGTGTGTGTGTGTGTGTGCGCGTGTGTATAATATGCATAATATATACACACACGTGTATGAGCGACCGATTTAGTTTTTCTGTACACTGTCTTTAGAATACAATAATTGTTTAAGTATATATATATATATATATATATATATATATATATATATAGAGAGAGAGAGAGAGAGAGAGAGAGAGAGACTAGACATTAGTGTGATCTTCCATTGATACCTTCGGTTTCACGAAAACACTCGAACCTCAACGAATAGGATTTAATATACCAAAAGTAAAGAGTGTGTGTGAATGTGTATGTCAAATATTAGTGTCAGTAGGTCGATTTATATATATATATATATATATATATATATATATATATATATATATATATATATATATATATATATATATATATAAATCGACACAGTAGGTCGATTTATATATATATATATATATATATATATATATATATATATATATATATATATATATATAAATCGACCTACTGACACTAATATTTGACATATTATTGATTATATATATATATATATATATATAATGCACTTGGGGTAATTGCGCCAACTAGCTAAAAGTGCACTTTTGGCAACAACGCATATAAAAAGCATTGTTTTTAGTTGGCGCAATTTCCCCCGGATTTTTTACAATTACCCCAAAGTACGGTATATATACTCCTACAATGTGTGTGTGTGTGTGTGTGTGTGTGTGTGTGCGCGTGTGTGTGTATTGATATTTACATTAAAAACTAATTTTCTATTTATTTAAAAAGAAATACAACTTTTTATATATGAGTCGTGAATAGCATAAATCTATAAAAGATCTAGATAATTTGCATATATGTTAAACATTCATTTTAATTAATTCCCTATTACTCTTTTTTTTTGGGGGGGTCTAATGGGATAATAATCTTTAGTTAATTATTACGTGTAATGATATTCATGAAGATATTCTATATAATTTATACTTGCGTAATATTTGCGTAAAAATATTAAAGTAAACACAGACCTCTTTCTTTATACATATTTATGTATGCGTATATAAAATTTTTTAAAATAATTTACCTACCAAACTCCTCTGTCAATTTTTTGTCTTCAGACATGAAACTTTATATATAGATTAGTCGATCCCATGCAAACTTTATATTTCTGTTTTAGCCAAGGAAAATCAGTACAAAAATGTGAAAATTAAAGAATTTGTCAGATGAAGGTCAAACGACGGCATGACAAATATGCATGCGTAACGTAGTAGCTAAAGGTCATGTTTTTTTTTTTAGCCTTGCAGCAGACATCTCTTCGTAGCTCAGGTATAATCGCCAAAGAAAAAAAGTAAATCATAAGCTAAACGTTTTGGTTTCGATTCTCGGTGGTGGGACACGAGTCATTTGTTTTTTTTTTTGTTTTTTTTTACTTTTTAAATCATTACTATATATTGGGTTTAATGTATACTATAAATCTCACCTGTCTGTTTAAATATATGTATGTATGACAGAGTTTAAATGTATGTATATACGACAGAGGCAACGGATTTTCACAAGATCTGTATCGTTTAGAAGCATGACCCTTCGGATGAAAAATATCGAAAAAAAGGTATAAAAACATTAATTAATTCACCCCCTACTGGGCACTTTTTTACAAGGAGGGATCGTTGTTTTCCCCGATATTTTTTTAAAGTTATCTGCTCTTTTCGTTTGACTAGTGCTAAATTCCGGTTTGGCGATAAACGCAACAGTGAAGACGTCACGACATTTTTCATATTCTTTTCCTCCTTCGCGGTACGGGTTCGAGCCTGCCTATTTACTACCATTGTTTTTTGTTTGTTTTTTTTTGTTTTTTTTGCTCAACACACAATTCAAACCACCCGGTCAACGCCGGGCACCTAGACTAGTATGATATAATAATAAATACGAAATCTGCATTGATCAAAACATCATATTTAAGCATACGTTACGAACGGGCAATGCCGGGCGGCCTGCTAATATATATATATATATATATATATATATATATATATATATATATATATATATATATATATATATACTAGAATGTATACCCGACCTTGCCCGGGATTGAATGATGATCACCAAACGTTTCACACTCCCATATTTTTTATCGTCTTTCAAATCGATAAAATCGAACATTTCTTTTCAATCAAATCGATTGATTGCCTGCTTTATTTGGAGACTAAACAAGGGAAGAGGCTTCTCATGCCTTCCCGCAGTGACTTAGTTCATAATTCATTGTAGTAAACATTGTACTGTGAAAAAACATACTGTTCATTTTATAAACTTATTTTTTTTATAATATCTTGCAATAAAGTTTTAAATACAAAAGACAAGTATCGTGCTTCAATTGTGCTCTAAATAGGAACATTTTGAACGCGCCCCTGTCATATCAAAGAACCTACTGTTCAGTTTACATATCGGACTTTTTGCACTTGTGATGTTAGGCTGTGTAAGGTGTTAACTTTGGTAAAAATCGCCTGTTCCTTCTTTCATCGGATCATCGATTATCGATACTTATCGAAGACATTCCGGCACAAATATTAATTGAAAACACACCCAGACACTAAAGGTACATTTTGTGTGAAATTTCATATAGATCTGCCGCACTATTTTCGAGTCCATAGGGAACGAACTTACAAACGCACAGACTCTAATTGTAGAGATATTAGTGTTCGGACGAATTTCGTAATCGGGAATCGAAAAATCAGAATCGATAAAATGTGTGTCTATTTTTCCGATGCCAAAATGATAATTGTTCACTTGTTTATCTAAAACATATTTTTCAGTGACTATATTTTATTGCTTGTTTAACCACCAGTGAAAATAAAAGCTAAACTAGAGACACCCCCCTCCTTTCGGGTATTCTTAATATTTGCGATAACACCTGAAGTTTAGGATAATTCGAAAAAAAAAAAAAAAAAAAACACTTGATAACTTAATATTTCGATGTTTTTAAAGATTCGGAATGAGAAATTGTATCGAAATCGAAAATTTAGAATAGAAACGTTAATTATATCGGAAGTGGGAAATATTTATATATATATAGGACTCTTATTTTGGCCCACCCTGTATATATATATATATATATATATATATATATATATATATATATATATATATATATATATATACACACACAAACATAAAACATACTTTCATAGAACTCACACATCTCTCTCTCTCTCTCTCTCTCTCTCTCTCTCTATATATATATATATATATATATATATATATATATATATATCTGTATATATATATATATATATATATATATATATATATATATATATATATATATATATATATTAATGATGGGACGATTCAAATATTTTTCCCACTTCCGAATGTTACAATGTTACAAATTACAATCGGAAGTGGCAAAAATATTTGAATCGTCCCATCATTAATATATATATATATATATATATATATATATATATATATATATATATATATATATATATATATATATATATATAATTTAAAGGAGATTAGAACAATAGTCTAAAGAGCAGAGTGTATTTCAATGTAATAGTAAAATTACTAGTTTAATTAAAATACAGGGAAAGAAAAAGTGCTCGTTGTAATTTAGATATATAATTATCAATCACATTACTATATATATATATATATATATATATATATATATATATATATATATATATATATATATATATATGGGACGATTCCAATATTTTCCCACTTCCGATACAATGAGGAAGATCGAAGGATCGGCCGAAAATATGTGCTTTTGAAGCAAACATTCTTGTTTTTTTTTTCCAAAGACTTTTGTATTCATACACGTCAACACAAGGGAAATAAATACAGAAAAGATATAAACATTTATATATTTTTCGTATTGATTTTTTATTCATATATATATATATATATATATATATATATATATATATATATATATATATATATATATATATATATATATATACTAGCATGGGTGCCCGGCGTTGTCCGGGTGTTTGGAGGTGTATGTTGAGCAAAAAAAAAAACGGCCGATTTTTTAAATTTTGACCCCTATTATGGGCCCTTACCATTTATTGTTTTCGGCTCAAATCAAGTTATTAAGTAAGATCCATGACCAAGGAACATACATCTAAACTTCTCTTAACTTCGAAAACACACAAGCAAACAGACGAGGTGCGCCATTTTTATTTTTAAAATTTTCACAACGATACTATTTAGGAAAATTGAGTAATAAGAACACATTGTTGAGATAAACCTTTATTTATTAGTGATTGTTGTTAGCTATTAAGATCAGGACCGCTTATTTAGCAGTCAGGTTTCGAATAGCAGGGTAAAACAATTGCCACATCTAACCTCAGTTTATACGCGCGATGCAGCGATAAATTCCCGTTGATAAAATTAAATTAAATAAAATTAGATCACATTAATCGTAATCAGTTAACAAATTTTACACAAACATGTGTATATATATATATATATATATATATATATATATATATATATATATATATATATATATAGAGAGAGAGAGAGAGAGAGAGAGATAGATATGTGAGTTCTATGAAAGTATGTTTTATGTTTGTATATATATATATATATATATATATATATATATATATATATATATATATATATATATACAGGGTGGGCCAAAATAAGGGTCCTATTTTTAAAAATTCATAAATTCATGTAAGTTTTAAGAAGTGTTTTTCGGCCAAAATTTGTTTTGTTTATTTCAAAAGAATCTCGGAAGGGTCAGTCTACACACACATAAAGTTTGGTGAGTTTAACTTTTATTTTGTGGAAGTTATTCAAATTTAAAGATAGGACCCTTATTTTGGCCCACCCT
>NC_136511.1:14128339-14135839 GCF_053919585.1 Euprymna scolopes | reverse complement strand
TATATATATATATATATATATATATATATATATATATATATATATATATATATATATATATATATATATATAATTCTACGTTGCGACAGATCTCTTCATGTCCGACTATTACACTGGGTCTCATTCACCTAGCAGGAGACAATGGGTGCATGTTGCCTCTGGTGGCAAAATTCTCGCGATTGTATTTGTTAGGTCAAACTCCCCGTGTCCCGGACACGTGGGTTAAATTATCACTAAAAACTGCATCAATTTTTTCACGTATTCTTTGAAATGTACAGCATTCGACACTTTATAAAATAACACACGTTTTAATGAAAACATGTTCTTAATTTGTTAAAACGCAATACTTATATTCTCATTGTAATCGTTGATGCACACACACACACACACACGCACACGCACATACATATATATAATATACACACACATACATATATATATAATACACACACACATATAATACACACACACATATATATATATATATATATAATACACACACACACATATATGTAATACACACACACACGCGCACGTATATAATACACACACACACGCATATATATAATACACACACATATATAATACACACACATATATATATACACATACACACACATATATAATACACACACACACACATATATAATATACACACACACATATATATAATACGCACACACACACACACATATATATATAACTAAAAAATTGTCTTGTAAATGCAAACATGTGCGATAGATTATAATTATTGATGTTATTTTCGTAAATATGGACACATTTATTATAAATAATAAATTTACTAATTATTAAATAGAAAATTTTCTGGCAGAATATATTTAAATTAATGGAATTTGTTAGTACAAATGGGTGGGTTTTAGTAACTTTATTTCTAAATTCCAAATGGCGTAATGTAAGCAAATAATAAGGTATTTGCAGCTTCTCTTCCAATTTTCGGATTTTAATCATGTTAAAACGCACTTTATTTCCTTTTGATCGATTGATTGTTGGTGTTTCTTCTGACGAGTTAAGGGCATAATAGATTCACAAATTGATAGAATAATTAAATGACTGAATTTTTGCTACGAGACAGATACTGTCAGGAATTGTAAATGTCAACTGAATTAAAGGAATAAAATGTAAGATGGTCAACATCATGAACTTTGGAATATAATCTTCTGTCATTCATTCACTCAGTCCTTGGCCTGGGAGAGGTGCTAGTCTAGCGGTACTGATGAGTTGTGATACAATGAAACAGGACTGTATGTCGATGATTAGAAAAAAAATATTTTAAGCCCCTTCTTTGGGTAGAGCACTGTCGTAAATAATCTCACCCGCTACTTAATTGGCTGAAAAATGCGAAGCTCGTTGTTTGTGTATTTGTTTGTTTATAATCAGGCGGTTTGAGCACTATAAAAGTGGTGGACGGATGTTTGTTTAAAATAGACATTCGGCGAGGTTAATTGCGGGCATCGCTTCCGTGGTCGAGTGGTAGAACTGCCGCCTGTCAACACAACGGTTCTAGGTCCAATCCTTGATGATGTAGAGGTGCTAGTCTAGCGGCACTGATGAGTTGTGATACAACTAAACAGGGTTATGTGTCGATAACCACAATTTATATATATATATATATATATATATATATATATATATATATATACACACACATATGTATATATATATATATATATATATATATATATATATATATATATATATATATATATATGGCTACTTAATTTATCACATAAATTAATATACGAAAGCATTATTAAATTTTAAGTATTTACTTCAACAGTGCTCAGTACATGGGGAGAGCTAGGTAATAAGTTGTATATATATATATATGGCTTCAAGGTAGCTTAATTGTCATATTAATTAAATAATTGCCATATTAATTAAATAATTGCCATATTAATTAAATGAATATGACACTTTAGCCCATTAAAAACGAACGAAAGATTTATCCTATCATAGAAGGAGTGCAAATCAAATTAAATAGTTGAAAACTGTTAAATTTCTTCTCATTTTGCAGTAAATACTAATCGCTATTAATACCTCCATAACTGTGCATAGCATCGATACTCTAATAGTTAGTACGCTGCACTTTATCATAACAAAGGATCGTCAAAGAATTCAACCATATCGTTCAACTAATTTATGAGAAAACCACCAAAACAATATGCTATTCTGTTGGCTACAAAAATCCTATTTATACCGAACGGATATATAATACTTCGTACGCTTGTCGTTACAAATGTGCATACTGAATTTCAACCAGATTGAATCAGTACTTTTCGATAAAAAGTTGAACGAACAGACAGAGGGGCAGGCAGACGGACAGACAGATAGACTAATAGAATATATATATATATATATATATATATATATATATATCCTAGCGACGGCGCGCCTGGCTTTGCCCGGTCGTAAAGTACGCTTAAATATAATATTTTAATTGGTCCAGATTTCGTATATATTATCATAAAGTCGTGATTTCAAACTGAAAACAAGTATCTGGGTGCCACCAACTATAATCGAAACCGAATCTTTAGCATTCAAAGCTGTTGACGTTACCACTGTACCACCGTGACATGTATATGAACTAAATAAACATTAAAAATTAAAAATAAACAAAAATAAACAAAGATGAATGTATAAATTGTATAACGATTTTTAAAAAATTGTGACAAATTCCATTTTTGACCCTTTAAAAACTATTTTAACCGGCTAAAATCCCATTAAAAAAAAAAACGGCCCATAAAAAATCCAACTCTGTGACTTTTAGTTTCGGGGGAGATAGAGTTTGAAAATATGAAGACAGACAGACAGACAGACATATAGCCGTTTATATATATATATATATATGTGTGTGTGTATGTGTATGCGTGTGTGCGCGTGTGTATTTGCGTGTTACTTCTGTCCATATAACTTGAAGAAGGTATAACTAAGGTACCTGTCCCAGCAGGACAGGGAAAAATAAATTACTTCTAACTATATAGTGTTACAAATCTATCTATCTATCTATCTATCTATCTATCTATCTATCTATCTATCTATCTATCTAGGCTATAAAAAATAACTTTTCTGCCTTTGCGCACGTGTGTGTGTGTGTGTGTGTGTGTGTGTGTGTGTGTGTGTGTGTGTGTGTGTGTGTGCGAGAGAGAGAGAGAGAGAGAGAGAGCGAGGAATAGAGTTGGCTATAGACTCGGAAACAGCTGGACCGATTTAAAAAAAAAATGTTTACACGTCTAGATGTATTTTTACGTAGGTTTTGTATTGGAATGCGTCTGATGATGTGATCTTAAATTTCTTTGATACTTCGATCACATTATCGATTTACAAGAATACCCTCATCACCCTGATTAAAAACAACGATATTCAATGAGGTTGACGCATATATTATATGAAATGAGTTTGAGGTTCGAACTTGAATATTATGTGGTAATGATTTGCTGATAGGTATCGAAAAACGATAATCAAAAAAATCCGGTTAAAGAAAGAAAGTCCGATTTTGACCAAAGGTAAAACTTTTATACAACCTATCACCATAAATGCATTTGAGAAGTTTTAGCACGGCACAAGCAGAAAGACATAACCTATAGAATTGGTGCTTGTGCACTATTGCCGCCGCACTATTTTTTAAATAGTTTTTCAGGTTTAATTCAAGTTCCACGATATCTTTTTTTTTAATTAAATTGTTAGGTGAAAGCACAGAACAGTTATAAAACACCATCCCCCTACTCATAACTTTATCCTTTGAGCACGGTGGCTAAAGTGTAAAAGTACCATAAAATCAACTGTTTATTCTTTTATATGACAGGGGCGTGTTTGAAACGAATGTTTCTGTTTAGAGCACAACTGAACCATAATACTTGACTTCTGTACTTATAACTTTAATGGAAATGATTATGTAAAAAATAATTCCATAAAATTAACAATCGCTCTTTGATAAAATGGGGGCGCGTTCAAAATGAATGTTTCTGTTTAGAGCAGAATTACAACATTATACTGGCCTCTTTCGTTTTAAAATTGTAAGTGAAGATATTATTTTCAGATAATCTTATGAAATGAACAGTAGGTTCTCTACAGTGCAATGTAGACTACAATTTACTGTGGACTAAGCCATTACAGGGAAGCGGTTGACCGTTTTTTCTCAATCCACTAAACAGGGCTCAACTTTAATTGTTTAAAGTATGATATCATTTAATTACATATTAACAATTTTAATAATTTTACAGGTTTTATACCTACATACACTAATGTTTCATGCTCATGCAATCATCAGTGTAGGAACTTCAACCTACACACACACACACACACACACACACATATATATATATATATATATATATATATATATATACACACACACAACATGCACACACATACTAACACACCAATACACACAAACACACGCATATATATATATATATATATATATATATATATATATTTAGTGGAGATGGTAATTAATAAAAACTGAAGAAAGTGCTCAATACAGTTGTAGAGCAAATATGCATTTTATTTTTTATTACCGTATCTTTCTGTAAAGTTACATTATTGTTTCGACTACTCGTCCTCAGACCTGACGCTACAGACGGCCAAAAAAAAAAAAAAAACGGCCGAGTAGCCGAAACAATAATGTAACTTAACAGAAAGATACTGTAATAAAAAATAAAACGTATATATATATATATATATATATATATATATATATATATATATATATATATATGTATATATATATATATATATATATATATATATATATATATATATATATATAGGTTAGTGAGTAAGTAGAAAAGAGTGAACCCAATTTATAAGAGGAGACTTATCGGGACAATATAATGCTCAACAAGTACCGTTGGAGCTTATATACGAGAACAATAGGTATGGGAAATGCAGTCACAAAAAACTATATATTGGTAAAGCCTAAACACATATACTAAAAACATTTTAAGACTATGATAAAGACCCTATACACCTCTCTACATTACACTCTATATAATACGATCCTCCTTTATTTAGAATTCGATAACCCCCCCAACATCATCTATAATTTTAATTGATATATTTCGTTCCTAATGGATCCCACGCTAGACGCCGCATTCCCACTATGTTACCTAGCACCTTCTCTACTCTTCTGATGAGAAGCATTAGGCTTCGAAATGTCTTGGCATAAAGAGTCACCTTCTATCCCCCAACTAATGGTTTGTATTCCCTTATTGAATGAATTAACCAATCTATATTTACCAATATAGAGTTTTTGTGACTTCATTTCCCATTCCTATTGTTCTATCTCTCTTTCTCTCTCTCTCTCTCTTTCTTTCTCTCTCTCTCTCTCTCTCTCTCTCTCTCTCTCTCTCTATATATATATATATATATATATATATATATAAATGAGTTATGCTCGAGATTGAGTGAGAATCTACAAATGGTCCATACATTTATGGCAATCATAAAATTGTCTATTTTTCAATCAAATCCTACAATCTGTACAATATATTATAGTTTACATTGCACTATAGAGAGCCTAATGCATATTTTGCAAAATGTCTTGATTAAAGTTTAAAATGCAAAAATCAAGCTTCATTGCCGAATTGTGCGCTTAACAGAATCATTCATTTCCAACGCGCCCCTGTTCATCAAAAACCCACTGTTGATTTTTATACGCGGAGCCTTTCTGCTTGTTCAGTGATAAAACGTCTCACATGCAATTGGGATGTTAGGCTGTATAAAAATAATAACTTGGATCCAAATCAAACTATTTTCTTCTTAATTGGATTTTTTCGATTACCGATTTTTGATACTGATCGAAGGCATTCTGATAGAAAGACCTATCTAAGAACATCCCCAGACACATACAATTAATTTGTGTGAAATTTAACAGAAATAGGCTTGGCCGTTACAGAATTCATAGGGAATTAACACATACACACGCGCGTGCGAGCGCGCACACACACAGTATATATATATATATATATATATATATATATATATATATATATATATATATATACTAGCATTTCAGGCCAGGTGTTTGGATGTGTATGTTGAGCAAAAAAGAAGAAAAGTGGTAGTAGGAAGGCAAGCTCGAACCCGTACCGCAAAGGAGGAAAAGAACGGGGTAAATCCTAACGTTTATGCTGTTACGACCACCGCCAAACCGGAAGAGGCAGTTTTTAAAATTAAGGCTAGACAATCTAAAGGAGAGGATAACTTTAAAAAATATCGGCGAAAAAAGTACCCCCCTGTTAAAAAGTGCCTAGTTGAAGGGGAACATATTAATGTTTTTGGCCAATTTTTTCGATATTTGTCGTATGAAAGGTCGAATTTATAACAATACTGATCTTTGTAAAATCCGTCGCCTCTATTGAAAGTTTAAGGCAGACATGCAAACATACATTTATATATTGGTAACTAAAAATTGTCGACCCAAACTGATGAAAAAGCTTGCCCTATCACTGAATACCCTTTATGTAAAATTTCAAATATTTAGACCAGAAATTGTCTGAGTAATTTGGAAGAGACCACAGCGGTCAATTTTTTTAAACTTTGACCCCTATTATGACCCCTTAAAATTTATTGTTTTGGGCTCAAATCAAGTTATTAAGTTAGATCCATGTTCAAGGAACCTATATCTAAAATTTCAAGTGCGTAGACCCAAGATTTTCGAAGGAGTTTGGTAAAGTTTTCAAAGGACAAATCGTTGAACTTTGACCCTTAATCGCCAAATTTCTATCCAAAAACCGATCACATCGATTTTCCCAAATCTCAGTACCCTGTATATCAAATTTCGAGTCTTTAGACTAAAAATTGACAGAGTTGTTCCGTAGGGAAATGTACACAGACACACACAGACACGTTCACTTATATATATATATATATATATATATATATATATATATATATATATATATATATATATATATATATATAAACAGATCTTTAGTGTTTTTACAGGTGGCAAATCGTTCCACGATGAGATTCTAAATCAGAACACCTGATCTTCGACAAATGTTATCAGAACTCTTCTTTTATTATTTTAATTAGATTCACCACCAGCAGAGTTGTCCGGGATTGAATGAAAATTAACAAATATTTTTATCTCCTATACTTTTATTGGTTCCCCGACCAAAGGATGGTTGATCTGTAAATTCACTGTTTGTCTGTCCGCACTTTTCTCAATAACTACGCCTTGGATTTTTAAAAAAAAAATTTCACAAACATTAAACATGATACGAGTAAAAAGTAACAGAACATATTTCCGGGAAAACTCCGGTTACCCCCCTGGAGGTGCCTTTCGGGTCAAAATTGCTAAAATTGACACTTTCGTGCTTATTAAAAAAATGTGATGTCTTAGGTTTTTATAAAACTTTCTGAAAAGTTGTAACTAACTGATTTCTATATAATTTTGTTTGTCTATACTTCGCGATAACTCTTGGGTGTACCCCAGGGGCTCTTTTAGGGCTAATAAAAACACTCCATTTTGGG
>NC_136511.1:14113339-14123339 GCF_053919585.1 Euprymna scolopes | reverse complement strand
AACAAGCAAAAAACAAAACAAAAGACAATAAAAACAATAAAAGCAAAAAAAACAATAAAACAATAAAAAAATTTATAAAAATTAACACAAGACAAAAATAACAACAAAAAAGCAAAAAAAAACAAATAAAACAAAAAGAAACAAACAATAAAACAAATGAAACAAAAAAAACACAAAAACAAAACAAAAAACAAATAAAACAAAAAGAAACAATAAAAAAAACAAATAAAACAAAAGGAAACAAAAACAAATAAAACCAAAACAAAAAAATATATAAACAAATACAACAAGAAGAAACAAAAAAACAAATAAAACAAAAAGAAACAAAAAAACAAATAAAAAACGAAAAAAAAACAAATAAAACAAAAATAAACAATAAAAAACAAATAAAACAAAAAGAAACAAAAACAAATAAAAGCAAAACAAAAAAATATATAAACAAATAAAACGAAAAGAAACAAAAAAACAAATAAAAAACGAAAAAAAACAAATAAAACAAAAAGAAACAATAAAAAACAAATAAAACAAAAAGAAACAAAAACAAATAAAAGCAAAACAAAAAAATATATAAACAAATAAAACGAAAAGAAACAAAAAAACAAATAAAAAACGAAAAAAACAAATAAAACAAAAAGAAACAATAAAAAAAAACAATACCTGAACGAGTTTTATCTGGTTTTCCTTGTTAGCTTTACTTTTTAGTGAAACTGCTTCTCCAAAACCCCATTCTTTAAAAATAATAAAAAAGAAAAACCAGCAAACTATTTTCAAGCATTTTCATATTTTTACTTGAATATTATTACTAGTGCTGTGACAACAGCATATTCTTTTCATTGCTTTGATTCTTGAGTATATCTCCGTTAATATCTTACATGTTTTCATATAGACTGATGTGTTTCTCGGTTGATTGACTGTGTCTAACTGTGTCGGGTATATACCCGAGAGTCAAAAAAATGAAAAGAATATTCCGTTGTCAAATCCCTAATTATTACGTTTTCCATAAGAGCTACGCGGGCCGGATTAAAGACGTTCGCGGGCAGGATCTGATATGCGGGCTATATTTTTGAGACCACCGATATAGAACATAGGGTTTGTTTTTCTTTTTTATAAAATAGAAGTTTAATAATTTTTATAGAATATACTAAATTTTATAATGAAATATTATGTATGAATGCCAGGTGTTTTCGTTTTCAAATTATTTAATTAACTGTTTTAATTTTTTTTTTCAAATAATAACTTTCTCTTGAATAAATAGTATTAAAAAAGAAATTAGAAATGATTGTTATTGTCAGCGAAACATTCTATAAATATATTAAACGAAAAAGTCCGTTTTTTGCAAGGAGGAACGATAAAATTGTCGTTCTAGAAAAGAAGACATGATTCCATTTCCATTTGATGAAAACAAGTTATTTTTTTGTTGCAGACCGTCGACTAGTTGGCTAGTTGAATACAAATCCTAACAGCGATAGGAGTCTTTCATCATATCTTAAAGTGACACAATGTTAAACAAGCGAGATCGGAGATGCGCCGCTGTACAACTCATGCTCTATACCGATTCAAGTTATGACAACAAAAGCATAGTCAGAACTCTCAACATGCAAATCTGGACGGTTCAACGCTTGAGGGCACGGTTACACGAAGTTTCCGGCCATGGTTATGGTATCTGGTGTGGTTTCAAGTGAGGGCCACATCATGCCACCTCCCATCTTCGACGTCGGCTTGAAAGTCAACACCAAAGTGTACCTGTATGTGCTGAAGAGTGTTGTGATCCCCTGATGCAATCAAGTGGCCGTGGCAGACGCAGGGTGTGGCAGCAGGATTCGGCGCCGGCCTACAAGTTCAAAAAGACCCAGTCTTGGTTTCAGAAGGAGTGCTACGACTTTATACCCTTTCTCTCACTGATCCCCCCCCTCCTCGATCTGAATCTGCTGGACTGCTTCGTTTGGTCATACGTCCAAAACATCACCAACATAACCTTCCACAAAACCAAAACTAGCCTGATCGCCCCAATCTGCCAAGTGTCCGCCGAGCTCCTGCCAGCGCTTGTGGAAAACACATGCTCACAATTCCCGACCCGTATCGAGGCGGTATTTGAAGCTGAAGGCGGCTACATTGAATCGATGTTAAGTCTACTACACAATCAAGCTACCTGAATTTATTTCTTCAATAAAAGTTTTCAAATCAAGCTTTAAGGTTGTTCTTTTTAGAGCGACAGTGTTATCGTTTCATCCTGTATTGATTAATTTACTTATTAAAATGTGAACTGCTTTACACATAACCTGATTTTTGGAAGAATTCATTTTAAAATAAATAAAGTCGGGATTGTTTACATAAGCGACATAAAATTAAACAACAATCTTTTTTTTAATCAGAAGACACAATCACGTCGACACATTGGTTCTCGTTAGATCCACGAAGTTAAGCAACTTAAAACCTAGTCAGTACCAGATGGGTGAATATTCGAGATTACCAAACGCTGTATGCGGGAAGGCATCTTAACCTCCCCGCAGGAGCTACAAAAAGTTTAACATCGTCATCTCCCTTGACGAGAATATACATGCGACTGGGGATCGCTTTCTGAATCTCATACTCTCGTGAAACTTCCTCCTACGGAGATAGCCGGTTAAATCCACCTAGGGTTAATGAGGCTTTGTTATAGTACGGTCTTTTTTACGATGAGACGATCATGTTCAACGTTGGTAACCTATGTTCGAATATGAATTCCTTAGCGTATTTATAATCTGTATATTTTTCACTAGGCCCGCCTTCTTTCATCCCACGCAAGTGGCTTGTTGCTTGACCAGAAAAGAAAAAATTCTAGTTTTTCTTCTTTTAATCTATAAAAATAAAGCAGACGTATATGTGTGTCTGTGTCTGTGGTAACTATTTAACCGACAAACTCTTACTCTACAGATCATATGAAATTAACAGGAAACAGTAATCATATACCAAAGATGATTTATAACCAGCAAAACCTTTGGGTGGATGAATGACACGTACAGACATATGTCGGCGAGTTGAAATGGAAACTGTCCACTTCAACTTGCCGGCATATTTCTACTACTTTTGCGGATGGGCAAATTCATTTTTAGCTTAGAGTTGCTTAATTTAAAATTTTTGTCGATAGCTTAAACGGCAGGTACGTGGCTTGAGTGCTAAATGTTTTGGTTTCGATTCTAGCCGTAATAAATACTTGACGTATTACAGAAAATGGCTGAATCTGGGTAAAATTGAAATATGTAAGAAGGCAGCTCTACAATAATTTGCTAACATTGGCTTTAAAAATCAATTCGCTGTAAACAGCTGAGAAGCAGATGCGTAGTATTGCGTTCCAGGGGCTGAGAGTTTTTAGAAAGTAGCGCTTGGCATGGGAATACCGGGCAGCTCTAGTTAAATATTTTTCGGTCGATAAAATCTTCGATTATCTTCAGGGGTGACAGTGTCGATCTTTATTACCGGCGATAATAATAATGATAAACATAAAAATTAACACTTCTACGTAGTCATGTCTATCCAATAAACGACCAATTCCAAGTGTTGAATTATTTTTATTTTTTATTATTTTTTATGGAAATCGTTCGGGACAAGGCATGAGGCCACTTGATGTAAGGGGCTAACAAGAACGAACTCTGATTATTGCAAACACAGGAAATGCCTATATATATATATATATATATATATATATATATATATATATATATATATATATATATATATATATATATATTATTCCTTAATTGGAATTTTTTATTTTGAGATGAGCATTTTTATGTTAATTTTATTTTTATTTCGGACTATTAGTCTCATCTTGATTAGTTGTTGTTTGTTTGTTTTTATTGGTTCACAACGTTTCGGCCAACTTCCTCTGGCCTTCGTCAGGTGGTACCCGCGACGGATAGGAACTTCGAATCTCCTAACTGCATTCTCAGCCATCACTGCCATCCGTAGTTGTCGTCGTCTCACCACATTTTTTACCAATTACCTCTGGCACGCTTTGGGTGGGATTGAAACCGCTATCTTCAGACAATGTTCATCTGGAACCGTAGAGATTCAACGTCTCTATCAACTGCGCCACGGGCCCCGAAAGGCGATCAAGGTTGGATTCTTTGATCTTATAAATCCACATTTATTCATTATCTGATCTTCCATAGTCGGGTCCGTACCGATTGGTATATATATATATATTATTCCTTAATTGGAATTTTTTATTTTGAGATGAGCATTTTTATGTTAATTTTATTTTTATTTCGGACTATTAGTCTCATCTTTATTAGTTGTTGTTGGTTTGTTTTTATTGGTTCACAACGTTCCAGAGGTAATTGGTCAAAAATGTGGTGAGACGACGACAACTACGGATGGCATTGATGGCTGAGAATGCAGTTAGGAGATTCGAAGTTCCTATCCGTCGCGGTTACCACCTGACGAAGGCCAGAGGAAGTTGGCCGAAACCTTGTGAACCAATAAAAACAAACAAACAACAACTAATAAAGATGAGACTAATAGTCCGAAATAAAAATAAAATTAACAGGAGATGCCTATTGATCTAAATTTTGAAATGACCAAGGCTGAAGGCGGAATGAAAATAGTAAGCGGCAAGAGGGTTCCACAGTCTTGCTGTCCTTGTTACTGGAATAGGAAGCTGTATTACAATGAGATATTAAAACAACGAATTGATTAGAGACCTCTAGACAAACGTATCAGACCAGCTGAGACAAAAGAAACAGGGAATAGATCAGACAATTCCGAAGAACATATGCTATAATAGTATTTATAAAAAGACCGAGACTAACAAAATTGTGTATATGAGGGAAAGGTTGCATTGAAGTAGAAAGTCTTGGGCAAATCAAATTACAGATACAGTTCTGCAGTTAATCAAGAACCTTTAAATGGTGCACAGATTCACCTGCTTAAATGACAACATAGATACACAAGTCCAAATACGACAACAGTACTCCATAAAGGTCCGATAGTAGATTTATAGAGATAGAGAAAAACCTCTGGTGTGAGAAAGTGTTTAGAGCGAGAGAGAAGACCGATTTTACGAGAATTAGAAAGAGCAATTTAGTTTGGTGGTCCATTTTTGAAAGCCGCCCAACATACGCCCGCGTTTAACAAATGGGGTTAAGACGAATATGGTGGTGTATAATGCCCAGATTTAATACCTTTTTTTATGAGGATCCCTCGAGAGAAAACATGAAGTTACTTGATCTAAGGAGCTTAGAAGAAAGAAACTTGCTTATTGCAAAGACAAGAAATGCCAATTGACATTCGTCTAAAAAAAAACAAAGCTGAAGATAGGAAGAAAACAGTAAACAAAAAGAGAGTTCCACAAACTTGCAGTCCTGAGAATAAAGCTACTGGAATTGGAAACTGCATTACAATGAAGTATTAAAACTACAAATTAATGGAGATCTCTAGAGTACCTATTTACAATGCCTCCCCACAGGACAGAGTTAGACACCAGGGTTTTTTTTTAACGTGGCAAAAAGGAACAAAAATTAAAAATGGTCTCAGTAGTGAAGGATTTCTTCTCTACATAGAGAGAAGAAGAAATTGAAGTGTGTCGTCTGAAAGCAGATCTTGGCCCGAATGCCTCTAGAGTAAGGAGTCAAACGAGCTCGATTAAAGGAATAGATCAGACAATTTTGAAGAACATATGTCATAATAGTATTTGTAGAAAAGACCGAGACTAGCAACATCACGTCTGTGAGAGAGAATAGAATTCAATGCGGAAGAGAGTCCTGGGCCAATCAATTTACAGAAACGTTTCTTCAATTTATCAAGTACCTTGAAATGGGACACAGATTTCACCAACCCAAATATGAAAACATGTACCCCATACATAGGTTGATAATAGATTTGTAGTAACAGACAATAGTCTCAGGTGTGAGAAAGTGTTTAGAACGATAGAGAAGACAAACTTACTCTTTATCTGTGCCTAAATCAAAACGTGGATTCCATGAACAAAGCTTCTTTCTTAGAACTGCACGCCTATGGAACTCTGTTGCGTCTGCCTGCTTCCCACCTGACTACAACTTCGATGTGTTCAAGTCCAACGTTACCAAATTCCTAATGAACCGCCCCCTTAAGTAAACACTTCATCAAATCTCCACATTAACGTAATGTACTTTCAATAACCCTTATCCCTGAGTGGCTTCCGGGCCTTGATAAGTGGTGACCACTGTGTAACAAAAAAAAAAAAAGAAATAGAAAGAGCAATAGATTTTTATATATGGATCCCAGGAAAGATTTGATGAGAAAAAAAGACCAAAGAAGTTTTAGAGTCGATTTTTCAAGGAGTGCAGAGACATCCGTAAGGATTTCAGGAAGAAATGGGACACGTCTGCGATTGTAAAACAATACTTGTGTCTTTACAGGATTCAAGGAAACAAGCCATTTCTTGCCCCAATCCATAATAGAATCCAAATCAACTTCAAGATCAACCACCTGTTTATTAACTGCCTATTTTAACTGATCGAGAAAGATGGGCGAGATGCCATAGTACAGTAGAAGGTGGTGTCATCAGCATAAATTTTAATTTGCTAAATAATATTCACGGTCATTTATATAAAGAAGAAACAATGTTAGAACGAGAATAGAGTCCTGGGGCACTATTCTAGGTTAAATTCTCTGTCTGTCTGTCTGTCTGTCTGTCTGTCTGTCTGTCACTCTCTCTCTCTCTCTATATGTATATATATATATATATATATATATATATATTTGTGTGTACAGAAAGTTGTTAGTTGAGACAGATCATTGGTACCGTCGGTTTCAAGCCCGATAATAAGGCCCGAATATTGGCTGAAGAGAGCTTGATAAGGATACCTTAAACGGGCCTTATTATCGGGCTTGAAACCGACGGTACCTATGTCTGTCTCAACTAACAACTTTCTGTACACAAAATATAAATACGCTCTTACAATTTGGATTTTCCTTTTAATTGAGCACTCTGCTGGAATTCTTTTCCAAAAAAAACTAATCATACATATATATATATATATATATATATATATATATATGTATATATATATATATATATATATATATATATATATATATTAGTGTTGAGACAATTGACAGCGAAAGTTTCGCCCAAAATGGATTTAAAAGCTTGCTGCTTGTCGGAGTACCCTTTATATAAATGATCAAATGTTTAGACCAAAAATTGGCGTAATAGTTTGCTAGAGACCGATAAGGTGAACTCTTTTGAACTTTGACACCTTAGCAGCCAAATTTTCGGCCACAAACTGATTTAAACGGTTGCCCCATGTCTGAATACACTTTATATAAAATCTCAAATTTTTAGACCAAAAGTTGGCTGAGTAATTTGGTAGAGACCGAAGAGATCAACATTTTTTAAACTTTGACCTCAATTTTTAACTCATTAACATTTATTATTTTGAGCTTACATCATATTAAAAAGTTTGATCCATGCCCAAGTTACCCACATCTTAAATTTCAAGTGTTTAGGCCCAAAATTTGGGCAGGAGTTTGATAGGTCAAATCGTTGAATCTTTACCCCTTGACAGCCAAATTTCTGGCTGAAAACCAATTAAAAAGATTTTCCCAAATGTCAATCCCTCTTATGTCAAATTTCGAGTTTGTAGACTGAAAATTGACAGAGTAGTATGACAGGGAAATGTACACACACAGACAGACACACACAGACAGACAATTGCACTTTTCTAGATATACTAGCATGGGGGCCCGGAGTTATTGTGTCGGGAAATGTACACAGACACACACAGACAGACAGACAGACAGACAGACAGACACTTTCACTTTTATAGACATATAGCTTCATTTATCGATTAGATTAACAAATATGATAACAAACAAAAAATTTGCAAATTTTTCCGAATATGTGCGCTTTTATTATTTTATTTTTTTTTTTTTACACAGGACATTATGACGACCCATTATTTCTCTGTTAAAAATTTCATTACAAATTTTCGCATGTGCGTTCTGTTTTGTTGTTTTTAGAAACATTTCCTAAAACATTTACTGCATTCAAATAATTTTCAGACAATTATAACACAAAGCAGACGTTTATTTTCATATAAAATATTTCGTAACTTATAAATTATAAATACTTATTAGACTTTGAGTAAAATTCCGTTTTTCATATTCTACAGTTTTCGTAACAAAGTTAAAAATTCATTATAATCAATGAATTGAAATCCATCTCAACACGAGGCCCTGTTGATGGGGCATTAGAATACGCCGACTCCCTCCATCCCCCTGCAGAGGGTAAAAGTCCCTCAGTGGGGGTCCTGGATATGACCTTAAACTTTATCCAGTGGTGAGACCCCAGCTTGTGGGCTTTGGGGAGTGTGGAGCCACCCTTTAATTGCCATTGCTCCCAGGTCCACTCTGACCCGGAGTGGTAATACCTGTTAGGATCCCAACTATGGGTTGAATAGAAACCGACGTAAAAACAACAAATATATTCTATTAAAAAAAAAATTTCTTCAAAATCTTTGGATTCGGCATTAAATAACCCGAAAAGGGTTGATATGCCGTAAAACAAAAACAACGTACCAACCATCTCAACACGAATACAGCTCATACTTTTTAAGGAAATCTTGACGGCAGAAGTCTAATTCTCAGTTCTGTTGCCAATTATTTTCAAAACGACATTTCGTTTACAGTAGATTAGTTTAATTCTGTGAATATAATATCCATGACAAAAAAAAAACATATATTTACCATTATTAATTTATGTTTTGTTTAATCTATTTAATTATAATCTTAGAACTGCATGCCTGTGGAACTCTGTTCCGTCTGCCTGCTTCCCACCGGACTACAACTTGGATGTCTTCAAGTCCAATGTTAACAAATTCCTGGTGGACCGCCCCCTTTAGTAGACACTTCATCAGATCTCCACACTGACGTGGTGTACTTGCAAGAACCCTTATCCCTGAGTGGCTCCCGGGCCTTGATAAGTGGTGATCACTGTGTAAAAAGAAAAAGAAAATAAAAATATTCAAATATATCGTATACAACCTGGCAACGCCGGTTACTTCAGCTAGTACGATAAAAAAAAGACGAAACCCCCATTACAAAACATCATATTTAAGCGTTTTTTAAGACCGGGCAATGTCGGACCGCCTATCTTGGATGGTGCATATTGGGAAGCGATACACAAATTATCATTAGCGTATTAAGCGATGCTCTTTGTGTAAACAAATTGAGCTTAGGTATTTAGACAATGTCAAAACATTGTTAATTCACTGTCCGCATAGTAGCAGCTGAATAGCGTAACGGTTAGAATCTCCGACTCTCATTTAGGAGGTCGGGTTTTGATCCTGACTGGAGGTAGTTGCTTGTCTAGCCGTACTGATGAACTGTGAAAACGCGAAACAGTACTGTATGTGGATGGCTATAATGCTCTCATCTTGGGTTGAGCATATTGAGAAGTGACAAATTGATTGCGTAACAAATTGATTAGTAATAAACTAAACTATTAAATAAAATAATAATAAAATAATAATATTAAATAAAATAATAATAAAATAATAATATTAAATAAAATAATAATGTCACGATGATATATACCAAGTCGTAAAATATCCTTGTAAATATATTGTAATTAATTACAAAAAAATTAAATGTGTATATATATATATATATGTATGTATGTATATATATATATATATATATATATATATATATATATATATATATATATATCCACATACAGTACTGTTTCACAGGTCATCAGTGCAGCTACACAAGTAACTACCCCAAGCCAGAATCGAATCCCAATCGCCCAAACGACAGTCGGAGCTACTAACTTTTGCGCTATATGCTGCTGCTATGCGTGTAATGTGTGTGTATACATATAAATACATATCTATATATATATATGTGTGTGTGTATGCGTGTGTGTGTGTGCGCACGCGCGTGTGTGTGTGTGTGTGTGCGTGTGGTAGTTTGCAGATAATTGTATATTTTCGTCAGAAGTGGCAAGGCTTTATTTTCTCTAAATAAGTTGCTT
>NC_136511.1:14103339-14108339 GCF_053919585.1 Euprymna scolopes | reverse complement strand
ATTCCGCAAGAACTTTCTTCTCAACCTAATATGTAAAGTCAACTCTCTCTCTCTCTCTCTCTCTCTCTCTCTCTCTCTCTCTCTCTCTCTCTCTCTCTATCTGATGAGCTCGTATGGCATTATAGCGTAAGTTATACAATCTCAGTTTCTAGCTCTCCTTCTCCATTAACAATCGTGTTATGTTATTAAAAATCATGTTTTTATCTAGTAGCAAATCCCACACTTAAATTCTAGAGGTCACCAGATGTCGGAAAGACCTCTCTTCAAATAACTTTTTCCCCGCGAATTGCTAGACTTTGGAATTCCCTCCCTCTTTCCTGCTTCCCTGACTTTGTTAACATGTAGAAGTTAAAATGTAACGTGAACAGACTTCTCGCTCATCTCCTCACATATTCCCCTGTAAACATAGTCCCAGATAGTCGCTCTTTACGTCCAAGTGACACTATGCCTTTTTGGCGGTGAACAGGAGTAAAAAAAATGAATTAGTTTTATCTTAAATATACTTAATACTGAGTGATAGTTTATTTTTGCTTAGTGATATTCAAACTATGTAGGAGGAGTTATTATCTTACAGAAAAAATAACCCTAACACTACTTATTTATAAGAGGAATACATTTTAATAGCATACATCTTTTTCGTAGCACCGTTATTAGTTACTATTTAAATCTGACTTAAAATGTGAAATTTAAGTTAAATACCCTGTATAATAAGGCCCTGTCGGTGGGGCATTAGAATACGCCGACTGCACCCCCCTGCAGAGGGTAAAAGTCCCTCAATGGGGGTCCTGGATATGACCTTAAACTATATCCAGTAGTGAGGCCCAGCTTGTGGGCTTTGGGGAGTGTGGAGCCACCCTTTAATTACCATTGCTCCCAGGTCCACTCTGATCCGGAGTGGTAATACCTGTTAGGGTCCCAACTATGGGTTGAATAGAAACCGACGTGAAACCAACAAATATATTCTATTAAAAAAATTTTCTTCAAAATCTTTGGATTCGGCATTAAATAACTCGAAAAGGGTTGATATGCCGTAAAACCAAACCAAACAACCAAACAACCTTTATAATAAAAATGTGTGACCAATGCTTTCCGAAAAGCGTTATTAATCGTCTGTAATACCTTAGTTAAGCGAAATTAGTTGATCAGTTTTGAAACATCACATGTCTTGTGTGAAAAATACCTCGTATGGGTCGTAATTCTACAACCGCTACAAATATGGATATTTCGAGGAAGATTTATTAAAACTATTTTATACATTAAAAAAAAAGTTTTTGTTTCAGAAAACTATCGTTGTAATCGTTTTATTTCATAAATTACTTTTAACTGATCCATTCTTAAACTACTTCAAGTATTTAAACAATTGAATATTACTTTACCACTTTACAAGATTTTAAACATTGAAAATTTTGAATAGAAAGTTTACAAGAGGCAGACGCCCATACTGTTACTCACTTTCAAAACATAAGGATTTTATTGGTAACAACTTGCATACAATTATTTTGAACCAATATATAATAGTTGATTAATTGTAAGGCTGAACATGTGTGGAAGCTCATCAGCGCATAGAAAAAAAAACTTCCAAAAATATACACATCCTATTAAGTGGGCTCTCTTATAAACGTAGTGGCATCCATTTTTTTTTTAAATATCTAATGTATACATATAATTTGCCAAGCAAACGCCATCGACATTTCATTATGTACAGTCTGTTTAGTATACAAGCATTATTAGTTATATATGTGCATACATGTTTAAGTGAACCCTAATACAAGGAGACAACCTCATCAGACCAAAAACTGGAGCGATATTGAAAAGAGAGTCAGGATCACATTCGTTTTTTTATAAGATATTCGGGTGTGGTTTACGCTTTGGAAGAACGTGGAATGGATACTTTGTGAATGTGAGCAGAAGGGGTTTTGGAGAAAAGTGTGGGAAAGGAAGCGAGTAGGGGTGGGAGATTAGGAAAAGGAACATTTTTTCCACAAGCGCCGGCGGGAGCTCGGCAAATACTCGGCGAGTGGCGGAGATCAGGCTGGCTTTGGAATTGTGAGAGGTGATGGTTTCGACGTATGACCAAACGAAGTAGTCCAACAAGTTCAAGTCATGGAGAAGTGACCCAATGAGAGAAGAGTACATGTCGTAACACTCCTTCTAAAGTGAAGCTTTGGTCTCTTTGGAATTGTAAGCTGGCGCCGAGGCCACACCTAGGATTTACCAACAGCCACCTGATTAAACCAGGGGATCACCACACTCTTCAGCTCATCCAGGTACACTTTGGTTTTAACTTTCAAGCCGACTTCGAAGATGTGAAGTGGCATAATGTGGCCTTCACATCTTCGAAGTCGGCGTTGCAACCACACAAAAGACCATAACCGTGACCGGAAACTTCATTGGGCTGTGCCCTTAAGTGTTAAATCGTCAGGCTTTGCACAGGCAATGGTCCTGTTGTCATAAATTGGATCGGTAGAGAGCATGAGTTGTACAGCGACGCATCTCCGATCTCTCTAATTGAACATTGTGCCACTTTCAGACATGAGAAGAAGGATCCTATCGTTCTTGTGATTTGTGCACAACTGGCGAACTAGTAGATTGTGAGCAGCAAAAAAAAAACAAACCCAAAGAAAACTGGAAAGAGATCATGTCGTCTTATCGACCACAATTTTAGCGTTCTATATATATATATATATATATATATATATATATATATATATATATATATATATATATATATATATAACCTAAGAATAAGCGAAGTAAAAAAAAAGAAAAACAGAAAAACGAACATTACGTGAAAAATGGCTTAAATAACACTGGTTCAATATTTAAATTTAAAACAACGAAAAAAAAAGAAGACATCTCACACCAGGATTCGAACCGTAAACGTTTACATAATGACCCAACGCTCTAACCAACTGAGCTAAAACAACATAAATGAAATTTAGTCAGTTCTTCAACTATTTAAACTAAATCAGGTCATGACGTCATCTGACGCATGTGTAGAACCGATCTCGTCATGAGAGGACAGTTTTGTTGACCCCCCCCTGTAGGAAATTGTTGATTTCAGGGTATAAAAATTAATGTTTTTTGCTCAGTTTTCCATATTTTTCGGGCGAAGGATGTAGCTTCAATATGATTCCAAGTTTGTGAATTTTTGTTCTGTCTGTCGAAAGTTTTTAGCGGACACAAAACACACATACAAACATATATACACACGTTTTCGCTTATATATATATATATATATATATATATATATATATATATATATACATATAAATATACATACATATATATATATATATATATATATATATATATATATATATATATAGGTAAATTGAAATTGACATATGGTGCCTGAGTTAAATGAGGATTCAATGGCAATACTGATATATTCAAAAACGATAAAACTTTAAAAAATGTTTGTACTCCTTCATCAAGCAATAACCTTTGTTGCAATTCTACATGATTTTATTCCAAATTTTCATATATATATATATATATATATATATATATATATATATATATATATATATATATATATATATATATATTTTACTTTAATAATTACTAAATACCTACAGACACTAGTATTTCATCCTTTCGAGAATGATCAGTGCAGGGTGTCACGATTAACGCTAGTCGGGAGATTCGAACCCCGACAACAGAAAGCATGCCAACAGAACTCATTAGCAATGACCCGAACCATTCGGCTACCGTCAACCGCGAGAGATACAGTTGAATTTAAGCATTTATTCTTATTAAATTATTTTAACGTCAGTCAGAGTGATCTAATCATTATATGACGATCTACGCATATGAGCTAAGTTGACCGACTTTATTACAACTGAAAGCACTCAACGATAAGAATCAAGTTTCTTAAGGGGGCTGACATTATTATCTACTGTAATGATGATTAAATACCTACAGACCCTAGCGTTTCATGTTTTCGGGAATCATCAGTGCAGTGTGTAACGATTAACGCCAGTCAAGAGATTCGAAACCCGATTACACACACACACACACACACACACACACACACACACACACACACACACACACACACAACAAACAAACAAACAAACAAACAAACAAACAAATATATATACACATTTATAACATATATCTATATAAATAAAAAGATACATACATATATATACAGGGTGACCCCAATAAAACAAATGAAGGCCATCTAGAACATATGCTGTAGAACGGAGAAAAAAAGGCCAAAGACCCTAGTGTTTTGATGTGATGTTTTGAATATAATAAACTAGTTATGACCAAAGTTTCATTTTATTCGGAAAAAACACTAAGAAACGGGGCATAATTAGATTAGGACCCGTTTTGTTGGAGGGGGGGTCCTGTATGCGTAAAAGTGTGTGCATGTTTGTGTGCATGTGTGTGTGCATGTGTGTGTGCATGTGTGTGTGTGTGTGTGTGTGTGTGTTTTTGTGCGTGTGTGTGCGCGCACGCGCGTATATACTCGAAAAAAACATTTCAAATCGGATACATTAATTCCGTAGAAACAGAATATCATTAATGATCAAGATATTATAACACTGGTGTTGTAAACTGATCTTCTGAAATTCTAAAGAATGCCGGAAAGCTTAGGACTAAGCGGTTTTTAAAGAATGGTCTGTATGTATTCTAACACATCTGTATACTTAAATATGCGTGAAATTTATTTTAAATATACAAATAAAGAGACAACCTTTTTCCCCTACTTATAAACAGACGTTTCTAGCAATAAATTAAAGTTATTTGCTTAAAGGCGGCGAACTTAAAAATTTTATCAATTATCGGTTATTTTAAGTTTCGTTTCCCCCCCCCCAATTCATCATTAAGCAAGTGACACCCGAGCGATTTAATTTCTGTTAGATAATTTTCATTTACTAAAAAGTTAATTTTTGTGATTCAACGCATTTTATATGTTTGCTAATTATTTTATTTTCCTGTGATTTATTTTAATTTAAAGTTCGCCGCCTTTAATAAAGCCTTTGATG
>NC_136511.1:14073339-14095839 GCF_053919585.1 Euprymna scolopes | reverse complement strand
AGAGAGAGAGGCGGTGAGAAAGGGAGAAAGAGAGAGCGAGGGAGGGGAAAGAGAGATTTCAAAATATTTTTTTAAAAAAGTGTTTGTCGTGTGCAAAAAACGCTGAGTACTGTAACCTGAAACCGGTTTATTTCTATCATGTAAATAATCACTTGAAATCATTTCAAAAGGCTCACAGATGCCGAATATAATTGATTGAATAACTTATCGTATACAAAAAAAAACTCGATCTACTTATATAAATGCAAATATACTTATGTATACAACCATAATCGGCCAACTGATACCCATAAATTCATTTAACACATATACAGTCCATCTTATTGTATCTTCTAACGATTATATCAATATAATGGAGAAACACAGACATAATATAGGGAGAGAGAGAGAGAGAGAGAGAGAGAGAGAGAGAGAGAGATAGAGAGTGATAAAAAATGAAACACGCCCGTCAACGTTTCGTCTTTATTGCAAAGATATGGGTGGATCAAGAAGAAGTCTTACAATAACGATGAAACGTTGATGAACGTTTTACTTGAATTGTTTCTTTTTTTAATCTTTCTATCTCGATAAATGCAGTTTTCAGCTAAAAAAAAAACAATGGTTTCAACTGATTTTTGTCAATTCTAATAAGTTACAATAGTACCTCCCAATTTATGCAGTCGAAATTACCTGAATGTTATTGAATTAATAAAAAAAAACCTTTAATCGTGTTAGCATGTGAAAAATTGTCGCCATCTTTGTTTTACTCGAACTGAAAATTACTTCCCCTTTGAACTTTCCTGTGTTTTACGATCGTTTTCATCAAATCCTTTATCTTTTTTATTTTCTTAATAAATAATTTTCTACCTTATCGATTTTCTTAATTTTTTTTTTATATAATCATCTTAAAAATAAGAGGCATACGTAGATACCATTGTTTTCATGTGAACTTCTGTTTTACGATTTCAGGAAAATATTGTCCCAATTCTGTAGAAGCGCCGATTATTCTATTGTCATAGCCCTAGTAATAACTGGGGCTGTGACAATAGAATATTATTTTCATTATTTAGTTGGAATTCATTGAGATGAGTATTATTTATAACTTTTATTTATTGCGGACTATTATCCTCATTTTTATTAGTTGTTTCACGACGTTTCGGCCAACTATTGCCCTGGCCTTCGTCAGGTGGTAACCGCGACGGATTGGAACTTCGGGGCCCGTTGTGCACTACGGTTCCAAGTGAGAATTGTCTGAAGATAACGGATTCAATCCTACCTAAAGCTGGCCAGAGGCTTACTTGGCCAAAACATGGTGAGTAATTGCAGTAAATGCAGTCAGGAGATTCAGAGTTCCTATCCGTTGCGGTTACCACCTGACGAAGGCCAGACGAATAGTTGGCCGAAATTAAAATACAATAAAAAACAGTGCTCCATGTAATAAAATGTAATAATAATATAATAAGCTCAATAGGCATATATATCCTAGAGCTATTTTAATATTTAGTAAGATGATTGATAATTTATAATGAAAATTAAAAATTAAAAATCGGTTTCATAAGGAGGAACAAAACAAAATCAATAAATTGTACGATCGTTTCGGAAACGATGTTTTTATGAAACCGAGTTTAATTTTTAATTTTAATTATAAATAATCAATCATCTTATTATATATATATATATATATATATATATATATATATATATATATATATATACATACACACACACTATGTATATATACAGATGCAACTAAGAAAAGATGAGTAAAATTGTCCGCAAGAAATAAAATTAATATCATTTTCATTGTTTTAACTCTTGAGTATATGTCCGTTGATTTCTTATACCTGATATGCGTCTCGGTTGATTATCTGTGTCTAACTGTATCGGATATATACTCGAGAGTCAGTAGAATGAAAAAATATGCTGTTGTCACAGCCCTAGTAATAACAAACTGAATTTGCCGGTGTCTACGACAATTAGAAATGTCTGTACAAAAAAGTCTGGAAACTTATTGAAGGCGTACAGTTCTATGAAAGAACACAATCAATTATGTTTTCGAGGAGGTACATGGAGGAGGCTATCGTACATTTCATCCTGCTCAAAGACAAAATAAAAACAAATCTATTTTAAGAGCAAACGCTTCATATGTATATATTTTACTTATACTTCAATCTGCGTACTTTTCATGTTCGTTTCTTCTTCTTTTTTTTTTGTTTCAAGGTTATTTTTGCCTTGTTTGATGGAAATACAACTGCAACTTAACACCCATCCACATCAGAGTGGAGGGGGTACGTTCGTTCCTAGCCTTGACCTGACAGCAAAGCGTGTGACATATTCAAACATAGAATTACACGAGCTATCCAACTACAGCGTATTATTCAAACGTTGCTCAGGTTTAAAGACAGTTTATGAAGACCCCCAGGGAGAAGGGTTTGAAAAATTTGTTTTCCAAAGCATGTTGTTTACGAGTTTGTTTTTTTGAAACTTACTTTTTTAACACTTCATATCAAAAAGCTCCGAAGACGAGGAAAGAACTCTTTAGATTGGTGAACTTTAATGAATTTTTCTACAAACACACACGCACGCAAAGAGGAGCGCGTACACGTGTATATATATATATATATATATATATATATATATATATATATATATATATATTACATATGTGTGCGTATATATATATATATATATATATATATATATATATATATATATATATATAGTGTTATAATGGAATAATAAACAGAGCAATAACATGAAATACAATTATGTAATTTCCGTGTTATATATATATATATATATATATATATATATATATATATATATATATATATATATATATATAAGGGTAGCGGGAAAGAGAGGCAGTAATATAAATATAAATATATACATATATTTATATATATATATGTATATATATTTATATATATATATATATATATATATATTTAAAGGGGTTTAGAGTAATTTTCTATAGAGCAGAGTGTATTTTAATGTTACAGTAAAAATACTAATTTAATTAAAATACAGGTAAACAATAATGCTCGTTGTAAAGCCGATGTATCAAAGCCTAATAGGCAAATACCTTAGAGCTACTTTTAAACACACACAAACACACACACACACACACACACACATATATATATATATATGCTACATATACATTTCATTTTTAAACGACTATGACATCATACATGACGTCATCTGCTATGAGGTTATCAGGCATTATGCCATGTATGCCCCAGTATATATATATATATATATATATTGTAAAAAAAGTGTTAAATTTTTTTCCATAATATTATTTTGTATTCTTGCACGGCACCAATAGAAAACGAATAAAGCAAAGTTATAAACTTTTATACTTTTCGTATTCATTTTCATACATTTTTACCCATCTATATCAATATCTATACTCTATAACTCTATATCTATACCTATCTATCTATGTATATATATATATATATTGATATATATACATATATATATATATATGTAAATAGTATGTATATATATATATATATGTTATACATATATATAAATCCTATGACGTCATCGTGAACTAACAAACAGAAAGAATACAGATTTATTGCAATATATATATATATATATATATATATATATATATATATATATATATATTCACACACACACACACATATATATACATATATATATATATATATATATATATATATATATATATATATATATATATATGTTAGGTATCTTTTCAATTCGCCGAGCGGTCTTTTTTATTTTTATTTTATCTTGCATTTGTATATAATGACGAACAGTAGTTGTTCTTGTTTTCAAGCGCTTTCAATCGATACATCCGATCTTAGTCAGGAGCGATTGTTGTTTTTTTCATTTCTTTTATTGATGCATGGTGTATTTATAGTTTCTTCTATTTTTTTTAAATATTGGTCATAAAGGTGGGCTCAGGATGGGTATAGGCAAATCATATTCATGTTTAATTTGGATTTTTGATTGTATATTTTATATATATATATATATATATATATATATATATATATATATATATATTCGGGGTGGAGAGGCCTCCTGTAAGTCGTGGTGAAGGCAACCTTTCTAGGAGAAGCAAATCTCTGATTTAAAAAAACATAAAGCGGAAGACCATTACCCGCATTAAGCTGGTCTGCAGTTTAATTTGTTGCTGGCTATCTTGCTCTTGCTTGTTGCTGGATCTCAACATTTTGAGCCGAGAGAGAGACTTAGCTGTCGTACAGAGCTAAGACTCTGTAACATCATATTTGTATAGATACTCCCTCAGGCATTTGGGCTCACAGATTTTAAATGTCGGAGGGAGTGGCACTCCTCTGACAAGACGTTGCAATCAATATATATATATAATCGCTTTGATTTTTTAAATATTTTTCTTATCTTTTTACTGCGGAAAAAGATAATGTAACTTCAATACATGTTTTCGATTCTCCGTCGAATAATCATCGAGTGAGAAAAGAAGGCTGGCGAAAAACGGCGATCGTAAGAGCGATTATTTGTAGACATACACAAAAGTATTTGGGCAACCCTGTATATATATATATATATATATATATATATAACTTATATGACAATATATATATATATATATATATATATATATATATATATATATATATATATATATATATATATATATATATTGTCATCTACATACCGCATTGTTTCGCTGTTTCACAGCTCATCAGTGCGGGTAGGTAAGCCACTACCTACAAATCAAGAGCGAAACCCGACCGCCCAAACGACAGTCGGAGCTTCTAACCGTTGCGCTATTCGGCTGCTGCTATGCGACAGTGAATTACCAATGTGCTAACATTGTCCAAATACTTAAGCTCAATTTGTTTACACAAAGAGCATCGCTTAATATTCTAATTGTAATTTGTATATCATTTCCCAATATGCTCAACCCAACATAGTGAGCATTATATATATATATATATATATATATATATATATATATATATATATATATATATATATATATATGTGGGGGGGGGTGTATGTGTGGCATAATTAAACAAAGCTGAAAGGTTCTACTTATAGATATGTGCGATACGAACTGACCAATCAAAAGAAGCCACGTTCTGCTAACAACCAATCAGAAACCAGAATTGCGCAATCTATATATCTATAAAAGTGAACGTGTCTGCCTGTCTGTGTGTCTGTGTGTCTGTCTGTCTGTGTACATTTCCCTACGCAATAACTCTGTCAATTTTTAGTCTATAGACTCGAAATTTGAAATACCGGGTACTGAGATTTGGGAAAATCGATGTGACGGGTGTCAGCCAGAAATTTGGCTGTTAAGGGGTCAAATTTCAACGATTTGACCTTTAAGAACTCTACCAAACTCCTCCGACAATTTTGGGTCTAGACACTTGAAATTTTAGATATAGGTTCCTTGAACCTGGATCTAACTTAATAAAGTGATTTGAGCCCGAAACAATAAATTTTAAGGGGTCATAATAGGGGTCAAAGTTTTAAAAAATTAACCATATTTTTGTATTTTTGCTTTTTTTGCACAGCATACACCTCCAAACACCCGAGCAACGCCGGGCACCCCTGCTAGTAAATATATAAATTCTTTCAGCATTCTCACACATGATTATTTTGTGTGAGTTCAACACGAGAAAGAATTTGTTCTCCGTTTGCAGACTTTTTACAATCCGACACTTTTACCGACGAAAAACCCTATTCAACGAAAACCCCTATTCTTTTTCAACGAAAAACCCTATTCAAGGAAAAACCCTATTCTTTTTTAAGGAAAACCCCTATTCTTTGTTTTAGTCTTAGAGTTTACAATTAAAAGTTCTCTTATTCACCACTACGGCATAATCACGTTGACACACCGATTCTCGATGGATCACAAAAGTTAAGCAACGTTGAACCTGGTCAGTACTAAATGGGTTACTATTTGTGCTCTCCGCTTATCTCGGCATTGTTTCCAGTCGTCCTGGTCTTCTCCTTGCCACTGGACTCAAACAGTGCCGATTCAGGAGAGGTGTGGTTGGGATTGCACAACCCTTGCCTTGCCTCACAATTACACGCACTATTGCCCCTACAGGGGGTATCCTTGGTCTTTCGAGACTAACCGAAGACATCGCGATTCACCACTTCAATGTTATTAATTTTTTTATCGCGATCTATTATCCTCATCTTTCTCAGTTGTTGTTTCACGACGTTTCAGCCAAGTATTCCTCTGGCCTTCGTCAGGTGGTAACCGCGACGGAAGAGTAACTCCGAATCTCCTGACTCCATTCTCAGCAATAACTGCCTTCCATAGTTGTTGTCGTCTCACCACATTCTGGCCAAGTTAAGTCTCTGGCCAACTATGGGTAGAATTGAAATCTTTATCTTCAGACAATCCTAACCTGCAACTGTAGAGAGTCAACGTCTCTATCCACTGCGCCACAGAAGGCGATCATGGTTGGATTCTTGGGTCTTTGAAGTCCACGTTTATTTACTATCTTATCTTACATGGTTGGGTCCATACCACCAGATGAAGGCCAGAGGAATAATTTGCCAGAACGGCATGAAATAACAATTAGGAAAGGTAAGGATAATAGTCCGCAATAAATAAATCAATTAATAATACTAACCTCAATAAAGAATTCCAATTAAAAAATACATGCACCTCAATTTTGTTTAGAACAAGGTTTTTTTTTCTTTTCTTCTGAAACCAACAATGCCTTTCAATTCAAAAATATATATTTAATATATATATATATATATATATATATATATATATATATATATATATATATACAATTGGCACAATTTATTAAGTTCGATGAAAACACATTTATCCTTTCTGAGCATAACTCACGTGAAAATATCCCAAAGCAATATATATATATATATATATATATATATATATATATATATATATATATATATGTTCATAAATTTCATTGTGTCTTACACAGGTTTCGTTGAATAATAGAAAACACAAATAAACACTTTGTATGTTATTCGAGAATAAAAAAACACGTGGCAGCCACAATAAAATATTATGAATAAAAAATTTATATTTGGCTGTGTAATGTTCACTATCAATATATATATATATATATATATATATATATATATATATATATATATATATACTAGCATTATATCTAGTATATATATATATATATATATATACTAGCATTATATCCCGGCGTTGGCTGGGGGTTTGGAGGTGCATGTTAAGCTAAGAACAAAAAAAAAAGTAGTCAATTTTTTAAAATTTGACCCCTATTATAACCCCTTAACATTTATTGTTTTGGGCTCCAATCAAGTTATTAAGTTAGATCCATGTCCAAGGAATCTATATCTATAATTTCAAGTGTTTAGCCCCCAAATTGTCGGAGGAGTTTGGTAGAGTTCTCAAAGGTCAAAGTGTTGAACTTTGATAGCTTAACAGGGACATTTCTAACCGAAAACCGATCACATAGATTTTCCTAAATCTCATTACCCTGTATATCAAATTTCGAGTCTGTAGACTTAAAATTGACAGAGTTATTGCTTAAGGAAATGTACACACAGAGACAGTCAGACACAGACACACAGGTACACAGACACGTTCACTTTTATAGATATATATAGATATACTAGCATTTCAGCCCGGCGTTGCTCGGGTGTTTGGAGGTGTATGCTGAGCTAAAAAAAGGAGGGTAATTTTTCTTAATTTTAACCCTATTATGACCCCTTAACATTTAGTGTTTAGGGCTCAACTCAAGTTATTAAGTTGGAACCATGGCCAATGAACCTATATCAAAACTTTCAAGTGTTTAGACATAAAAATTGTCGGAGGATTTTGGTAGAGTTCTCAAAGGTCAAATCGTTGAACTTTGACTCCTTAAAAGGCAAATTTCTGGCCTACAACCGATCACATAGATTTTCCCAAATCTAAACCCTGTATATCAAATTTCGAGTCTGTAGACTAAATATTGACAGTTATTGCGAAGACAAATATACACACAGAGACACACAGACACACATAGATAGATACGCAGACACGTTCACTTTTATATATATATATATATATATATATATATATATATATATATATATATATATATATGCTCTGTTTATTCATCGAGTATTTTTTTTATAAATACAGTTGTTTCAGTGAATTTACATCTAGGAAATTTAAATTATAAAACCCTTATATATATATATATATATATATATATATATATATATATATATATATATATATATATATATATATATATATATATATATATATATATACTTTCTTGAAGTTTTACATTTGGATTTAACGTCACTGGATTTTTTATCTTCCACCAGACTATCCATTCATCTGTAATCACCTTTTTCTGCACCATATTCCCTCTGCTTAACTTATTTTGTTTTTAAGCAAGATCTTTGACTTACTTGTTGTTTCATTAAGGACTATCCATTTATCTAGTGTTTCCTTTTCAGATTAAATATGTTTTTAACTCATTTCAAAGTGTTTTTTAACATATTTTATTAACTGTTTGCTTATATATATATATATATATGAGACAATAGGAGTGGAAAATGAATTCACAAATACTATCTATTGGAGAATAGAGAATAAGTCATTTATTTAATAAGGATATACACACATTTAGTTGGGGGATAAAGGACACTCTTTATACCAAGGTATTTCGAAGCCTAATGCTTATCTCCATAAGTGTCCTCTTATGGAATTGAATTTACTCTCCTCGTCTATCTACTCTCGTTATATATATATATATATATATATATATATATATATATATATATATATATATATATATATATATATACACATTCCTTTGTCCTGGAACAGACCTGGACAAATTACGTTATATATATATGTATATATATATATATATATATATATATATATATTACGTTATATATATATATAAATATATGTATATGTATGTGTGTGTGTGTGTGTGTGTGTGTGTGTGTGTGTTACTTCTGGGACGCAGATACTTGCTAGTACACACAATTATATTTCTAATAAATATTTGAAATAATAAATATTGTTTTAACGCCAAGTATTTTTCCCAAGGTCTCGTGTGTGAACATAGTGATTTACTTACATCCACGCAACTCTGAGTTAACATACCCTCTCTGCCCTTCGACATGGGCGTAGCCCATTCGATACACGTGACCCAGGAAGGACGCCTAAGCGATAGAACCAAACCCTCCTTTGACCACACTGCATGTAATTGATCTTTTCAAAAACATTCCAACATTCGCGACTCAATTTCATTTTTTTTTCGTTTCCATTCTTAAAACGATCTCATAATTTTTTTACTTTTTTTTTAACAGAGGAACCCGTGGTATTTCCAAACTTATGAATTAGTATACATGTAGTTATAATTCACCTTCTTATCTGTCCTACCAGAAATACCTTGGCAACCCCGTCATTATTCCTCAGTGAGTGATTTGCCATAGACTAAGCCCTTCGAAATTTAGACTGTAACTCCTGGAATGGTGCATCTCCACAGACTCTGATAATATTGATCTTATGAAGTGCGAATACTTTGATTCGGGTTTTAAATCACACTGATATAACAATGGTATGCATTTTTAAATCTCGTCAGCTACTTTTAAAGCACTAGGGTAGACTGGTCGCTAAAACCTTTGTAGATCTCATAGTGTAAGAAGAAAAGCTTATATACGATGGACGTTTCAAAATTAATGCCTCCTATTTTTATTTCCGCCCGAATGGATCAGAGGCGATTGCAAATTCTATTGTTATGGTAACTAAACTTATGCATTTATTGCAAATGTCATCATTTTTGTTTCAGATATTGACGCTGTGAGATTCTAAGAAAGCAGCTCCTGTCTTGGAGTCGTGTCAGAAGCAGAGATGCGTCATTGAATTCCTGGCAAAAGTGCATTGGGAATGGTGTTGACTATCTAGAAAAATAAATTCTGAAGAAAAAATGTCGCTCGTTATAATGGTTCCACTACCGTCTTCGAAGCTTTTCCACCTTTTATTTTTGGAACGACCCTCTTATGACAAAGCGCGCTCCAGACGCCCATGCACAGCCATCGTTTGTCGCTGGCAAAAAAAAAATACATTGAGAATGGTTGTAGTTATGTAGAAATGATTAATGATACTAGTCCCGTAGTCATAGATCTTCGATATTTTTATTTTTAAATTATTGGAGGTTTTACTTCTGAAACGACCCACGTATGGTGTAACATCTTTGATCGGATGCGAGTTCGTCATGTGGTACACATTGTTGGGATCATAGATGGCACGGTGTCAGTGTAGTACATGCTCATTACATTACCTATACTTATATCATATCTCGTTTCAAGTGTCCTTTTTATAGCCATATCGATTTTTCAAGTTGTACTTCTTTATCATTAATCTTTTTTACTATAGATTTGTTTACCGGCATACTATACCCAAGTTCTCGTCATAGGGAGATGCTGTTTATATATAAACTTGCCTTTGATAAATATAATAATTTCACTGGTGACCTACTTTTCTGGCCAACTTACAACATTCTAGACGTCACGTGATGCTGCATGTTATCTGAAACCGAAAGCGCTATGCCAACGATCGTCGAAAACGCGGACATAAGGGAAAAGCTCAGACAGATGACTGAGGTAGGTGAGAATTTACCTACCGGGGTACACATTCCTTTGTCCTGGAACAGACCTAGACAAATTACGTTATCATACGGCTGTGAACACACTTGACCAGGCGACAGAAAACTATGATCTGAATGACGAAAATCCGCGTAAACGAACACGACAAGCCGATACCCAATTTTTCAAAGGAAGGGGCAGAATACTCAATGCCATCAGCAGAGCAGTTACCAGAGCTAAAAACTACGTTGGACTCGATTCATCTTTCAGAAACACTTACCCCACCAACTGTATTGGCGCTGCTAGTAGCGATCATACTAATAAAGGTGAACCAAAAGTCAATAACCCATTTTAATTTTAAATATTTATTTTGAATTTTAACAGTTATATGCATTAAATTATAGTATTATAAAACAAAGCGATAAACCTTATTTTTACCTTAAGAAGCTTGAGAAACTTGTTTTGTTAAATGTGAAAAATAAAATCCTGCAAATGCCTTTCATTTTCTGCTTCACAAATTTGAGCTCTTTTTATTACCTCTGATTTATTTCCAAAGTTTCTGGATTTATTTATTTCATTTCTCTAGTGATGTTTTCCTTTAGGTCTATTAAAGATTGGGGTCCTGGATATGACCTTAAACTATATCCGATGGTAAAATAGTGGGGGGGTGCCCTTTTCTCTTCCCTGCAACCTCTCCCCCATAGAAGAGACGTTGCGAGCCTATCTTTGTTTTATAGTTATTTCCATGGCAGGTGTTCGTCTGAGCTCCAATCTCTAGTCCCTCCTCGCAAATCTTTCACGAAAACCCCCCGTCTAGCTGAAACCACTGTCAAAAAAGTTTCCCCACTCTTTATCTGTGCCTAAATCAAAACGTAGATTCCATGCACAAAGCTTCTTTCTTAGAACTGCACGCATGTGGAACTCTGTTCCGTCTGCTTGCTTCCCACCTGACTACAACCTGGATGTCTTCAAGTCCAACGTAAACAAATTCCTGATGAACCGCCATCTTAAGTAGACATTTTTATTAAACCCCCACACTAACGTACTGTACATGCAATAACCCTTATCCCTGAGTGGCTTCCGGGCCTAGATAAGTGGTGATCACCTTGTAAAAAAAAGGCCCCACCTTGCGGGCTTTGGGGAGGGTAGAGCCACCCTTAATTGCCATTGCTCCCAGGTCCACTCTGACCCGGAGTGATTGTAACTGTTAGGGTCGCAACTATGGGTTAAATAGAAACCGACATGAAAAAAAAATATATTTCTTCAAAAATCACTGGATTCAGCATTAAATAACCTGAAAAGGGTTGATATGCTGTAAAACAAAACAACGATCATCTATTAAAGATTGGGGCTTGATGAAAAAAAGTTTTTCCTTTAGCTATCCCATAAGAAAACATCGGGGTTAGTATGATCAGGAGAACGAGATGAGCAAATCGAATTATTTTGCCTTGATTTTTATAGTAAAATTGTACTATTTTTGTACGTTGGGCGATACTTAATTTCCCCATACATCTGTAAAATAAAAAAAATATCAAGAAATTAAAAAATACTTTAAAAAAAAGAGTTTTTTTTAAAAATTAAAATGGGTCAGTGATTTTAGCCCACCCTGTATAACTATGAAAACAGATCAAAAAGAGAATACGTCAGATGGCGGACAGAGTAAGAGTTGGTAGGGAACGTCGATCGGTGGAAGCCTTCTATCAGAGACGGGGAACGGAATCAGAGCGGTAACAATGAAACGACGATTAAAAACACCGTAAAGACTACTGATATGAAGAGCCCCATAGGTACGTTCACTAAAAGTTACTGCGAAACGGTGACAAAGCACAATATAGGACACACCTGTTGGTCTCAACCTGAATCTGCCGATTACATCGTACGGTACTTTTTATCGATATGTGAAACACGGATAAAGTGGGAAGCGGTTATGACTGGTGGAATGTCGTACATAGTTAAAAGTATGGGTTGCACGATAGACAACATTTGGCCTTCGAGTAAAGATCAAAGCCATGTGTCTAAGTTTTTTGTTCATCGTTGATTTTGACTGTATTTTTTTTTAACATGAATAAAAATTTAATATCTCAAAGTGTAGTATCTGTTCCGGCAGATATTGCAAGCAAAGACCATATGTGGGGGCAACCCCACATATAAGCCCTTGGTCAATGTAGGGGCAACCCTTCATACCAATTGTCACTATCCAGCTCCCCTACTCCCCGGGGAGTTGGTCCCCATTTCCCCTTCACTCCTCACTTTAAAAATCGGCCTTGTGCCTAATTTGCTCGGTGGGGGAGCAAATAAATACCATCTGTTCTTCAGATCTACACTTCAATTTCTTGTTTTTTGTCAGTAGAGGAGAAATCCTTCACGACTGAGACAATTTTTATTTTTTTTCCTCTTCTCCACATTAAAAAAAAACGACCCTGGTGTCTAACTCTGTCCCGTGGGGAGGCATTGTAAATAGGAACATTATATGCAGAGAATGCCTAACGAAGAACAATGAGGAAGTATTCGTTCCAAACTTGGTTTCAGATTAACGACAATTTAAAAAAATAATAATAAACTTACCATGATATATACTTTTTAATTAAAAAAAAAAATAGTTGCATCAGCTTTATTTTTAAATGTTTTCATCTAATGCAAATATCGTTTGTTCGTTGGTTTTAGCATCTTAAATTATAATATGAAAACAGAAACAAATAGTATTTAATCACACACAAACATCAAATTTCTCTCTCAACTGCATTTTCATTCGGACATTCCACGCGTGTTACTATCACTCTTCCATTTTCACCGCTCCGCGCGCTTCATACAATTTCAAAGGCGAACATTACCTATTGCCTCTCTTAACATGTTTTAACATATGAACAGTTCAACAAAAAAAGACATTCTCCCTTTTTTATATGAACACTTAAAAAGGACTTCTGAACTCATTATAAAGAGAATTATATTTTATTTGTTAATGGTCGGTTTCTGTGAATAAACCTCCGTTTGTTTTGCATGTAAGTCTTCTTCTTTTTATTTTTATTTATTTGCGGAGGAAGTTAGTTCCTAAAAAGGGCTGACGCCCCCACAGACTAGAAAAGGCTTGCGCAGTTCTAAGTAATTTGTAATTCTATTTTTTGGTCGGCCACACTGAGAATTGAGCCTTCAATCTTCAGGAGAATATCACTTTCACCATTGATTTTTCTATATACTAACCACTGCACCATGGGTCCTTGCGGACAAGTCTAGTAAACACAAAGGAAAGAGCTAAGATTTCTAATTTTTGTGAAAATAATAAAAATATCGTTGGTTCGTTGGTTTTAGGGTCCTAAATTATGATATGAAAACAGAAACGATTGTCTTAATAGTGGGTGACATATTACATTTTGTATGATTAATCGGGTATGTATTACTGAACACATAGATTCGAAAAAGTTGTCAAAAAACAAATATATAACAAATAAATGTTATCAAAGGCAAGATAAGTTACTTTTCTACCAAACTGGGTATATTTTTCGTGTTTTTATTCAATGTAACATGTTTATTCAGCTCGAAAACCATACAGTGTTTACCGATGTATTGGAACATTCAAGGTGGCGTCTGATTCTCTCTTTAACACGGTAAGTTTGGGAAAAGGTGTTATAAATAAAAAACCGGATAAAATACTGTTAAAAACTCGCTCAATATATGTTACCGTGACATAGGTTGACATATATTCGGTGGGGTTTTAATAGTATTTTGTATAGTTTTTTATTTATAACACCTTTTCCCAAACTTACCGTGTTACATTTTGTATTATAATGTTATCAACTTTATTGCGTTAAAAAAATTGTCTCAGCTTTCTTTTTTTAATGTTTTGATTTAATAACTTATCGCGTCCTAAATTATGAGATGAAAAATGAACGAATCATTTTACTAAACAAGAGTTATCTCCCTCTGCACAGTGACAAACTGTAAAAGAACGCAAATCTGCCGATTAGATCGTACCGTATTTCCTATCGATATGTGTGACACGGATAAAATGGGAAGCGGCTATGGCTGGTGGACCTTCATAGAATATTAATAAAATCATGGGTCACACGATAGACAGCATCATATCTGGGGAATGGCTAACGAAGAACAACGTGGAAGTATTCGTTTCAAACCCGGACGATTGCCACGACATAGGATACGATAACTTGGTAGATATTACAAAAATATCAAATGATAACTTCTATCTAAATGCCGTTTCGGTGCTGATAATAACCCACTTATCTAAGTCCTAAGGTGTAATAATTACAGTCACTAACTACAAAATCGACGTGTCATGCCCGAGTTCTATCACTTGCAACAACATTTTTATTACAAAAATATCAAATGATAACTTCTATCTAAATGCCGTTTCGGTGCTGATAATAACCCACTTATCTAAGTCCTAAGGTGTAATAATTACAGTCACTAACTACAAAATCGACGTGTCATGCCCGAGTTCTATCACTTGCAACAACATTTTTATTACAAAAATATCAAATGATAACTTCTATCTAAATGCCGTTTCGGTGCTGATAATAACCCACTTATCTAAGTCCTAAGGTGTAATAATTACAGTCACTAACTACAAAATCGACGTGTCATGCCCGAGTTCTATCACTTGCAACAACATTTTTATTACAAAAATATCAAATGATAACTTCTATCTAAATGCCGTTTCGGTGCTGATAATAACCCACTTATCTAAGTCCTAAGGTGTAATAATTACAGTCACTAACTACAAAATCGACGTGTCATGCCCGAGTTCTATCACTTGCAACAACATTTTTATTACAAAAATATCAAATGATAACTTCTATCTAAATGCCGTTTCGGTGCTGATAATAACCCACTTATCTAAGTCCTAAGGTGTAATAATTACAGTCACTAACTACAAAATCGACGTGTCATGCCCGAGTTCTATCACTTGCAACAACATTTTTATTACAAAAATATCAAATGATAACTTCTATCTAAATGCCGTTTCGGTGCTGATAATAACCCACTTATCTAAGTCCTAAGGTGTAATAATTACAGTCACTAACTACAAAATCGACGTGTCATGCCCGAGTTCTATCACTTGCAACAACATTTTTATTACAAAAATATCAAATGATAACTTCTATCTAAATGCCGTTTCGGTGCTGATAATAACCCACTTATCTAAGTCCTAAGGTGTAATAATTACAGTCACTAACTACAAAATCGACGTGTCATGCCCGAGTTCTATCACTTGCAACAACATTTTTATTACAAAAATATCAAATGATAACTTCTATCTAAATGCCGTTTCGGTGCTGATAATAACCCACTTATCTAAGTCCTAAGGTGTAATAATTACAGTCACTAACTACAAAATCGACGTGTCATGCCCGAGTTCTATCACTTGCAACAACATTTTTAAGAAATGTATGAATCCATATAACTAGAAAGCTACTAACGCCTGAAAGTATCCTGTACCTCTATAAAGCCAACATTCGCGTATGCATGGAGTATAATTGTCATATTTGGGCTGGTGCATCTGCTACTAGTGTCTCGCTCCTAGACAAGGTTCAAAAGAAGGCCGCCAACATGATAGGTTCTGAACTGTCATCTAAGCTTCAGCCTCTGTCCCATCGACGAAATGCTGCATCCCTCTGCCTGTTCTACAAGTATTTTAATGCCGACGAACTGCAAGCACTTGTACCCCCTCGACGTAAATACCCCCGACAAATCCGACAACCAGCTAAATCCCACCTTACACAGTACAGATCCCTAGATGTAAGAGAACTTTCTACTCCAGTAGTATCTTCCCCAGAACTGCTACACTCTGGAATTCCCTTCCGGATCCCTGCTTCCCCAACTGTACTGACATGCAAAAGTTCAAGTGCAATGTGAACCGACACCTTGCTGCCCAACTCCCTACATAGTACCCCTGCAGCGTATGTCCCTGATAGTAGCCTCCTACATCAAAGTGGCAATGTGCCTTGTTTGGTTTGAAAATGTAAAAAAAAGAAAATAAACTATTAAGGTTGGTGCAAAAATAATGCTGGTTGTTGACGTATGTATATTTGATAAAAAAAAAGACGTTATTTTTTCACCAACCTAATAATTTTTAGTTAAATAGTAGAATAAACAAGACTTAAAGCCCTGGTAGTGCAACTGTTCTAAGAAGACAAAAAGCCTGAAATAATAATTGTCTTTCTCTGCTTGAACTTCTATTGTTACCGGTCGTCCTGGATTTATCCTTGCGACTACACTTTAGCAGTTTCAGTTTAGGAGGTATGTGATAGGCATTGCGCAACCTTTGCTTTGCTGTAATCTTAGAAGATTAGAAATTATATTTAGGGTTTACCTTCCGCAGCCTCGTAATTTTCTCATTTCTTATTTTATCCTTTACTTCTCACATTCCATGAGCGATATTTCTGACAAAGGGGGAATAATTGTTGTTTTCTGTATCGGAATCTATTCCATCTAACAATTATCGTTGATTAGCGTTTGATCTTGAAGTAGTATCCCTTTTTCAAATCCTTACACCAAACGGCTTCATGTATTGTCTGGAGCGATTTCTATTAAAACATGTACTTCTATACTACTTTTCTAAGCTCAATTAACAATCGTATAGCAACAGTTTTATGGTGATGATGTTATTCGATCAATCATTACAGCCTCTTTTTAGGATACAGTGTAGTATCTGTTTTGTTGTCATTAAACTATCCTCCAAGGCATTACCTCCGAATTTGGGAGTGTAGTGGTATATATCTTTGTTTCTAATCATACCATCTTTTCAAGCATTACCTCTTCCTTTGGAGGAGAGACAGTATACTCTATATTAGTTCATCATGGTTTCATCCTAACCTTAACTCTAACCATCAAGCTCTTCTCCCAATCAGAACTGGAGAATGAATATATTTGCTAGTGGTTACTTATGCAGAATAAGAGGCCGCGTTACCGTCGTCATATTCGGAGCACGTTACAAAAACCACGAGAAGAAACCAAGATGCAAAGCCAATGATCATAACGTGTCACTACATCTAGACCGGCGCTTTTCAACATTTTTGCTGGGGCGAAATCTCTATTAAAATGTCTCACTGGCTCATGGAGCCTCTATGCAATAATTAAGTCATCTTACGCATAAAACAGGGTTTAAAAAAATAAAATTAACTAAAATTACTCATGTTCAAAGAATTGTTCGTGTTTGTTGTAAATAAAATTAAAACAAAATTGTACATATTATAATATATTACATTTATTATTTACAAAAAATCAATAGGGAACTTGAGATTGGTGCTTCTTGCAACAACTCTATAATATTGGGTTGTGTTTTTGACAAACACACACGAAGTTCATCTTTCATACAGAGCAACTGTGCTCGTTTCTTGTGCAGAAATTCTTATGACGTTGACTGTATAATAAGAATATATAAAATGAAACATAATAATGGCAAGACAAATTAATTTGTTAAATCTAACGAGTTTAATTATGTAAAAATTCGTATATTTAAACCATATTTTTTTTTTAAATGCATCTATATAATTAATAAACTTCTAAATGTGTATTTGTTTATTTATGTGTGCATATATAATAATAAAACTTTCGAACGGATGCACTGAATTGAAAAATTCTTTTTTCCCCTCAAAGGTGTGAGTCCCTATATTTTCTTTATTTATATATGGGTCGTTTGGTCGTTTCGTGCAATTGTCGAAAAAGTTACCTGTCCATCTCAATGGAATTTAGCACTGTCTGTATACAGTCGCGGTAACATCTTTCGGCATACAGACAGGACTTGTGGCGCAATGGATAACGCGTCTGACTACGGTTCAGAAGATTCCGGGTTTGAATCCTGGCAACTTCGTAATAATTGTAACCATCATTTTATTCAACGTTTCCTCAATATCCTTACCCTTTGTTAGCATATTTTTGTTTTATCAGTGATTTCGTTTTGTGTAAATGGGAATTTCCTATACTCCGAGTTCACAAGGTAAGCGTTGAAGGTAAGACAGTGTTGAGTGTACTTGAGGTTGAATGGGCTCGATTTTGTGTTTGACTCGGCGTTGTGTGTGCCAACGCGGCGCAGCCGCTAGTATAAACATAAAATAGATTTTCAAAATTGAATTTAACATTCTGTTTATTACTTGTTAAAACATATAGACCCTGGAATTTCGGAACCCCTGGACTGTACTGGCGGAACTCTAAGATTCCACAGAGCCCTGCTTGAAAAACATTGATCTACGGATTCATCGCCCTACAGTGTCAGAGGAATCCTTCAAGACCGCATCAGAATATGTCTCGCTTAGGGGAAAGTCCCTGTGGATGTGTGCGATAGTCTGCACGTTGGCGTCGCAGGGAAATAGAGCGTCCTGTACGTCGTCCTATTTTTACAGGTTGTCCTGTGTTTTGGTAAACGTTTCCAGATGAGTATTATCCACTCTTTCCTGGGGAGTTCAGGGCCTGATGAGGTGTCTTTTTTCCGTGCCAGAAGAGCCTCGTTGTTGTTCTCTTTGATTGACGCATTCTGCTAACGTAAGTGAGAGGACGTTGGCGTTCTCCATACGAGACCTGTAACAATGGAAACTTCGGCCCAAGATCAAAGTGGAGTACTTGTTCTCCAGGTACTGCACTTCTATTTTTTTGTTCACAGTTAGTGGAGAAGAAATCCTTCACGACCGAGACATTTTTAAATTTTATGTTGCTTTTCTCCCCGTTAAAAAACGATGCTAGTGTCTAACTCTGTCCCGTGGGGAGGGGTTGTAAATAGGTACAATGTCAAACTTTTTTGCAGTCTGGTAGTCACTGGAGAACCTCTTAGTGTCGAACTAGGGGATGGCGATTATCGTTCCTCTGCTTCACACGCTCTGCCTTCGCTATTGCATCTCAACGAATCTGCAACGCATCGATTCTGAGCTTGTAGACAGATGTCAGGTTAGTCGATTTCAAGTTAACGGTAATTGTCCTGCATGCTTTGTTGAGCTCGACGTCGACCTTTGCAGCATTAGTAAAACGATCTCATGCCACTCTGCAGTATTCTGTGGTCAACTAGCATAACGCCAAAGATGACAGGCGTAGCATCTGTACCTTGAATACACAATAGCTGTTAGCCAGAGGCTGCTGCGCATCGATAGCTTCTTGACTTAGCCAATGAAATCACAGCATCCGACACTTGGCAAACGGTATCTTTTAATGACTATTATTTTTCCGGTCAAACGATCAACCACTGGCCTGTCAAAGTTATGCTTTTAAGGAATGTTAGAAGACAAAAGAGGAAAAGGAAAGCACAGAAGAAGGTGGATAAAAATGTTTTTAATTGGACATTTCTCAACAGTTGGGCGTCTGTCAACCAACTTGCCCAGAATCGGAAGGAATAGCGAAAAATAAGCCACGTGGGTTCGCAACCCGAACCACCAAGCGGAAGATGCGATTTATGATATTTTTACGGTATCTTTTGTTTATTAAATTGTTAGATTAAAGTAAATTATAATGGAAAGCTCTCCCTTCTCACATAGAAAGAATGGCTTTCTAAATAATAACGTCATTATTTCAGCACGGCTCGTAAACTGCAAAAGTGCCTCCCTTTCTTCTTTTTTCGTGGAAATTACCATACAATGACTGTCCTCTTCTTCTTCTTCTTCTTCTTCTTCTTATTATTATTATTATTATTATTATTATTATTATTATTATTATTATTATTATTATTATTATTATTATTTTTAGTTGTTTACCAGCGTCTTAGATATACGTCATCGGTTTCGGTACAAAAAAGAGAGTACGAAATTTTCGATCGGCATATTTCTGCGGTTACCGTAACCTGCGCGGGGTATGCCGACGATAATGCGGTCTGTATTCTGCACAAATACCTGCTGGTTTATACAAATAAATTTAACTACAATGAACATGAACCGTCCAAACACTTTTCGTTGGTAACAATGTATAATAATTGCTGTGACAAAACTCGTCGGCTTTGCTGTCCTCAGTCGGTGAAATCCTTCTAGACTGAGGCAATTCTTTTGTACTAAACAAGAATACATCTTTTGAGAGGACCTATATTTTCTCCTCATTAAAAACTGACTGTGTGTGTAAGTCGCCACTCGTAGGGACCCTTATAAGTAAAAACACACAATGGTGGCATTTTTGCCCTCAGCACCAAAAACCAACATTTTATGACATTTCTTGAAAAAAAAACAAAAAAACTTTTCCATAATGGTTGTGGTAAGTTGCTGCTCCCGCGCAGTTCTAGGGGGTCCATTTTCCCAGGCTTTGCTTCTCTCTTCGCGAATGGAGGTAGTTTATTGCTAATCGTCTGATGGGCCCCTAGAGAGGAATGCCGACGAGGCTGCCCACGTAATTTTGCAGGCCAATGTGCTATTTATTATTCGAGGTAGGGGGAAGGCGCTTGCTCTCCAATCCTACTTTAAGACCTTTGTGTCACATCTTTTCGCTGAGGGGAGAGATAAATATCAGAAAAAAACACGAGATGACTCGAACACTGTTCGCCGAATTCACAATCCGAGACTGTAACCACTCTGCCACAAGCATCTCACACCTCGATGATATTCACGTCACAAAATAACAGCGAACTAAGAATGTGTTTAACTTCGTCAAACAGAAATGTGTGAAAAAGAAAAACAAGAAATAATTTCTAAAAATGTCGTAAGACGTAACACCGAACCCCCCCTTCGCCTCACCTGCAATGGATAGGTAAATTAAAATAATTAATTAAGCACAATTATACATGACAACAGGCGATAAAGGCGAAACTATAACGATAAACGAGAACCGATATATCCTTAAGATACGTCCATTCAATTGATATTGATATCCTTAAGATTCGTCTATTCAATCTGCGCGTTTATCAATGAAAACCAAATTTAAACAATTGCGCATACATAAAGACGCATGTGAAAATCTCTATATTTACTATCATATAAAAGTCACTTTGTGTGCGTGTGTGTGTGAGAGAGAGTTCCTTCCTCGTAAGTTCCGAAACAGCTGACGCTCTCTTTTGTAAATTTCACACAAAGATAATTTATATGTCTGGCAGTGTTCTTAGATATGTTTTATACAAAAAAATTCATCCAATTAGTATCGAAAATCGAAAAAATCCGATTAAATTTTTTTTCTCTCTCTTATAGATAAAATAGATTAAAAAAGAAGAATTTTTACAGGGGGAATATTTTACGTTACATCGGATAAGGGACTAATAAAATCTAAGTAAATCATTTTCGAAAATCGAAAAAATTCGATCTAAATAATAGCTTATATAGCTCTTATAAATAAAAAAGAATGTTTACATAGGGAATATTATAACAATTTACAGAGGATTGATTCATGAATATTGCATACACAATATGCATAAATTACAATATCATGTTTAAGCGTATTATACGACCGGGCAACGCCGGGTAGCCAGGTAGTATATGGCTTAAATGGATGGTAGAAGGAAACATATACATATATATTTATTAGTGATGGGGTGATTCCATTATTTTTCCGATTCTTTATGAATCTCTAAATATTTGACTATAAAATTGGTATTTTGTATCGATTACTGTTAAGACACATGTTAAATGTGTATATATTTTATTGAACGTAAAAACACACTTTCGATGGGAAAGGTCTACATTATTTAGTTTTACTAAATGTTTAAAATCAATATTTATTACTTTATTATTGCTATCAGCAATGAAAGACCAAAATCAAATTAAAAAAGATAATCAAAGGAATCGTTTTGGCGTCAGAAAATGGGCACACATTTTTCAGATCCCGATACCAATTCCGATACACCAGAATTTTTTTTTTTTTTACTTTACCGATTCCAACACTAATATTTATATATTCAGTCGGAGAATAAATTCGTGATGGGTTCTTCAATTTATTTAGGAAAATCCCATTGAATAAAAATGATTGAGAATCGTTTTGTGAACGAAGTTCATTTTTTCAGCCAATTCTCGGCTT
>NC_136511.1:14055839-14070839 GCF_053919585.1 Euprymna scolopes | reverse complement strand
TAATGGTGCCATTTTAATCCGAGATACGAGCGTCATCCGGGAACGAATGAATATTACCCTGGAATAACACACACACACACACACACACACACACACACACACACACACACACACACACACACACACACACATATATATATATGTATATACAGATATATACATATGTGTGTGTGTGTGCGCGTGTGTGTGTGTAATTTCAGGGTAATATTTTCAAGAGGTAGAAGTAAGTTCTAACGAGTTTAACACAAGAATGCTTAATAACGAGGCAGGGCAAGATATTATTATTTGTTTTACATAAGCATTAGTATGTCGCCACACACCCATGAGTGTGTTTCGGTTAGCCCGCAACCAATAACACGACAACACTTCAGATAATGTTGCTTACACAAAAGCTTAGTGCTTAATCTTAAGTCTCTAGTTACAAGTCACTGACCGACCGAAACATGCTCATGAATGTGTAGCGACATATTAATGGTTATGTAAATCAAATAAAAAATATAAAGCAAACACACGCAAACATATAGAGAAATAAAAATACGAACAAACCAAGTTATGTGTTCATCAACGTATCGTCTTTATTTCGAGGCTTTATGTGATAACTTGGTTTGTTCCACTTTTATATCTCTATTTCGTCAGAATACTATTTTCATATATATTATAGCTTACACACACACAACGCGGCATATATATATATATACATATATATATATACATACATATATGTATATATATGTGTATATATCTATATATATATATATATATATATATATATATATATATATATATATATATATATATATATACTCACGTTCTGGCTATGTGAATATGAACTGCTTGTCAAGGCAAATCACACGGGGTGATTATTTCTGTGCAGATGATGAAAAGGAGTGAGAGGATGAGGATGTTGGAAAGAAGAAAAAAGATGCCTGGTGAACAAAACTTTGGAAGCTCCTTACTTATTTATTTCTTGGGGGGGGGATGTGTATTTCTGTTTTCATATCATCTGTATTTACCTCCGTCACTTTTTTTTTTGGGGGGCGGGGTGGAGGGTTATAATGTAGAGGCGTTGTTTTTGTTTTTGTTTTTATTTTGTTTTTTGTTTTTTTGCCGTTTAAGTAAAAAAAAATTAACCTTCAATTTCAGTGGATGTGAAATATTTTAAATCGCTAAAGAATTTGAATGATATTTCCAGGGCCGAATTACTTTCATGCCTTTTGGAGTAAAATACAGAAAAAGATCAATAGAGATTTACAAGAAATACATCTGGGAATTCTCCATAGTAAATATGATAAGGAGATAGTGCAATCGAAACTTATTTAATATAAGTAGATATATTCTTTTGTGTATATATATATATATATATATATATATATATATATATATATATATATATACTAGCATTTCAGCTCGGCGTTGCCCGGGTGTTTGAATTTGTGTGTTGAGCAAAAAAAAAAAAAAAAAGTGGTAGTAGGAAGGCAGGCTCGAACCCGTACCGCAAAGGAGGAAAAGAACGGGGTAAAACCTAACGTTTATGCTGTTACGACCATCGCCAAACCGGAAGCGACATTTTTTTAAATTAAGGCTAAGCAATCTAAAGGAGAGGATAACTTTCAAAAATATCGGTGAAAAAAGTGACCCCCCCCCTGTAGAAAAGTACCTAGTCGAAGTGGAAGATATTAATGATTTTAGCCAATTTTTCGATATTTGTCGTATGAAAGGTCGAACTTTAAAACGATACTGATCTTGGTAAAATCCATCGCCTCTATTGAAAGTTTAAGGCAGACATGCAAACATACATACATACATACATTTATATATTGGTAACTAAAAATTTTCGACCCAAACTGATGAAAAACCTTGCCCTATCTCTGAATACCCTTTATGTAAAATTTCAAATATTTAGACCAGAAATTGTCTGAGTAATTATGACCCCTTAAAAGTTATTGTTTGGGGCTCAAATCAAGTTATTAAGTAAGATCCATCTCCAGGGAATCTATATCTTAAATTTCAAGTGTTTAGACCCAAAATTGGCGGAGGAGTTTCATAGAGTTCTCAAAAGGCAAGCCATTGAACTTTGACCCCTTAACAGATCAATTTCTGGCCGAACACCGATTACATCGATTCTTCCAAATCTCAGTACCCTGTATATAAAATTTTGAGTCTGTAGACTAAAAATTTACAAAGTTATTGCGTAGGGAAATGTACACACACACACAGATACACAGACACGTTCACTTATATATATATATATATATATATATATATATATATATATATATATATATATATATATATATATATATTGCTAAGCTAATAATAGTTCTTTTGATGAGATGACTATACCTTGAGACTATATGGATTAAGGAAAAAAATTAATTATTATTTCTACTCCTTTGTCAAAACAATGAGTTTTGTTTCAATTTTTATTAGGTTGGTGGGAAAACAATGTCGTTTTTTGACGGTCAACTTCAAAACATAATACCTCCTTTTATAATAACATTTTTTAATCGAAATAAGAATCATTAGAATTGACACATTTTTGCCAATGAGGAACAAGTTTATTTACCCTATTGGCATAGGAATTCGGAGTTCTGAAAAGCCAATTCGGTATCATCTCGGCTTTTGAATCATTTTTCTCGCAGGAAGTTGCTTGACAAAGGGCGAGAGGTCCGATGAATATGGCGTATGAAGCAGAGTCTCGTAGCCTAATTCGTTCAGCTTCTGCCGGATCAGTTGAGCAACAGGTAGGCGAGCGTTGTCGTGTAGGAGAATTGATCCCTTTATATTGACCAATCTCGGGCACGTACGTTGGGACTTCCGATGAATTTCGTCAATTTTTCCGTAGTACTTTTCTGCCGTAATTGTTTCCCCCGGGCCCAAAAAGCTGTTAATGGGGAGACCGGTGGCAGCCCACCAAATAGTCACCATAACCTTTTTGTTGGTACAACTTCGGCTTCAGGAAGTGTAGTGGAGCATTCCCGACTGTGTCGAACGTCGCCGGTTGTCGATTAAGGTCCACTTCTCATCACACATCACAATCAGCTCGAGAAATGGACCATTTTTGTTGCGCAGAAGTAGCGTAGAAGACACCCCAAAACGACGGTTTTTTTTATCATCGTTCAATTCATGCGGCTCACAATTATCCAATTTTTTTTACTTTCCTAATTGCTATTTCTGCCACATGTTTCTCAGTGGTGCCTTGGCCCGACACATCATTGATATCACGAGCTGTCTCGGCAGCTTTTCCTCCTACTTGTAACTGGAACAAGAAAATCGTACGGATTTGTATTTTGTCGAAAAGCCTGCAAAAATGAATGAAGAGATTGAGAATGTTAACGAACACCACGATTCGATAGAACGAAAAACGCGCTTCAAAATGATATATTACATGGCTATATATATATATATATATATATATATATATATATATATATATATATATATATATATCAACAAATTAATTCAGAAATTATATATAAAAGTAACATATGTGAGGAAACGATAGTGTTTAATTAACTCAGAATTCCCATTTATATACATATAGCGTATCACAAAAGTAAGTACATCCCTCGCATTTCTACAGATATTTTAGTTATTTTTCTACATGTTAGTCACCCCTTAGCAAGGCCCGGAACCCACTCGGGGATAAGGGTTATTGCATGTACAGTAATCAATGGGATAATATCGCGGTAAGCGTTAGTATTGGCGATTTGATAAAGTATCTTACTTAAAGGGGCGGTTTATCAGGAATTTGTTTATGTTGGACTTGAAGACATCCAAGTTAGAGTCAGGTGGGAAATAAGCAAACGGAATAGAGTTCCACAGGCGTGCACTTCTAAGAAATAAGTTTTGTTCATGGAATCTACGTTTTGATTTAGGCACAGTTAAAGAGTGGGTAAAATTATTGACAGTGGTTTCAGCTAGACAGGTGATTTTCGTGAAAGATTTACGAGGGGGGACCAGAGATTGGAGCTCTCACGAGCACTTGCCATGGAAATAACGATAAAACAAAGACAGGCTTGCAACGTCTCAAAAGCGACTACAGCCCTAAGAAACTACACCCCCTGTATGCCCAAATTGGGTAGTACTCGTCATTTTCCCTCCAAAATATCATGTGACTCATTAGCGTAATTAGGCCTATTTATGCATATTGAGCAGGTGTGCTTAACTTTGTAGTGCAGTTCTCACTCTTTCATACTGGTCGCTGAAAGTTCCAACATGGCACCGCATGGCAAAGAACTCTACGAATATCTTAAAAGACGTATCACTGAAAGTCCCAACGTGGCACCGCATGGCAAAGAACTCTATGAAGATCTTAAAAGACGTATCACTGAAAGTTCCAACGTGGCACCGCATGGCAAAGAACTCTATGAAGATCTTAAAAGACGTATCACTGAAAGTTCCAACGTGGCACCGCATGGTAAAGAACTCTATGAAGATCTTAAAAGACGTATTCTTGCATGTATTGTTTCGTATATAAAGATGGCCAAGGCTACATGAAGATTGCCAACACCCTGAAATTGAACTGAAGCACAGTGGCTTAGGTCATTCAGCGTTTTAATAGAGCAGCGTCCACTCAGAACAGGCCACAGGTAGGTCGTCTAAAGAAGCTGCACGCACATGCTGGGTATCACATCAAATGCTTTCTTAAATCGGCGTAGGAGTGCTGTCGGCATTGCTGCATAGATTGAAAAGGTGGGGAGTCCACCTGTTTGTGCTCAGACCATACGCCGCACCATACATCAAATTGGTGAGCATGATTGTGTCACCTACGCAGGAAACTTTTCTGAAGATGATAAAAAAGAAAGCCCCTAAAAAATTTGCTGAATACATGTCAACAAAACAGAGGGATTACTGGAACCATGTCATATGGTCTGATGAGATGAAGCTTAACTTGTTTGGTTCTGATGGCTTCAAGTGTGTGTGGCGGCGATGAGATGAGGAGTACAAAGATAAGTGTGTCATGACTACAGTCAAATATGGTGGTGGGAATGTCATAATCTGGGGCTGCATGAATGCTGCAGGTGTTTAAGAATTGCATTCCATTGAGAGAACCATGAACTCCAATATGTAGTATGAAATACTACAGCAGAGAATTAACCTCCTTCCTCCAGAAACTGAGCAATGTTCAACACTGGCAATGCCCCAAATCACACCTCGAAGACAACCACTGCTTTACTGAACAGGCATATATATAAATAAGTATTATAAATTATACTAGTGTTATATATAAACATTTGATAAAAGAACATAACTGTCCTCCCTCCAATCTTAGAAAGGTCCTTGTTGACAACATAACAATTATACATGAAAATAATATTAAAAAATTAAAAATTCTTGAAGCGTCATATATCAGAACCCTTCAACCGACTATACATCATATCGCATTCGAAAAAAACAGTAACGTTCTAAAATGTCTTGCGTAGTTCGTATTGGACGGATTTGTTAACGGTGTCCTCGAACTTGTTGATTTTAGTACTCGAATTTATAATCGACCTATATTTTTAATCGACTTTTCATCGACTCTATATATTTTAACTTATATGTATATTTTAGTTTTCACTTTTAATTATCATTTTCGCTCTTGCGGATTTTTACTTCAACATCTGATGATGATTCGTGGACGAATAGAAAGCGTTCGTGACAGCAACAATTATGGAACTTTTATTAATATTTGTTTTTATTTTGATACAAAAAAGATTATACGGAAAATCGGAAATTAAAAAAAGAATCATAAAACAAAGTGTATCCGTTGCATTTAATAATATTTGCTTGAATATATATATATATATATATATATATATATATATATATATATATATATATATATATATATATATATATATATAATTATATATGAAGTAAAATTATATAAAAAACCGAAATTTCCTTACGCGGATCACTGTACATTTCGACGATATCAATCTTCTAGTCAGGAATTCATTGAGATTATTAGACCTCAAAGTGGGTCATAGTATTTTACTGACTAGGTCTTAGTAAACTTTCGGCATCGAACAAATAACATAATACTTCGTTCCTTACGAAATACAAAATGTCAGATAGATTGGCTATGTAGTTTCCGAGAAAAAAATTAAATGGACAAAAGTTGAAGAGCTCAGAAGACGGGAGTTGCGCCATTAACACTAGTGACAAACACACCAGGAGAACTATTATATATATAGAATCATTGAATTCAAGCAAGAGTTGTTGATAGTGCTCAATAAAAGAGAGCAAGTTCATAATTTTTATTTTCCTGAAATCAACGGTGTAATATCTTGCTACGAAGTGCAAAAGCTGCAAAAAAAGTTTTTTTTATAATTATAGAGGAGAAATTATTTTCCCATGGCTAACGTGTAGCATGGTTTAAATATCTTTAAAACATGCTAGTCGTTACACACGAAAATATTATATATATATATATATATATATATATATATATATATATATATATATATATATAGCAAGATAGATTGATAGATAGATAGATAGATAGATAATTATTATGCATACATTTTATAATTATATATATGGGTGTGTCGTCCATTGATATAAGCGACTTTATATATGTGTGTGTAAGAGTGTTTGTGTGTGTGTGTGTGTGTGTGTGTCTGTGTCTGTGTCTGTGTCTGCGTGCATGTCTGTGTGTGTGTTTGCATCCACATATGCATGGATTGTTACGAAAACTTTCTTCTTCCACCCTTCTTAACGAGGCATAAACTTCTGTTTTGTTTTTTTGTTTTTTTGGGTTTTTTTTTTTTCGTTTCTTCTTTTGTAATCTTTTCACATCTCCGGGACTATAAAGCATCCAACCAGACCAACCCCATGTACGTTGTTATCTGTGACAGCGGCCCTTTTACCACGCCCCCCTGTGCAACCCTCGCCCTCATCCTCCCACACCGGTTAGTCCTGGCTAATTACCTATGTGCCCCACCCCCGTTGAGATAGGTAATGAGGTCGTGTATATAGGTGTTAAGAACGTGATAATGTCGCCACTGTTCAAAGTTTCCAGGATTAATGGGGTGGTTGCAACGGAACAACGACGTAACAAATATTACTTGGAAAAAAGGACAATACACAAACAATTGTGTATATTTATATATACGCATATATACGCCCCCCCATATATATATATATATATATATATATATATATATATATATATATGTATGTATGTATGTATGTATGTATATATATAGTGATTTGACCATTCCAAAATTATTCCTGATTGTGATACATTTACCGACTCTGTACAGAATTCTCGATTCCGATACTATTACCAATTCCGATTTCGATTCTTTATAAATGAAAAGTTGCTATTTTTCACATTTACCGTAAACACACACACACACACACACGTGTTAAATATGCATTACTATATATTGGGTCCAATATAATATGATAATATATACGAAATCTGCATTAATTAAAATATATTTAAGCGTACTTTACGATCAGGCAATGGCGTGAAGCCTGCTACTATATATATATATATATATATATATATATATATATATATATATATATATATATATATATATATATATATATATAAAATAAAAATAAAAATACCAGCGGAGGTTTACGTTATGTTTTGAGAAAAATAGAAAAACCGAATTAAATTATTAAAATAATCAACGTTTCGTCCTTATTTCAGAGGACATCTTCAGGATATTGAAGTAAAAATGCAAGAAAAAGAAAAAGTCATACAAAAGAGAACAGTTTTTGAATCCTGCCCATGTCGGGAAGGACAAACATATGTGTGCGTATGGGATGGTAGGATTACAAAAACTGTTTCTCTTTTTCGTATGATCTATGACTTTTTTTTTTCTTGCATTTTTACTTCAATATCCTGAAGATGTCCTCTGAAATAAGGACGAAACGTTGATTATTATAATAATTTCATTCTGTTTTTCTATTTTTCTCAAAACATAACGTAAACCTCCGCTGGTATTTTTATTTTTATTTTATAAATATATAAATATATATATATATATATATATATACATATATATATATATATATAGCTTACTACCTAGCTCTACCTACGTATTGAGTGCTGTTGAAGTAAATACTTAAAGTTTACGCTCAAATTTATACTTTCGTATATTAATTTATATGATTAAATGAAAGATATATATATATATATATATATATATATATATATATATATATATATATATATATATAGTCATTCATATACAGTACCGTTTCGTTGTTTCACAGCTCATATTGCGGCTAGACATGCAACTATCTCAAGCCAGGATCAAAACCTGATCGCCAGAACAACAGTTGGAGGTTCTAACCGTTGCGCTTTTCGGCTGCTATGCTGGCAATGAATTAACAATGTTTTGACGTTGCCCAAAGTACCTTAGCTCAATTTGTTTACACAAAGAGCACGGGAGGATTCCAATATTTTTCGGGATTCCGATACAATTACCGATTCGATTTCTTTTATAAATCTCTACATATTTAACAATAAAAATTGCTATTTATTTCCAATTACCGTGAAAAAAAAACACATATTAAATATGCGGATATTTTCTCTAACGTAAAAGTACACCTGTCAGATAGAATCTATATTTTACTATGAGTTTAAAATCATTAAATATCCATTGTTTTATCAGTACTATAAGTAATAGAAAACTTTGTTATTTAAAAAAAAATCAAATAAAAAAAGCAATTAAAAGAATCGTTTTTGGCATCGGAAAATAGGTACATATTTTTTTTCCGATATCTCCTAAAGTTCAACTTTTTCTAATTCTTGGTTCCGATTTCGATTAATCATCCCAACGCTATTATATATATGATGATTGCAACGTCTTGTCTGACGAGTGCCACTCCCTCAAACATTTACAATCCATGAGCCCAAATGGCTGAGGGAGTATCTATACAAATATGATGTTACAGAGTCTTAGCTTTGTACGACAGCTAAGTCTCTCTCTCGGTTCAAAATGTTGAGATCCAGCAACAAGCAAGAGCAAGATAGCCAGCAACAAATTAAACTGCAGACCAGCTTAATGCGGGTAATGGTCTTCCGCTTTATGTTTTTTTAAATCAGAGATTTGCTTCTCCTAGAAAGGTTGCCTTCACCACGGCTTACGGGAACCCTCTCCACCCCAATACACATATACACACACACACAAATATGCACGGTGCTAGTTGGCCGTTGACCCAGAAAAAGAGTCCATTCGCCCTTATATATATATATGGACATTTATGAATTCTGACGAAGCTGGTCGGATCTCTTCTCATCTTCAGAGGATATATTCCTAGCGGAAACAATATGTAAATTCATTCTGGACTCACAGCAATAAATTTCCTACATACTGCTCTGGCTACACATTGAGAACTCTAGTTCGTTTTTTTTCACCACTGAAGAAATTATATATGTGTGTGTGTATGTGTGTGTGTGTGTGTGTGTGTGTGTGTGTGTGTGTGTGTGTGTGTGTGTGTGTGTGTGTGTGCATATGTACGTAGTGTTATCACTATTAATCAGAATTTGGAATCTTAACTTTTGAGGGGTCGAAATCAATATGGGAATCGAAAAATAATGTTCCAATTTTCTTAGTGCAAGAAACAATTCTTTAATTTATTTTTGGTTTTGTTTGTTTTTATTCAAAATGCAAAGTTTCTATTGTACAGCTTAAGAAACATTTGTATTGAACTTAAACTATAATTCATATATATATAATATAATATATATATATACATATATACACATTTATATATATATATATATATAATATAATATATATATATACATATATATACATTTATATATATATATATATATATATATATCACTCCAACAAATACATTTTTTACGTTAGCATAGATTACATGCTTTTGTTTGTTTGTTTGTTTTTTTTACGATTATCCGATTATAAATAAATCACCGTAAATTTATGTCTGGATATTAAGGGGTTATAAAAGAACTGTCAACAGAATCGGTACGGAATCGAGAATTTAGAACAGACTCGGTAATTGTATCGAGATTGGGGAAAATATTGGAATCGTCGTCTCACTAAATATGTATATATTTATATGTGAATGCTTTTTTTAATATTTCGAGAATAAGTTTCTTTTTCAAAAAGAAAATTAACCAAAATAATAATTGCTGTTTTGTATCGGTAATGACATTCGCTTTTGAAGTATAAGATACAGGACTTGGTTGTAATTGTCTTTTTTATGCGGAGAAGTGATGAATTCATCTTTGCTGAGGCCTATCAGAACGTCGAGATATGGAATACTATCGTTTAAATTTAATTCATAAGTACGGAGTTTGCAGCAAGAATAAAGCATATGACATAAGAACGACCAATCGAAAAATGGAAACATTACAAAAAAAAAGATCATTAACCATAAAGACATTGTGTTATTTAACAATATCTATCTGAAGAAAAACATGCTGCCTAAATACTCGGGGAAAAGAGAAACAGACTTTGCCAAACAGATTCGCAGAAGTATTTATGACTGCTTTTATTCTGTGTCCTACGAGACCTGCATTTCCTTCTTTTCGCAAGGATAGTTTGCCTTACATCCAAAACAACAATATTGTATATCAATTCAAATACAAGTGCGATGATGGTTATGTTGGGCGAACATCCTTGCATCTTTTGACTCGTATAAACCAGCATGTTCCATCGAAGATTAGACAAGAGAGGATGGGGTCTGGTAGTCTCCTTCCTTCTGCAGCCTTGGACTCTGCTATTGGTCAGCATTTAGTTGACAACCCGTGCTGTGCCGATAGATATAAAATTGAATGGTTCGAGGTGCTACATAGAGCGGACTCCAGAGACCATTTAAAGATTTTGGAGTCCGTCTTAATTGCGGTGCGGAAACCTTTGTGCCGGCAGAAAGAAATATCAAACACATTGTTTCTCTTTGGGGAACTGTGAATCTTTTCTCCCGTTCCCCCCCTCGTTATGCCATTATTTTAATCGTTTTTTAAACGTTAATAAACTTTATTTTAGTGTCCACATAATTTTTGGCACATTCAATAGTTCCCCATCAGAACTCCTTACTTTCGACATAGTATTATTTTTACGCTATCGATTTTCTCCTGAAAAAGCTCTCGAGAGACTTCCGCCCATTATATTTAAAATATATATATATATATATATATATATATATATATATATATATATATATATATATATATATATATATATATATAAGAACAAGTAGTTAATAAAACATGTTAAAAAACACTTTGAAAAAGAGTTAAAAACATATTTCATTTTTAAAAAGGAAGCACAAAATAAGTGGATAGTCCTTAATCCGCGGAATATTGAAGAAATCCTTTCCTTCTCATCAGATGGTAGAATTTAGCAAAATGCGGGATCGGATTTTGCTTGCAAAAGTATTTGATGAAACTACAAGTAAGTCTTACTTGGTAACAAATAGTGAAGCAGAGGGAATATGGTGAAGAAAAAGATGATTGCACATGAATGGATAATCTGATGAAGGGTAAAATATCCAATAAAGTTAGACTCCAAAAATCAAAATCCAAAAAAGTTGGTTAAGTTTCCATTCAAATGTCGGTGGGACATTAGAATACGCCGACTGCCCCCCTGCAGAGGGTAAAAGTCCCTCTATGGGGGTCCTGGATATGAACTTAAACTATATCCAGTGGTGAGACCTCAGCTTGTGGGGTTTTGGGGAGTGTGGAGCCACCCTTTAATTACTCTGACCCGGAGTGGTAGTACCTGTTAGGGTCCCAACTATGGGTTAAATAGAAACCGACGTGAAAGCAACAAATATATTCTATTAAAAAAAAATAATTCTTCAGAATCTTTGGATTCGGCATTAAATAACGCGAAAAAGGTTGATATGCTGTAAAACAAAAACAACCAACTAACCAATCAAATGGAAACTTAACCAACTTTTTTGGATTTTGATTTTTTGGAGTTTACCGTTATTGGATATTCTACCATTCACTATCAATTCACGTGCAATCACCTTTTTCTGTGTATATTCCCTCTCGCATGGGCGACCGGGACACGCTTTGTTGTACGGCGGTCGTTACAAAAATACATATTTCTATATTGCTCATATACCAATAAAATGTAAGTCAAAATAAAATGGCTCAATTAGTGAGATTACAAGAAAAAACTAAGGAATCCCCCAGAACACTACTGCAAGCACTAAAAAGAATTAAAAAGGCCCTACTAAAAGTACTACCAAGTTTCTACAACCACCTTCCTTGAAAGGAAAAACATTTTAAGTACGGTCTGGAAAAAATAAATCGTCAGATTCCACGGGAGCTGTACTTAAAGCAGTAAATATGGTTATAAATATGATTATAGTTATATATTGTATGTTTATACCGAAATTAATCTTTTTTTTTTACTCAACAGGGTTATTTGCAAGTCAAACACGTTAAAAACAAAACAAAAAAATATTGTATACCTTGTGTATGCTTTGAATATCGGATTTAAGGCAAGGCTAGTAGCAAGGTTAGTAGAGGAGTTTTGTGAAACCGGAAGTGATAAACCGGATGGACGGTTTAAACGCCCAAGAAAGCAAGCTGATCAGAGTTTATATATATATATATATATATATATATATATATATATATATATATATATATATATTACTTTTAAGGACTATAATCTACGGCCACGCGTGTTTCAGAACTCTACTCCTCTTCAGGGTAATATGAATTTACACCCTCGACGATATATATATATATATATATATATATATATATATATATATATATATATATTGTCAAGGGAGTGAGTTCATATAGAAACGTTGTTTTAATTTGAATAAACTAAAATACGCATCAAGTGCGCTTGAAAGCCAAATCACAACGTAATATTAGGAAAATAAACAAATATTTTACTCGTTTGAAATTTATCACAAATATATATTGAAAAGAAAAAAATAAACAAAACAACGCACTGAAGATGGAGTATACCTCTGAAATATATTTGTGATAAAATATTTGTTTATTTTCCTAATATTACGTTGTGATTTGGCTTTCAAGCGAACTTGATGCGTACTTTTATATGCAAAACCTTCATTTTCAAAGAGCGTGTAAACAGGCATATATATGTAGTCAGCGACACATTCAACCAATGTAGAAACTTCATTCTATCGGGTACTGTAACACTGTGGCCTTGTGCCAAACTATAGTCAGTAAATAACATATTGCGGCGAGCGTGCTGACAGAACGATTTTCAAGTTACATCTATCTATTTTCAAAACACGTAGAAAGCATGCGGAGAAGATTGTGCCGAAGCAGGTGTCGATAGCTTTTCACATTTTACGCGGAATTTAATCTAACTTCTTTTATTTTTACATAGCTGTTTTTTTTTTGGTTTGTTTGCTTTTTCTGTAGTTTCTTGTAGAATGACTAAAACCTTGTTTCCAACCTCCACATCAATGCTAATACATGCGCACACACATACAAACACGCATACACAAACGCATACACACACGCATATAAACACTCCTCACACACATCCTTTAAGAAATACGTTTCTTATCGTTGAGCACTTTCTGTTGAATTAAAAGTCGTCAATTTAGCTCTTATGCGTAGATCATCGTATAACGATTTGATCACTGTCTGTCTGACGTAATGAACATTTAAATTAAAATGTTTAAAATTCAACGCTATTTCACATGATTAATGGTAGCCGTATGGATACGGCCTCCGCTAATCGAGCCAGAGATGTCTCGTGTCGCGGGGTTCGAATCGTTCGACTGGTAGTAATCGTGACACCCTGCACTGAAGAATCCCGAAAGGATGAAACACTAGTGTCTGTAGGTATTTAATTATTATAGTAAAAAAATAATTATGACAGCCCCTTTAAGAAATACGTTTCTTATCGTTGAGCACTTTCTGTTGAATTAAAAGTCGGTCAATTTAGCTCTTATGCGTAGATCATCGTATAACGATTTGATCACTGTCTGTCTGACGTAATGAACATTTAAATTAAAATGTTTAAAATTCAACGCTATTTCACATGATTAATGGTAGCCGAATGTATACGGCCTCCGCTAATCGAGCCAGAGATGTCTCGTGTCGCGGGGTTCGAATCGTTCGACTGGTAGTAATCGTGACACCCTGCACTGAAGAATCCCGAAAGGATGAAACACTAGTGTCTGTAGGTATTTAATTATTATAGTAAAAAAATAATTATATATATATATATATATATATATATATATATATATATATATATATATATATATATATATATGCACGAGCACGCCGTCCGTAGATATATATAATATATATACTGCTCCCCATGTGGGGGTACCAAATTGGTTAAAAGGGAAAATTATTCCCAACTCGCATTTAGGTAAAAATGCACTTTCGTAAATAATTGAATTCATAAACATGCAATTTCGTAAATAATTGAATTCATTCAAAAAACATATCAGTAAATCCAAAACAAAACAACATATATATATATATCTATCTATATATCTATAAAAACAGAGATGTGTGTGCCACAGACGATTTCTGATTGGTTAATCCAATAATCACATCTCCTAAAAAACAATCGTTTCTACGCTCTTACCTTTACCATAAAATAGTATGGCTTTATTTATTGTCCATCTTGGAAGGGTGTAATTTTTTAATAACTTCTTATTTACAAATTAAAAAAATACGAAACTATTATACCAAACTAAACTACACGAAACGCGCACACACGCACACACACACGTTCACTACCGTCACGTTGTTATGGCAACCAAACCCGCTGACTACACAGTAAATGTGATTTTCTTCATTTTCTCATTTCACTCGTGGTCTTAAATTTATTTCGGGTTTGTATTACTGTACACATAGATTCGAATAAGTTGCCAAAAAACAAATATATAACAAATAAATGTTATCAAAGGCAAGATAAATTACTTTTCTACCAAACTGGATATATTTTTCGTGTTTTTATTCAATTTAACATGTTTATTCAGCTCGAAAAGCATACAGTGTTTACCGATGTATTGAAAAATTCAAGATGGCGGCCGATTCTCTCTTTA
>NC_136511.1:14023339-14050839 GCF_053919585.1 Euprymna scolopes | reverse complement strand
CTCGCCGCGGTACAACGCATAGCCTTCGAAAGTGGTCTGATACTTCCTCGACGTAACGGCGAGAACCCGTGTGTCGATGTTCTTTCGCTGTATATATATATATATATATATATATATATATATATATATATATATATATATATATATATATATGTATATATATATATACATTTAATAATGTGATTGATAATTTAAAATTCAAATTAGAATTAAAAATTAAAAATCTGTTTCATAAGAAGGAACAACAACAAAGGCAATAATTTGTACGATCGTTTCAGAAACGATGTTTTTATTGTGATAGACGTTAAGTCACGGACAATAATTTTGCCGCATAGTTTTTTTGAGTTTTTTTTAACAAAGTCTCCTCATCAGCAAAAGTATTGGGTGGGTTTTTTGTGTTTTTTTTTTTAATGTAAAAGACACCATAAATAAACCTAGCAATTTTTAAGTAAGGCAGATCTATCTTTTAATTGTTCACCTTAATTATCGTCATAGCATTCATTTGGATGTTGATTGTAGCTTATAAATGTACGAAATATATATATATGTAATTTTGAGGTTGTTATTGTTCAGAGGTAATGCAATCAGTGCAATATAACGAGGTTAATAGAAGACTGCTCAATACCGAATAGAGCAGGGTGTATTTTATTAGTTTTTAGAATAATCAGTAATATATTGCTACACATATAAAAACCATTAAAAATATACCTTGCTCTACTTCGATATTGAGCACTCTTTTATTAATCTCGTAATACATTATTGTTTTTCTTTACCTTAGAACAATAACAACCTGAAATTATATATATATATATATATATATATATATATATATATATATATATATATACGCACATACAGATACATACATACATATATATATATATATATATATATATATATATATATATATATATGATGAAAATAATGGAAATAGTATTCCGACAAAATAGAGAAAATAAAAAAGGAACAAACCGTATTATGTGTTCACCAACGTTTCGTCTTTATTTCGAGACTTCCTATATATATATATATATATATATATATATATATATATATATATATATATATATTTTTATAAAGTAATAGGGTTCGTGTTTTTCTGTCTGTGTGTACAGCTCTCCATCATCAACGATATATAAAGGAGGTAAGAGGGTAGATTTCTCCTGGTAGAGAAACATTAGAACCCATTTTAGGATGTTTCTGTTATAGGAGCTATAAGAATCAATGCCTAATTTCTTTATATACTATTCTACAGACCACCCCCATATCGAATGACTTATGCTCATTTGCATATCACATTATATTAAATCTCTTTAACTAATTACCTCGACCTTATTACATATTGGAAATATTCTAATCATGTCAACTGTACTATTTACAAAATCTATTTAACATTTAATTATTTAATATATTTTCATTTAATTTTATATTCGATTTATTTCACTTTACGTATATTATCTGAAAGGTTTACTGTTTGTGCAATCGGAGATTTACGTCATTACATGTTGTCTGTAATAGATATTTTTCTTTTTATTGGATTTTTTTTCCATTTATTTTTATTATTAAATTTACCTTTTAAAAAAAAATAACAATATGAAAATGTTTATAATTTTAACTTCTGATGCTTACGCATTACCACTTTTTTTTAACCTATTTTCAAAAATAAACAATAATTTTTATTTATTTTAAGCATAACTTTATTAATACATTTTTTTTATCTAAACTTGAAATTTCACAATATTTATTTAAATTCCCACCCCCCTCCTCACACTATGAATGCCTTTCGAAATAATAACGTATTCTTTCCGCACGCTACCAAACCTACAGACATATCTACGTTTGCTCTATCAACTGCTGGATTTTAAGTTAATACAACATTAAAAAATTGAAATTAATATTAAAAAAGGTTTGTGAACAATATTTCTTTCAAAATTATTTTTTATATCACTGTTCTGTTTATATTCCTATAAATTTATATTGTGAAAATTTACACTTACCAATAATATAGACGAATTTAGGAAAACTCGTCCCGGGAAAACTCGTCTCCGGAAAACGCGTCTCCGGAAAACTCGTCCCCTTTCGCTAGGTAGGAAAACTGGTCCCTTATTGAATAAATATCGATTGAAAACACATTTTATGATCGTTCTTGAAGGAGATATTGCTTTTTAAAATAGACTATAGCCCCCCCCCCATAATATTTTTAAAAAAATATTTTTATTTGTTTAATGTTTTTTTTTTTTTTTAAATAAAATCGATTGCCCGTTTTCTACCTAACTGGCTAAGTTCTTAGTGGTTTCACTTATTTTAAAGCGTTTAATATGTTCATACAAAGTTAATTACAATTTTTTTGTTTCTTATTTTAACGATGTTTTTTGGAGTCATAAAAACAATAATAAAAAACAAAACCAAAAAATTAAAAACTGGGAGCGTTACTTTTTTGTTTTGGTTTTTTAATTATGATAGTTTTTTGTTGTTATGTTTTTGTTTTCTCTCATACTAAATGCACTCATGCGTTATTTAAAATTATAATTTTATCCATTATCAACATTTATTGTCGTCCTGTCAAATTTTGCAAAAATTAACTAATAAATTAAAAGCGAAATATTTTTTTGGCGCGATAGATGTCATGTGCTTACAATCTATCGTTAACTAATTTTTAATTTTTTAAATTTGTACTTCAAAATTCTAAAATCAATCATTCAGAGAAAAAGTAATCACTAAATAAATTTATTAATCAATTTTATTGAAAACTCCGCTATCGTTTATCAAGAATCTTTTTAATTTCATTTTTTGTTGGTTGTTTTTCGGAGGGAGATATAGTTTTAACCCCCCCCCTCTCTAAATTATATTTTAAAAAATATTAAAATTTGGGTTTGTATTACTGTACACATAGATTCGAAAAAGTAGTTAAAATAACAAATAAATGTTATCAAAGGCAAGATAAGTTGGGTTACCCGATAAGTTACTTTTCTACCAAACTGGATATAATTCTCGTGTTTTTATTCAATTTAACATGTTTATTCAGCTCGAAAAACATGCAGTGTTTACCGATGTATTGGAAAATTCAAAATGGCGACCGACTCTCTCTTAAACACGGTAACTTCGGGAAAAGGTGTTATAAATAATAAACTAGACAAAATACTGTTAGAAATTTGCTCAATATATGTTACCGTGACATAACTTGACATATATTCGGTGGTTTTTTAATAGTATTTTGTCTGGTTTATTATTTATAACACCTTTTCCCGAACTTACCGTGTTAAATAGAGAGAGTCGGCCGCCATTTTGAATTTTCCAATACATCGGTAAACACTGTATGCTTTTTGAGCTGAATAAACATGTTAAATTAAATAAAAACACGAAAATTATATCCAGTTTGGTAGAAAAGTAATTTATCTTGCTTTTGATAACATTTATTTGTTATATATTTGTTTTTTTGACAACTTTTTCGAATCTATGTGTACAGTAATACAAACCCGAACGAGAAATAATGTCCGGTAAATCACATCTTAGGGGTCTTGATAATCGCTAAAAAATAGAAATTACTGAGGGAGATTTAGTTTTAAATAGAAAATAATAAATTTTAATATTTTTTTAAATATAATTTAGAGAGAGGGAGAGAGAGTGGGGGGGGGTTAAAACTATATCTCCCTCCGAAAAACAACCAACAAAAATGAAATTAAAAAGATTCTTGATAAACGATAGCGGAGTTTTCAATAAAATTGATTAATAAATTTATCTAGTGATTACTTTTTCTCTGAATGATTGATTTTAGAATTTTGAAGTAAAAATTTAAAAAATTAAAAATTAGTTAACGATAGATTGTAAGCACATGACATCTATCGCGCCAAAAAAATATTTCGCTTTTAATTTATTAGTTAATTTTTGCAAAATTTGACAGGACGACAATAAATGTTGATAATGGATAAAAATATAATTTTAAATAACGCATGAGTGCATTTGGTATGAGAGAAAACAAAAACATAACAACAAAAAACTATCATAATTAAAAACCAAAACAAAAAAGTAACGAAAAATCGAATCGCTCCCTGTTTTTTAATTTTTTGGTTTTGTTTTTAATTATTGTTTTTATGACTCGAAAAAACATCGTTAAAATAAGAACAAAAAAAATTTGTAATCAACTTTGTATGAACATAATAAACGCTTTAATATAAGTGAAACCACTAAGAACTTAGCCAGTTTAATCACTGGAAGAATTCATAACGTAATTAAAGAATTCATAACGTAATTAAATCCTTCTTAAGTAATAGAAAAATCAAAGTTGTCCTCGACGGACGTACATCCAAACAATATGACATAAATGCGGGAGTGCCTCAGGGGTCTATCCTTGGACCTCTATTGTTCCTGATATTCATAAACGACCTCCCTGATAATATTGTTTCGGAGATGGGTATATTTGCCGATGACACCACTCTCTATAACAGATATGAGGGGAAAACAAATGAACACATATCCAAGAAAATGGCAGAAACACTAGAGGATGACCTCCAATCCGTAGTGGAATGGGGACAAAAATGGTTGGTCTCATTCAATGCTGCTAAGACTAAGCTTGTTTCCTTCAATAACTACAAGAAACCTTCTCTACCACCAATAGCAATGGCCAAGAACACATTGCCTGAAAGTACTTCTTTTAAACTCCTCGGCCTAACGTTTACAGGGAATATGAACTGGAATAGATACATTGAGAGCATTGCCAAGGCTGCTGCAAGGAAGGTTGGCTCCCTCTACCGTGCTAGAAAACTACTTACGCCTGCCAGTATCCTATACCTCTATAAGGCAACCATTCGCCCATGTATGGAGTACTGTTGTCACATCTGGGCTGGTGCATCTGCTGCTTGTCTCTCGCTCCTGGACAGGGTTCAAAAAAGAGTCGCAAACCTGATAGGTCCTGAACTGTCATCTGGGCTTCAACCTCTGTCCCATCGACGAGATGTTGCATCCCTCTGCCTGTTCTACAAATACTTTAATGGTAAATGCTCTGACGAACTGCAAACACTTGTACCTCCCCGACGTAACTACCCCCGACAAACCCGACAAGCTACTAAGTCTCATCCCTTTACAGTGGAGATCCCTAGGTGCAAGAAAGCCTTTTACTCCAATAGTTTCTTCCCCAGAACTGCGGGTCTTTGGAACTCCCTTCCGGGATTCTGCTTTCCCAACTGCAATGATATGCAGAAGTTCAAGTGTAATGTTAACAAACATCTTTCTACTCTTCTCCCTTCATAATGACCCCGCTAATTAATTCCCTAATAGTAGCCCCCTGCTTCAAAGTGGCACTGTGCCTTGTTTGGGGTGAAAATTGAATTAAAAAAAAAAAAAAAAAAAAAAGTTAGGTAGAAAACGGACACTTAGAAAATCGATTTTATTGAAAAAAAAAAAAAAAAAAAGAAAACATTAAACAAGTAAAAATATTCTTAAAAAATATTAGGGGGGGGCTATAGTCTATTTTAAAAAATAATATCTCCTTCAAGAATGATCATAAAATGTGTTTTCAATCGGTATTTATTCAATAAGGGACCAGTTTTCCTACCTAGCGAAAGGGGACCAGTTTTCCGGAGACGAGTTTTCCGGAGACGAGTTTTCCCGAGACGAGTTTTCCCGGGACGAGTTTTCCGGCCACCAATATAGACAGTTCAGTTCCTTCGGTATTTGTGGTACCGTTCTGAAATATTAACGTTACTATTTTGAAAGCCATGAAGGCAAAGATGTTTTGTAACTTATTTTGTGCTTCCAACTAACAATTAAAAAAAAAAATTATATCGTGAAACTTCAATTTTAGCTAAAAAAATAATGTTTAAAATAAATAAAAATTGTTAACTCTTGAAAATAGTTTAAAATTTCAAATAGTTTTCATGTTTTTTATTTAGATGATCTGCTTATTTACAAAATATCGTGAAACCTTAATTTAACCTAAAAAAATATTTAAAACATCATATTACAAGAATTACGCCCCCCCCAATATTTTTTTTACAAGGTTTCGGAATAATCGCCGACAACGAATCTGATATTCAAACACTTCGCAACTGAATACTTTCGTAGATATTATTATTTTCCCAGTACAAAAGTTGGATGACATTTTACTTTAATGCCCATATTACAGCTTGGTTCTTACAGTGCATAATTATCAATTTCTTCTACTGCTAAAACAATTTTTTGGTGATTGTATTGAAAATGTATGTGAAAATGTAATGGAAATTTCAATTTCGTTCCGTTTTAATCTTTTATATTTTACTTGCCAATATAATTGAAAGAATACAATTCAACTATCGTAATTTTATATAAATAAACAAAAACAAATATTTTAAAATAAAACTTTATTAAAAAAGAAATAATTTTATTTTTAAATGAAAAAAATCAATTTAGTAAAATAATTGTATTAAACATCCCAACCTCCCCATGTTAAGTATGGCTTTCTAAATAAACACCCCCAGCCTTGTCAGCAAACCTGTAAACCTATAAAAGTTAACATTTCGAATGTGAACAGTGATTTTTCGATTTTGTTAGCGCTTGCCGCAACTAAAGACAATTAAAACGGAACTAACTTTATTTCCATTCTATTTTTTAAACAACCCCCAAAACATAACGCTCTCTTCCAGTTATAGCCAATTTTTTTTTAATTAAATAAAACAGTTCAAAATAAACAGATAAGCGCATTTTCTTTTACATTTTTCTTACAACTAACGTTGTCATTTAACCAACTGCAGGATACCGTTACTTTTGTGGGGTTGTTTTGAAAATGGCACGGAGATTATAATTTCGTTCCAATTTAATCTTTCTGGTCGAGCCTATTTCGAAAGCCTGTCTTATCATAGATTTGAACTACAAATAATTTATTACATTTTGATTATTACTATCTTAAGACTTAAAGCTTATATTTATTTCATTTTTCTATTTATATATTGAATTAGTTATTTCCAGTCTTATTTAAACGTAGTGCTTTCTTTAAACCGGATGAACCTTTTATAAAAATATGAGTTTAACGTAAAGAACACGAACAAGGTTTTATTCAACTGAATTTCTTCCAGTTTACTAACAAAATATATAAATTTAAAAGAGATATAAATAATAAAATAAAAAGGTTATGTAATTTAAAAGAAATACACGTACTCACAAAAGCAGAATTTTTTTTACACATTTTTTTCTTTAAAACCATAACAATGAGACTAACAATTACCTAGATCTTAATAATTATTTGTTTTAATAGAACTGTTTTAATTGTACTGTTTACATATATTAGTTAACCTAAGTTGGTATTACATTTATTTTACATTTACTTTTTTTTTTTAATTATTACTTTTAGACTGTGACGTTTACACCCGGAAGTAATGAGTCACAAGTAGGTCGCTTTTATTCATTTTTGCTACAATATAATTGTTTATAATTGTACTATTCAGAAATATTATTTATAGTTCGTCCATTTCAGTTAGTATACATTTCCTTTACGCTTAATTAATTTACAATCATTAATATCGTTAAACAATTCCGTTTAAAACCGAAATTATGCCACCCAAACGAAGTAGAAACGAAAGTGAGGAAGAAAGAATGGAAAGATTGGAAGCTAATAGACTAAGAGTTGCTGCAATTCGCTCCAATGAAAACAATTCAGATAGAGAAAGACGTCTAGAACTTAACAGGATACGTCAAAGAGAAAGGAGAGCAAGACTGTCAGATTTGGAAAGAGAAACCCAACGTGAAGCTGACAGAACTAGACATGCTGTAAGGCGGTTAAATTCATCACAAGATGAAATTCAAGAAAGGCAAAGATATGCACTGGAAAAAGAAGCAATATTACGATCGAATGAATTATATGAGGTAAGTAGACGTACACAAGGTCAGTTGAGAGTGGCTCAACGACATCAGAATGAATCGGAAACCCAACGAAGCTTTCGCCTATACCAAGGGCAACAACGAGAGGCTGCATGGAGAGAGAGTATGACTTTGTCCCAGCAATTGACAGAAAACGAGGCAGCTAGACAACGAATGACTGCTTTGAGACACCATGAAATAGAACACTGCAATAGAAAAGGATTGCTCTACAACAAAAATGACTCTCTCACTACAGCTGATATAGGAAAAATGGACAAAGTATGTCAACATTGCTCAGCTGTAAAATTTAAAGGAGAAACCCCTGGTTGTTGTTGTTCTTCTGGCAAAGTTGTGCTTGATAGCTTTCCACCACTGCCTCAGTTGCTTCAAGATTTGCTCTCCGGCAATGGTCCCATCTCTAAAGATTTTCTGCAAAATCTACGCAGTTATAACAATTGTTTTGCAATGACATCATTTGGTCACAAAATTGCTGCAGTACATGGGTGGAATCCTTCTTTTAGAATTCGAGGCCAGGTTTGCCACCAGATTGGGAGTCTTTTACCACCTGAAGATGAAACAGCAAAGTTTATTCAAGTCTACTTCTTGGATAGTCTGGAAGAGGAACTACATAATCGGGGACGTGACAGTAGACTCAATAGAGACATTCTCCGAAGTCTGACTGAATTTTTACATGAGAACAACAGCTTCATTTGTCAGCTGAAAACAACAAAGGAGAGGATTGAAGAAGAACACTTGGTAGAACATAAAGTTGTCATAAGGGAAGACCGAAGGCCGCAAGAAGAGCATCCATGGCGATTCAATGCTCCAACAACAACGTATGAGATTGGAATATTAATGGAGAATGAACCAACAGCTAACCGGGATATTGTCTTGCGTTTTAGAAATGATACATTAAAACGGATCTCCGAACTACATCCCCTCTACGATACTTTAATGTACCCGTTAATGTACCCCTATGGTTCTCCATCTTACAACATCTACATGAAGGCATCCAATGGGCGAAAAGTTACCCAACAGCAATTTTATTCGTACCATTTAATGACTCGGCCTGGAAACTATTTTCTCTGGTACCGAAGGCTATTTCAACAATGGCTGGTGGATGTGTACTGCAAGATTGAAACAGAACGTTTACAGTTCCTGAGGCGTGAGCAACAGACCCTGAGAGCTGACAATTATAGCAACTTGAGAGATTCAATTCTTAGGGAGGATGGGAATCCAGAACAGTTTGGTCAACGAGTTGTACTTCCGGCAACTTATACAGGAGGCCCTCGATACATGTTTGAGCGTCAAAGTGATGCCATGGCATATGTTCGGCGAATGGGCCGAGCCGACCTCTTCATCACGTTCACAACAAATCCAAAGTGGACAGAAATTACAGAAAATTGTCTTCAAGGGCAAGACCCTCGGGATCGTCCAGATATTGTTGCCAGGGTTTTCAGGCAGAAGCTAAAAAAGTTACTTGAATTTATTAAAAAGGGAGGATTTGGCAGGCTGAGGGCTTTCCTGTACAGTATTGAATATCAAAAAAGAGGACTGCCGCATGCACACATCCTCACCTGGCAGGCCCCAGAAGACAAACTTCTACCAGAAAAAATGGATCTCTGCATATCTGCAGAGATCCCTGACAAAGAGGAAGATCCTGATCTTCATGCTAAAGTGATGGCACATATGGTGCATGGACCTTGTGGACCATTTAATCCAAATTGTCCATGTATGATTGACAACAAATGTTCCAAAAAATACCCAAAAGAATTTCTTCAGTGTACCGAGCAAGGCCAAGACTCTTACCCCAAGTACAGGCGAAGAAAACCAGAAGATGGAGGCCAGACTGGTACAATAAGGATGAAGAGAAATGGTCGGTATGTTAATCAAGAAATAACAAACCAGTGGATTGTTCCGTACAACAAGGTCCTCCTTCAGCAGTTCAACGCTCACATTAACGTAGAAATTTGCAGCTCGATCCAAAGCATCAAATATGTCCTCAAATACGTGAATAAAGGATGTGATCAAGCAGTGTTTGAACTACAAAGAACTGATGGAGCAGCTAACCACCAAGGCCAAGTACAAAGTCACATTGTGGATGAGATCCAGCAGTTCCAGAATGCAAGGTATGTCGGCAGTTCAGAGGCGGCCTGGAGGATATTGGAACATCCCATCCATGAACATTTCCCCCCAATTGTACAACTTTCTGTTCATCTTGAAAATGGGCAGCGTGTCATGTTCTCAGCTGATACTGCTCTGGAACGAGCCCAAGGTCCACCGCCTGCCACAACTTTGACAGCATTTTTTCAACTCTGCCATGAGGATGACTTTGCAAGGGGTCTCAAATACGTAGAAGTCCCTGAGTTTTACACTTGGAACAAATCGACAAAGAAATGGATGAGAAGAATGCGTGGGGTACAAGTTGAAGGTACTGAAAACGTATGGAAGGCACCATGCATTGGGAGAATCTACACGATTAGTCCAAAAGCAGGGGAGTGTTATTTCTTACGCCTGTTGCTCAATGAGGTTGCTGGTCCAACTTCATTTCAAGATTTGCGAGCATACAATGGTCAGGTGTTTGAAACATACAGAGCAGCGTGCCTTGCTCGAGGCCTTCTAGAAAATGACCATCACTTGCATCAAGCAGTAGGAGAGGCAAGTGCCACTCAATCACCTTCAAATTTGCGAAGCCTATTTGTGATAATTTTAACAGCCTGTGAGCCAAGCAATCCTCTTGAGATCTGGATGGCTTTTCGTGATGTAATATCTGAAGACATTCTTCACAGATACAGGCAAGAAGTTAACAATCCAGAAGCAGATTTTAATGAGGACATCTACAATAAAACTCTTTGTCTAATTGAAGAAAAAGTTCTCCTTATGTGCGGTCAACCATTGGCAAGCTATGGATTACCTGCACCAACGCAAGGTAGAGATGAAAGACTCGCGAGAGAGTATCAACGTGAAGTTACTTATAATCTTGAAGAACTTTCCCTACAAGCAGAAAATATGCAAGAAAAACTGACCGATTCTCAAAGAGAAGTTTACAATTCATTCATGGCAATGTTGGAAGCACAAGGTGAAATGAACAAAAACATGATGTTTCTTGATGCTCCAGGTGGTACGGGCAAGACTTTTGTAATCAATTTGATCCTTGCAAAGATTAGATCCATGAGAAAGATTGTGCTTGCAACAGCATCCAGTGGCATTGCTGCTACTCTACTACAAGGTGGCCGCACTCTTCACAGCACTTTTAAAGTACCCTTGGATACTCATCGAATGGATCAGCCAGTTTGCAAAATTACTGGTAACTCAGCCATGGCAAATGTAATTAGAGACACCTCTGCAATCATTGTAGACGAAGCCCCAATGACGCACAAGAGTGCTTATGAAGCAATTGACCGAACACTGCAAGACATCACAGGAAACAAGAATCCCATGGGTGGCATTCCAACCTTATTTTGCGGTGATTTCCGTCAAATCCTCCCAGTGGTTAAAAATGGCACAAGGGCTAACATTGTTAATGCAAGTTTGAAACAATCCTATCTCTAGAGGCACGTTATAGTGAAGAGACTGACTACTAATATGAGAGCCTATATCTCTGATAACACAGCTGCAGCAGACTTCTCAAAATTGCTTCTCCAAATCGGTAATGGTCAGTTTCCTATCACTTCTTCACCTGACACAATTAAGATTCCAACTGCGCTTGGTAAATGTGTCGGTAATCAGAAGCAACTGAAAGACAAAGTGTACCCAGACCTGCAAAACAATGGAAAATCACCGGATTGGCTTGCTGAGAGGGCTATTATTTCGCCATTAAACAGCAATGTGAATCATTTGAACAATTCAATAATGGATGAATTTCCAGGAGACACAAAGCAATACAAGTCAGTTGATTCGGCTACTAATGAATATGAAGCTGTTCACTACCCTGTGGAGTTTTTAAACTCTTTGGAGATATCTGGAATGCCTCCACACATTTTAAATCTCAAAATTGGATCGCCAATCATGATTCTTCGATCCTTGGAACCGCCAAAAACAACAAACGGAACCAGATGTGTTATCACCAGATTGCACACCAATGTACTTGAGGCCACCATTTCCTGTGGTCCCTACAAAGGCAAAACCGGTCTACTGCCAAGGATCCCCTTAGTTCCATCGGACTCAGAACTTCCATTTAAATTCCGGAGACTCCAATTTCCTGTGAAGGTGTGTTTTGCAATGAGCATAAACAAAAGTCAAGGTCAGACATTTAACACCATTGGCGTAGACTTGACATCAGACTGCTTCAGTCACGGTATGTTCTACGTCTCCATCAGCCGGACAGGAAGTTCAGAAAAACTCTACATTCTGGCTCCAAATCAAAGCAGCAGAAATGTAGTTTACCCTGAGGCTCTTCAGTGAAAAGTTCGAGAAATAGATATGAGGAAAAACTGACATGATCTGATTGTGGTAAGTTTTTAGTATTGAATGTGCAAGATAAAATTTAAGCAAGAGTTGAAAATTACTTCAATGAAAAATTTACTATGTAACATCAAGTAACCTTCCTTTTTGATGAAAATGTTTTGTGAAGTTCCTGATTGAATTTCAGTCACTACAAGAAGTAGTTAAAATTTTAATCACCTTATGCAATCGTTCCTCTTACAACATCAACTTACTGGAAAGGTGCCCACAGATTTTGGTACCCGAGTGCGCAACAGAGCTCCGTGCGACGCACGGGTATCTTTGCTAGTATATATATATATATAGATAGATAGATATTACTCCAGAATTTTTCATATTTTATCTTATAAAAATGTATGTATTTATGTAAAAAAAAAATATATATGTGTGTGTGCGTGTATATCTATCTATCTATTTATTTCTCTCTCTCTCTCTCTCTCTCTCTCTATATATATATATATATATATATATATATATATATATGTATATTAAAAGTTTCAATTATAAATTAATCATATGTTTATATTTTTGAAATATACGTTATTTGAAGTTTTAAAACAGGTCAAATGATATTAGTTTCACAACTAAGACACACATACATACATACATACGCACACATACATTCAGACCTACATACATCATACATACATATATACACGTATGTATATGCATATACACATGTATAATATATATATATGTATATATATATCTGTATATTATATCCATGAATAATATCTATATGTGTATTGTGTATTTATTTATATATATATATAATATGTAATATATATATATATATATATATATATATATATATAAATAATATCTATATGTGTATTTTATATATATATATATATATATATATATATATATATATATATATATATATATATATATATTCATATTTCAGAAGTACATATATCCTTGGTCAGAATAATTTACAGCAAGTGATGTTACATTTCCAATTCACTAAGAAAATTGCTTTTGAAAAAAAAAGTGAAAATAAGGAGAAACTTCAGCTGCGAAAATTTTGTTAGCGATAATTAAACATTGAAGATTTGTATATAGATCGTATCTGCTGCACTATTTCCTTTTTTTTTTGCTACCAAGTATGTAAAGAGTCTCATTTTGTTTCCATCATTTATATATATTCATTCATTTATATAAAATATTCATGTGTGTTGGTGTGTGTTTGTGTTTAAGTGGAAAGTGTGTGTTGTTATGTATGCGTGTGTATTGGTATATATATATATATATATATATGTATATATATATATATATATATATATATATATATATATATATATATATATATGTGTGTGTGGTTTTTCTTGTGGTGTATTTAAACCCTATGAGGGTTAACGTCCCCGGTACGGAGATCTGGTGTTTTTCTTATTAAATATAATAAATACATATATACATCCATTATATATATATATATATATATATATATATATATATATATATATATACATCCATATATATATATATATATATATATCTGTGTGTATATATATATGTATATATATATGTATATGTATTTATGTATGTATATATATACATATATATATATATATATATATAATTATTAATTCAGATTGATATTGTTTAATTGCTACTGTAATACACGTGTGTTATTGGATGGCATGAATATACCAAGAGAATGATTAGAGTCCTACATTAGTTTCTCTTGGGAAATGTATTATAGTTTTGTCTTGCAATTTGTAATCTTTAAATAAAACGAAATCATCTTTTCTCATAAAAGAAAACACAAAACAAATCTAAAAAAAAAACTAAAACAACTAGTAAGAAGTCGTACTTATTATAGGAACCAACTGATATTAAAATGGTGAACATCATTTTAGATCTCCGAAAAGATTAAATAGTACCTATACAGTTTGATCAAGACATTAAAAAAAATGAAAATATTGAAAAAAAGTTATATTGTGCCTAGCTGGTATGGAATGAAGTTCTCCGAAAAAAATCACTTAATTTGCTCACGTAATTTTTGTTTTATGTTTGTACAAAGGAAAATCAAATTTTAATTATGTCGATCCATCGTCGCCATTTGCCTGTTTACGTAAACGAGACGGGGTGCCTTTAAACGTAAAATTGATTCACAAAAGACAAAACGGAGAAAGGATTAAAAAAAACAAAAAACAAATAAACTCTGTAAAATAAGCGAAAAAAAAACCCTAAAATATTTATCCAAGTATTTTCCTACTTAAAATATTTTCGTCAAATTTCGAAACACTTTAAGTGATTGGAGTTATCTCCCCCTGGCTCTCCCTTCTGCTTTCGCTACCGGATCGATCTCTTTAAAATTTAACATACCTCGGTAAAAAAACAAAACACTGCTTGATCAAACAAAGTGACTTTTTTCCTTGAAAACTTTATTCCATATCAAATACGTACAATAAATTTCTTTTCAATAAGTTCATTTTTAAAAAAATGTTTTATTAAACTGTGCATGGCGCCATATTTGAATCTAGAGTCAACTGACAACATTACAAAATTTACGCATTTATGTTTCGAAAAAAAAAATAGGACTTTACTCTTAAATCCTTGGTTAAACTTATCTTGTTATTAAGAAGAAAAATATCTTAATTTTACTCAGATTAGATTCCGAGTTAAGAATATCAAATTCGTAATATTACGAAGCTAGAGAGTGCCCAAATTTAATACAACTAACAGAAACGTTTAAAGTAAAAAAAATAATATCACGAAATTTACTAAAATAAAATTAGAAATAATCGATCACTAGAATTCGATTACCTCACAAATATAAGAATATATATTATCATTTGACTTACTAGCGCCAACTTAAATATAATCCAGTAATGTAATTTAGTGTTGGTAATATTAATGCTGCAATTTGTAAACCCCAAACCAAGCACACTCAAGAAATGTACGATTATTTTGCGCCGAGTTCTTTCCCTCACAACATGCAACTTTGTATTAATAGCTCCTCGCCTATTTACGTTTATTTACACTTTCATAATCAGGATTATATTTGCTGGTGATATTAATAGACTTCGATTAAATTAACCATACGTACAGAATATTTCGGTAGTAAAACTGACTAATGCGCATTCGTTACAGAAAGGTAGAGAAAGTTATTGCAGTATTAAAAATCATACAAAACATACCAATCTCATAGCAAATTATTATCCATAACGACCTAAATAGTTTTATATTGATCTGAATTATTAGCTTAAGTATCGAACTTTTATGCAAAATTATTATCATTATTATTATTATTGTTGCTATTATTATTGCTATTATTACTATGATTAATGTTAATATTGTTGTTATTATTATTTATATTTTATTGCCATTATTATTATTATAATTATTATTATTTTCATTTTATTAATATTATTATTATTATCATTATTAATATAATTATTACTATATTTTTTATAATTATTATTTTATGATCATTACTATTCTTAACATTATATTTGTTAATATAATTATACTTAATTAGTATTAGTACTATACTTATTGTTATTATTGTAAATATTATTATTTTTGTTATTGTTAATATTCTTCTTCTTATTATTGTTGTTGTTGTTATTATTGTTATTCATATCCATATTTTTATTATTATTATTGTTGTTATCATTATTATTTTTTATTATTACAATTATTATTAGTAATAACGTACATGAATGTTTCGAGGTAACTACATCTCGTCAGCGTGTCTAAAAACCCGAGTCCGGATCATGTGTAACACAGTTCGGCGGGTTCGATTCATAGACACAGTCAAGCTAAGCTGGCGAGAGGTAGTTACCAAGAAACAATCATGTACGTATATTACAAAAAAATAAATGAAAAAAATTATATAGTCCAAATAAATTATGGGCAATTTTCTAAGTAGAAATGAGCTTCGAGGTGAAGCCGCGATTAAATCGTATTTATTGTTAAAAGCCAACACGATATCTATCTATCTATCTATCTATCTATCTATCTATCTATCTACATATATATATATATATATATATATATATGTAAGTCTATATATATATATATATATATATATATATATATATATATATATATATATACATATGTATGTATGTGTGTGCTTGAGGGTTTTTGTGTGTTTTTTTTGTTTTTTGTTTTTTTGCTTCAATCATTACAGATTATTTCTACCGAGAGTACAATAATATTATCCTGTCGATTTCCTCAGACAATTCCAGCTAAAAATCAAACAGTCGTAAGAAATCGGCAAGATAATATAATAGAAGCAATCTGTAATGATTGCAACAAAAATATAAAAAGAAAACGAAGTTTAAATAATGAAAACATATTCAGCTCTACTAAAGTATTAAGCACCTTTCCCTCTTTGTTTTTCTAAATGTACCTCCTAATATCTATCTATCTATCTATCTATCTATCTATCTATCTCTCGGTCTCTCTCTCTCTCTCATATATATATATATATATATATATATATATATATATATATATATATATATATATCCTTGTACTTGTACAAATGGAAATTCTTTTAACTTTCTTGAAGTTTTACATTTGGATTTTACCGTCACTAGATTTTTCATCTTCCACCAGCCTATCCATTCACGTGTAATCACCTTTTTCTTTACCATATTCCCTCTGCTTGACTTATTTTGTTTTCAAGTAAGATCTTTCACTTACTTGTTGTTTCATCAAATACTTCTGCATGCAAAATCCGATCCCGCATTTTGCTAATTCCTACCCTCTGATGAGAAGGAGAGTATTGCTTCGAAACTCCGCAGATTAAGGACTATCCATTTATCTAGTGTTTCCTTTTCAGATTAAATATGTTTTTAACTCATTTCAAAGTGTTTTTTAGCATATTTTATTAACTGTTTGCTCATATATATATATATATATATATATATATATATATATATATGTATATATATAAAGTGTTGTATAGTACATATGTATATATATATATATATATATATATATATATAAAGATATTAAGTGTAGTACAGTACAAACACGCACACATATACGTGTGTGTTTGTACTCTATTACACTTAATATCTATGTATATGTATTTATATATGAATATATATATATGCGTGCTATACAACACACACACACACATATATATATATATGCGTGCTATACAACACATATATATATATATATACATATATATATATATACATATATACATGGAGAGAGAGAAAGAAAGAGAGAGCGAGAGACCAAGATTGATAGAAAGATAGATGGATTGATATATATATATATATATATATATATATATATATATATATATATATATATAGATAGATAGATAGATAGATAGATAGCTAATCTCATTGGTATAAATCCCGCACTCGTGAAGTGTCGTCAACATTTTATCATCTTTGTTTAGTTAAGCGATTTTCGCACCCTTCATTAAAGAAGCAGTAGTCAAGAACTACTTTAAGTCAAGAACCGTCGTCTTCAATAGGAAGATATTTTACGGCACTGTTTTTGCTATTGTTACATTTATTTGGCCATAAAAACAATTAAACACATTAGGCTTAATTATTTTGTCGCATGTTATCTAAGTTCTAGGGGCATCGTTATTCACCTGTAACCGCATCTAGTCTGTATATAAGGATTGTATGTGTTTTTTTTTCGTTATAAGATACTAGCCTGGCCGCCGGCGTTGCCGGGGTGTTTGGAGGTGTGTGTTGAGCAAGAAAAAAAATGGTAGTTGACAGGCAGGCTCGAACCAGTACCGCGAAGAAGGAAAGCACGTGTAAAAAAGAAAAAGAAAGAAAGAAAAAAAACGTGACGACTTTTCCGTTGCAGCCATCGCCAAACCGGAAGTGGCGAAAGTTTAAATTAAGGCTAGTGAATCGAAAAGAGGGAATTACTTTCGAAAATATCGGCGAAAAAAGTAACCCCTCCCCGTAGAAAAGTACCCAATTAAGGGTGAAGAATTAATGTTTTTAGCCAATTTCTCGATGTTTGTTGTCCGAAGGGTCGAGCTTCAAAACGATATCGAACTCGATCTCGTTATGTCGCCTTAGTCGAAAGTTTTAGGCAGACATACATACATACATACATACATACATACATGATGATTGCAACGTCTCTTGTCAGACGAGTGCTACTCCCTCAGACATTTAAAATCCATGAGCCCAAATGCCTGAGGGAGTATCTATACAAATATGATGTTACAGAGTCTTAGCTTTGTACGACAGCTAAGTCTCTCTATCGGTTCAAAATGTTGAGATCCAGCAACAAGCAAGAGCAAGATAGCCAGCAACAAATTAAACTGCAGACCAGCTTAATGCGGGTAATGGTCTTCCGCTTTATGGTTTTTTAAATCAGAGATTTGCTTCTCCTAGAAACGTTGCCTTCACCACGGCTTACGGGAGCCCTTTCCACCCCAATACACATTCACACACACACAAATATACATACATGTATACATGCATACATACATGCATACATACATTTATATCATAGATAATAATCCGCGGACACGTATTTTGTTGGCTTGTATCTAAATGTATGGTACATTGCTATGCCAGCTACACCAACTTGGAACACGAAAGAGAAAGAAGTAACGTTAGTAAAGTTAGTGCCCCCATGATGCTGATTATTACAGAGCAGAGACAGAAAATATAACGAATTACTACTGTCTTATGACACTTGAATCTTAAGAACTCCATCATTCCATTAATTACAGTAAAACGCGGATTCATTCAAAAGAATTTATAAACTACCTGGCATGTATACCCGGTGAACCAAGTGCAAGAGCGATATAACCAATTGCGCTTAAATGGACTGTCAGAATCTTGGAAAAAAAGTAGCTCTCAGCTGAAATGTCTGAGATAGTGGATAAATGTCAACATCCAGTAGAATGCCCCGCCCCCAGCTAGATCAACGTGACAAAAAAAAAATTTAAAAAACATAAAGATAAAAAATCTTGCAAATATAGCGTAACAGTACGTTTCAGCACTGCTGCGTAAATACTCGTATAAGCTTAGAGAATTACTTTAGTAATATACACTTTTTAAAATGTCAATTGTGATGACCATTACTGATGGCTTAAAAACAAAATCTGTTCATTTATATTTTGAATGCTAGATTTCTTTCCGAATTTTTTTCAGGCGAGATGACTTAAAATATTCTGTAAAACAATACTAAATATAAAAAAATAGAACAGATGGTGTAAAATATTGCATAAAACAAAATGAACTGAAGATGGCGTAAAGCAATATTGCATAAAACAAGATGACTTAAAAATATGGTACCAAACAAGATTGCATAAAAATGATGGCGTAAAACCAAATAACTAAAAATATTTTGTAATAAGACTTGCATAAACAAACATAACATAAAACAAGATGGCAAAATAAAATAGCGTAAAACAATATCGCATAAAACATGATTGTATAAAACAAAATGACTAAAAGTCAGGTGTAAAACAGTATTGCACGAAACAAGATAATAATACGACTTAAAAAGATGGCGTAAAATATTATATGAAACAATCTGGTATAAAACATGATTGTGTGAAACAAAATGACTTAAAACAAGATATATAATATAAAACAAGTTGACTTAAAAATATGGTTTCAACTAAGATTTCATAAAACAATTAGACGTAAAGCAAGATAACTAAAAATATGATGTAAAAAGGCTTGCAGAAAACAAAAAAAAAACACAAAACAAAGTGACAAAATAAGCTGGCTAAAAATATTGCTTAAAACAAGATTGTGTAAAAGAAGATGACTAAAAAAAGATGGTTTAAGCAATACTGACAAAATACAAGACAAATTAAAAAGTCGGCTTTCATGATGGCGTAAAACAATACTGCATGAAATAAGCTAAACTAAAAAGATAACTTAAAAATTGACATAAAACAAACTTACATGACACATTATAACATAATAAAAGATCACTTAAAATGGCATAAAACTAAATAGCATAAAACAAATCACTTGAAAGCTGGCATAAAACAATATTGCATCAAACATAAAATTATAAAACAAGATGACTTAAAAATAGCATAAAACAAAATTACATAAAACATGATTACATAAAACTAGATCACTTAAAAATGGCATAAAACAAAATTGCATGAAACATTACAACATAATACAAGATCACTTTAAAATAGTATAAACAAAATAGCATAAAATATGGTAACATCAAACAAATCACTTAAAAGATGGCATAAAACAATATTGCATCAAACATAAATTATAAACAAGATTACTTTAAAATAGCATTAAACAATGTGATATAAAACATGGAAGGTCACTTTTAATCAACGTAAAACAAAATTATATAAAACATGGTAACATAACACAAATCACTTAAAAATAGCGTAAAACAATATTGCATGAACATTATAACTTGAAACAAGATCACTTGAAAAGTTAGCATAAAACAATATTGCATAGAACATGAAAACTTATAAAAATCACTTTTAAAATAACATAAAACAAGATTACATAAAACATGGAAACATAAAAAAGATCACTTAAAAGTACGGCATAAAACATTATTACATAATACATTAAAACTTATTTAAAATGACTTGAAAAGTGGCATAAAACATTATTACATAATACATTAAAACTTATTGAAAATAACTTAAAAAGTGGCATAAAACAATATTACATAATACATTAAAACTTATGTAAAATAACTTAAAAAGTGGCATAAAACATTATTACATAATACATTAAAACTTATTTAAAATAACTTGAAAAGTGGCATAAAACATTATTACATAATACATTAAAACTTATGTAAAATAACTTAAAAAGTGGCATAAAACAATATTACATAATATATTAAAACTTATGTAAAATAACTTAAAAAGTGGCATAAAACAATATTACATAATACATTAAAACTTATGTAAAATAACTTAAAAAGTGGCATAAAACAATATTACATAATACATTAAAACTTATGTAAAATAACTTAAAAAGTGGCATAAAACATTATTACATAATACATTAAAACTTATTGAAAATAACTTAAAAAGTGGCATAAAACAATATTACATAATACATTAAAACTTATGTAAAATAACTTAAAAAGTGGCATAAAACATTATTACATAATACATTAAAACTTATTTAAAATGACTTGAAAAGTGGCATAAAACATTATTACATAATACATTAAAACTTATTGAAAATAACTTAAAAAGTGGCATAAAACAATATTACATAATATATTAAAACTTATTTAAAATAACTTGAAAAGTGGCATAAAACATTATTACATAATACATTAAAACTTATTTAAAATAACTTGAAAAGTGGCATAAAACATTATTACATAATACATTAAAACTTATTTAAAATAACTTGAAAAGTGGCATAAAACAATATTACATAATATATTAAAACTTATTTAAAATAACTTGAAAAGTGGCATAAAACAATATTAAATAATACATTAAAACTTATTTAAAATAACTTGAAAAGTGGCATAAAACAATATTACATAATACATTAAAACTTATTTAAAATAACTTAAAAAGTGGCATGAAACAATATTACATAATACATTAAAACTTATTTAAAATAACTTAAAAAGTGGCATGAAACAATATTACATAATACATTAAAACTTATTTAAAATAACTTGAAAAGTGGCATGAAACAATATTACATAATACATTAAAACTTATTTAAAATAACTTAAAAAGTGGCATGAAACAATATTACATAATACATTAAAACTTATTAAAAAATAACTTAAAAAGTGCATAAAACAAGATTGCATAAAATATGAAAACATAAAAAGACGGCATAAAACAGTATTTCATTATACATTAACTTATTAAAAATAACTTGAAAAGTGTCATGAAACAATATTACATAATACATTAAAAAATTTAAAAATTGCATAAAACAAGATTACATTAAACATGAAAGCATAAAAAAGATCACTAAAAAAGACGGCATAAAACAATATTTCATAATACATTAACTTATTAAAAATAACTTTAAAAGTGTCATGAAACATTATTACATAAAACATTAAAAAAATTAAAAATTGCATAAAACAAGATTATATAAAACATGAAAATATAAAAAAAAGATCACTTAAAAAGGCGGCATGAAACAATATTTCATAACACTTTATAACATAAAAATCACTTAAAAGATGGCATAAAACAAAGTTGCATAAAACATAACACAAAACAAGATCATTTAAAATTATAGCATAGAGTAAGACAGCGTAAATCAAGTCGGCGTAACAAATAAAGAAACAAACAATTCTGTAATGCACTAATTTGCTAATTCCTTTTTTTATTAATGTTATTAGCAGAACTGCATTTTAAAAGTCCTTAAATCGTTAAGATAATTAATGACTCTACATATTAATAAAAATATATTTAAAAAAAATATTTTTTGATACACCCTATGTTGTAAATGCTCCTGCGCACGGCGTTTCTTCGGCAATTAATTTATAATGGACCCATGTTGACCCCCGCCCACGGTGGCCCATATTTGCTGAATAAAACAAATGGGATCCAGAGGAATAAATCTATTACATGAAATGATATCTTACACGGAGAGGGGATGTCTATTACGTCGTAGAGGAGGGAAGACTACTCATAAGAATCCGGTCTTTTCAGTGTGTGGGTTGGTGGGTCTATGTTGTTAGTAGGACTACTATTGTCTATTTAAAACGCCGAGGGAGAAAGGACCGAGGAAATCAAAGTACATTTGTTTTACGACTGCCAAGTACGTAAGAGAAAAGCGATATGAAAGAGTAAGACTGCACGAAGTAGGACAAAGACAAACATGAATTAGAATTGCACTCGGAAGAGTACACAACCCCACCACAACACAAGTGTAAAAATACAACGTAATGAATGAAATTATATAAATTATATATAGCGATTGATCCTCCGCTATATAATAAAGGTCGGCGTGTATTTATATGCATTTAATTAATCGAAATTTTGAAATACTTCCAGATTACAGATTGTATAAAACTGTAAAATTAAAGCCCATATAAATATTACTATCAACATTAGAAAACGTCTATTTCTAATTAAGCCGATGATGAAGGTTCTCATATTGGATTTCTCTCTTTTTACTAATAGGTTCAATTTGACTAGGGACAGACTTCTCTTTGGACTACTGCACTGCCCGAAAAAAATAGCAATTTTCATTATTTCAGCTGTTTTAAAAACCTGCCAATCGTATAATATGTATCATCACGCTGGACTTATTTTGGAATACATTCTATCTAAAGAAATATTTTGCAACTCGAAAGCTGAAATATTATGCGCTTTGTTTTTTAAATATCCAATATTTTTTCATTTTTTTAATTTGGCAATTTATAACTACAATAAATTGCGGCTTTACGTAATACCTTAACTAGCAAATTCTAGCAGTGCTACAAATATAATTTGCTGATTTCTTTATGTCCTCTGATGAGAAGAATAATAAGAAAAGCATTCTTTGAAAATCCGCAGAATAAATACTTTGTAAATTGATTTTTGGAGTATTCAGTCGAACAATACATTTTGATTATAAAGTTCAACTTACAGTTTTAATTTTCTTTCTCTTATAATAAGCTCTACTCTCTATTGTGTATTTAGCTTTTTTTATTCGGTTGGGATTTCAATATATAAATACTGTTATTTATATTAGTTTGAAGTTTACCATTGGGTATATCAGGTAAACACTACAACACTTTGATTTCATTAATATATATATATATATATATATATATATATATATATATATGTAAGTAAATTTTTGGTACAGCAAAATGGAAGGAGAAATTTCAGAGGAAACATAATTTAATTTAAATACAAAAAAAAAAAAACAAGAAATGGGCAGGTTAAATTATTAAAATTTCCTTAAGGCCTTATCGTCTGACCCTCTAAGAGGAAACGTCAGAATGATAAATTAAAAACTAAGAAACGAATGAGGGAAGAAGGGAATTTTGGTTTCAGTTGGAAGAACAGTGAATATATATATATATATATATATATATATATATATATATATATATATATATATATATATATATCACTGTTCAGGTGGTTTTAAATCAATGAATATCTCCAACTGAGATTCTGAAAACATCAGTTGGAGATATTCATTGATTTAAAACCACCTGAGCAGTGATATATATATATATATATATATATATATATATATATATATATATATATATATATATATATATATATATTCACTGTTCTTCCAACTGAAACCAAAATTCCCTTCTTCCCTCATTCGTTTCTTAGTTTTTAATTTATTATTCTGACGTTTCCTCTTAGAGGGTCAGACAATAAGGCCTTAAGGAAATTTTAATAATTTCACCTGCCCATTTCTTGTTTTTTTTTTTTTTTGGTATTTAAATTAAATATATATATATATATATATATATATATATATATATATATATATATATATATATATATATTGTACTTAAACCAAATTTAGATTTATAATTTTACTCTATTTTATTTCTATCTTTAACCCATATTAAATTTTCTTATCAAGTTAATTCCATACCTTTGTTTTATTTTTTTCCAGATACATCTGCCTTACTTTTAATGCTAGGTTTATTTATGGTGTCTTTTACATATAATAAAAACCCTTCCCAATATTTGCTGATGAGGAAACTTTGTTCGTTAAAAACACTATATGTAATAATTATTGTCCGTAACTTGATGTCTACCACAATAAAAATACGTTTTTCCGAAACGATCGTACAAATTATTGATTTTGTTGTTGTTCCATCTTATGAAACGGATTTTTAATTTAATTATAATTTGATTTTTAAATTATCACTCACATTACTATATATATATATATATATATATATATATATATATATATATATATATATATATATATATATAGGGAGAGAGAGAGAGATAGATTGTCTAAATTATTTTCCTTTTGTCAAACAAATTCGATTGTGTTTTTAGCGGTAAAAATAACTGCTACAGGGATCAAAATTAAAATAATGGAACTTGGCAGGATTACGTCGAATAAACGTGTTTCTTTAACGCTTGCGTAAATATTTTTGAAATTATGCTATGCATTTTGATTTAGCTGTTTGGGTTTCGATTCTAGCTGATGGCACGAAAGTCATGATTCTTTTAACTTTTGATATATATATATATATATATATATATATATATATATATATATATATATATATATATATATATTGGGTACAATATAATAATCGATACAGAATTAACTCTGTAATAATAAATACAAAATCTGCATAATTTAAATGCCATATTTAAGCGTATATATATATGTATGTATGTGTATGTGTCTGTGTGTGTGTTTGTGTGTGTATCTAAATAGCAGAGTTTAATTGTAATGTATTAATAATTCTATTAATACCTAAAAAAAAACAAAGTATTGTAGATATATAATAAGCTCAATAGGTATATGTCTCCTAGAGCTATATTGTCACAATTCATGAAATGATCAAAATAAACACCATCAAAATAAACACACTTTGTCAACGCAAAACAAGTGTATTTATGCCATTAACGTAAAAATCTTGCGTTCTGGTGGCGATGAAGTTGCTGAAAGCGTTTTTGGAGCATTTCTCTTTCAGAATGTTGTCGAGATGCTTGAAATAATCGTAGTCAGTAGGTGAGAGATCTGGAGAGTAGGGCGGATAGGCAAAGTTTCGTAGTCTAAGCCGTTTAACTTCTGCAAGGTTGGTTTAGAAACGTTCTGTCGGACGTTATAACGGAAGAGAATCGAATCTTTTCTGTGGACTAATGCTGGATGTTCTTGCAAAGTTTCGGTTGCATTTCATCCATTTGTTGACAACATTTTTCCGTCGTAAATCGAGTATTTTATATATATATATATATATATATATATATATATATATATATATATATATATATATATATATATATATAATTATTTTATTTACTATAATAATTAAATACCTACAGACACTAGTGTTTCATCCTTTCGAGAATCTTCAGTGCAGGGTGTCATGATTATTACCAGTCAAACAATTTGAACCCCGCAACACGAGACATCTCTGGCTCGATTAGCGGAGACCTAACATATATATATATATATATATATATATATATATATATATATATATATATATATATATATATATATATATATATAATTTAAAGGAGATTAGAACAATAGTCTAAAGAGCTGAGTGTATTTCAATGTAACAGTGAAATTACTAGTTTAATTAAAATTCAGGAAAGAGAAAGTGCTCGTTGTAATTTAGATATATAATAAGCTCGATAGGTAAATATCCTAGAGTTAATTCAATATTAAGTAATGTGATTGATAATTTAAAATTTAAAAATCAAATTATAATTAAATTAAAAATCTGTTTCATAAGAAGGAACAACAACAAAATCAATTATCTGTACGATCGTTTCGGAAAACAGTGCTTTTTATCGTGGTAGACATCAAATTACGGACAATAATTATTACATATAGTTTTTTAATAAGCAAGGTCTCCTCGTCAACAAATTTTGAAGGGTTTTTATTAAATTTAAAAGGCACCATAAATAAACCTTTGTTGTTCCTTCTTATGAAACAGATTTTTAATTTAATTATAATTTGATTTTTAAATTTTAAATTATCAATCACATTACTTAATATATATATATATATATATATATATATATATATATATATATATATATATATATATATATATATACTAGCAGTTCAGCCCGGCTTTGCTCGGGCCCTATTTTCAGTACTTTGACTCCAATGTTGACCCCTTTAACATTTAATGCTTTCATCTCAACTCAAAAGAAAAAGTTTTACCCACGTCCAAGTTACCTACATCTAAAATTTTAAAGCTTTAGACCTAAAATTGACGGAGTAATTTGGTAGAATCTGCAAAGGTCAACTCTTTCAACTTTGGCCTTTTGGCAGCCAAATTTTCGCCCCCAAACTGAATAAAAGACTTGCCGCATGTCTGACTTCTGTTATGTATAAATTTAAAATGTTTAGACACAAAATTGGCTGAGTAGTTTGCTAGACACCTCAAAGTTAAACTCTGTCAACTTTGACCCATTGGCAACTCAAATTTTCGACCTAAACCGATTAACAAGCTTGCCCTATCTCCGAACACCCTTTTTCTAAAATTTCAAATGTTTAGACCAAAAATTGTCTAAGTAATTTGATAGAGACCGCAGAGGTAATTTTTTTTTAAAACTTCGACCCCAATTTTGACCTCTTAAACATTTATTTTTGGGGGGG
>NC_136511.1:14003339-14018339 GCF_053919585.1 Euprymna scolopes | reverse complement strand
TCCTAGAAATGAAGGTAATCTCCAAAAATACCGTTAGGGCTTACAACATGGCCGCCAGAAGAGTCAACAAAAAACTGCGAATAAAATATATAAAACTCGTAATTTCTGTTTTTAAAGTGGGTTGTCAATTTTCTTTATGAAATATACTTCCAAAATAAACTATTACAGTCGTTTAAAACATAATAGAAGTATTATTTTTTATTTTTTAAAAACAATGTTTACAAAATGTCTACGAACGTGCGTAGACATTTTGTAAACATTGTTTTTAAAAAATAAAAAATAATACTTCTATTATGTTTTAAACGACTGTAATAGTTTATTTTGGAAGTATATTTCATAAAGAAAATTGACAACCCACTTTAAAAACAGAAATTACGAGTTTTATATATTTTATTCGCAGTTTTTTTGTTGACTCTTCTGGCGGCCATGTTGTAAGCCCTAACGGTATTTTTGGAGATTACACTTGTACCGCCACAAAAATCAAACAGATAAAAAAAAAGAAGGAAAACTCGACTCAGCACTTTTTTTAAGTGCAAATTAAATGGATTTATTTGTAATTCTTCCAAAATAATACATTTATTTATCTTACAAAAGTCTTTTCTCACACACATCTACTGGCTGACGGAACAAGAGCATGCTACCCTCGTGAAGTAAATAAAGGGTTCAGCTCGAAAATCCGTCCAAATTTCCGAGTTCGACAGAAACATTCCCGAGTTCGACAAGATACACCTGAAGAAGGTCAGAGGTTACATCGACCGAAACGTTGTAAAAATCACACTGAAGATGAGAACATTAGTCTAATAAATCGAATAATACGAATAACCAATCCTCATCTCAAAAATTCTGAAACGTCAAAACTGGACGAATACTAAATAAAATTACAGGTTGAAACGATAAAATTGTCGTCTTAGAAAATACGACCTGATTCAATTTCCGTTTAATGAAAATCGGGTTTCTTTGTTTGGTGCAGTTGTGAGTTGTGTACAAATCCCCAGAGCGATAGGAGCTTCCTATCATGTCTGAAAGTAGCAAACTATTAAACGAGCGAGATTGGAGATGTGCCACTGTACAACTCACGCTCACTATCAATCTAAGTTATGACAACAGGAGCATTGTCAACGCCCTCAAAATGCACGGTTCAATGCTTGATGTCAAAGTTCAACGAAGTTTCCGGTCATGGTTATGGTCTTTGGTACGACTTCAAGAGAGGGTCTCACCATGCCACTTCACATCTTCGAAGTCGGTTTGAAAGTCAAAACCAAAGTGTTGCTGGCAGACCCTAGGTGTGGAAGGAGGACTCGGTGCCGGCCCACGTCCAAAGATACCCAGGCTTGGCTTCAGAATGAGTGCTACGACTTTGTACCCTTTTCTCACAGGCCCCCTTCCTCCCTCGACCTGAACCTGTTGGACTATTTTGTTTAGTCATACGCCGAGAACATCACCATCATGACCTCCCACAACACCAAAGCCAGCCTGATCGCTGCTATCCGCCGAGCTCCCGTCGGCGCTTGTGGAAAAAGCATGCTCCGAGTTCTGGACCCATATCAGGGCAATAATGGAGGCTAAAGGCGGCTACATTAAATAGATGTAAGCTCTACTACATAAACAAGTTACCTGAATTTATTTTTGTTTTCAATAAAAGTTTTGCTGTAGTGTTATTTATCATTCTCGCACGTAGATTCTTCTTAGACACTACGACCATCCAGGTTGTCATTGATGGACCTACATCCAAACAGCAAGCGATTAATGCGGGAGTGCCTCAGGGGTCGATCTTTGAACCACTTTTATTTCTGATATTCATTAACGACCTCCTTGATAATATTGTGTCCGAGATGGCTATATTTGCTGATGATACAACGCTCTATTACATACCCGAAGGGAAAGCACGGATGTACACAAATCTCAGACAATGGCAGAATCCTTAGAAAATGACCTTCAAACTGTAGAGGCTGTAAATGGATGGTAGCATTCAATGCTAGAAGACTAGGCTGCTCTCTTTTAACAATGAAAAGAAGCCTCTCCAACCACCGATATCCATGACAAATTACACCATACCTGAGAATTCTTCCTCGGCTTTACATTCACAGGAAATATGAACTGGAACATTAAGGCCATTGCGAAGGTTGCTGCAAGGGAAATGGGTTTCCTCTATCGTGCCAAAATACTACTTACACCCGAGAGTATCCTCTACCTCTACAAGGCACCATTCGCCCATGCATGAAGTATGGGCTGGTGGACCTACCACTAACCTCTCCCTCTTGGATAGGGTCCAAAATTGAGTTATCAATCAAATAAGTCCCATTTGGTCAACTAAGCTCCAACCTCTGTCCCATCACCGCAATGTTGCATCCCTTTGCCATTTTTACAAGTACTTTGATGGAACGTGCTCTGATAAACTCATCGAACTAGTGCTCCCTCGACATACATATCCCCAACAAACCCGCTTAGCAACAAAATCACACCCCTTCACTTTTGAGATCCCTAAATGCCAGAAAAATTTTCTACTCTTAAAATGTTTTCCCTCGAAGAGCTAGACTTTAGAATTCCCTTCCTGCAACCTGCTTCCCTGATCGTACTGATATGCAGAAGTTCTAATGTAACGTAAACCAACATGTTGTTAGTCTTTCCTTGGTATGGTGTAAATTCGTAGCCTCTTACGTCAAAGTGGTGATATGCCGTGGTTGGGGTGAAGGTGACCAACACGAATAAAAATAAATAACAGCTACCTTGTGCATAACTCTGTCCTCGTGGAGAGGCAAGTAAACAGCGACCCATCTCGTAAACGAAAACTTGTTTTTCTTTGCATTCGTTTAAAACGCTTTATCATCATGTCTTGAGAGACATCTCGATATTCATAGGTTGACTAAACAACATGGCTGCCTAAAGTCGACGTTACTTGTGAAACGAAAAATGTGAAATCAGGATATATGAAACGAAATGTCTTTTGGTTGTTTGGACGCAAAGAAAAAAAAAATAACAAGAAAAAAAAAACGAATTTTTCGCGTTTTTTTTTTCTTTTTTCCGACATCCTTTTACAGAAAGCTTTTGTGGTTGTTGGTTGGTTGTTTTAGTTTTACGGCATATCAACCCTTTTCGGGTTATTTAATGCCGAATCCAAAGATTTTGAAGAATATTTTTTTAATAGAATATATTTGTTGTTTTCACGTCGGTTTCTATTTAACCCATAGTTGGGACCCTAACAGGTACTACCACTCCGGGTCAGAGTGGACCTGGGAGCAATGGCAATTAAAGGGTGGCGCCACACTCCCCAAAGCTCACAAGCTAGGGCCTCACCACTGGATATAGTTTAGGGTCATATCCAGGACCCCCATTGAGGGACTTTTACTCTCTGCAGGAGGGGGGGGGGCAGTCGGCGTATTCTAATGCCCCAACGACAGGGCCAAGAAATTTTTTGAAAGCAATTGGTTCATTTAAAGAAAATTTAAATAAAACAATGAAAGCTCAGTTAAATATAAAATATAAATACTCCTAATTCTTTTATTGCTAAAGAAAAAAATACTCGTATGGAGCTATCCAACCCAGATATGTATCAAGCAGCAATTTCAATTAAAATGCTTGTAAAATAGTATTAATTTTTGTTTTTTTAATTATAAGTCAAAACGCAAAATTTAATTTCGTTTATTTCAATGTAAGTTTCAACTAATTGCGATGTACAAAAACGAACACACGCCCCAAAAATACAAAACCACTAAACTAATCCTAACAATCACTTTAAACCCCGTGACTAACCCTAACCCTAACCCTAACCCTGACCCTTACCCTAACAAACACGCACTTAACCGAAAGCAAAAACAAGTGATGTTCCTATTTACAATGCCTCACCACGGGACAGAGTTAGACACCAGGGTCGTTTTTTAATGTGGAGAAAAGGAACAAAAATAAAAATTGTCTCAGTCGTGAAGGATTTCTCCTCCACCGAAAGAGAACAAGAAATTGAAGTGCAGCATCTGAAGAACAGATACTACACTTTGAGGTATTTATTTGCTCCCCCACTGAGAAAATTAGGCACAAGGCCGATTTTTAAAGTGAGGAGTGAAAGGGAAATGGGGACCACTCCCCAGGGAGTAGGAGAGCTGGATAGTGACAATTGGTATGAAGGGTTGCCCTTACATTGGCCAAGGTCATATATGTGGGGTCGCCCCCACATAGGGTCCCTGCTTGCAGTATCTGTCAGAACAGATGGTATTTATTTGCTCCCCCACCGAGCAAATTAGGCACAAGGCCGATTTTTAATGTGAGGAGTGAATGGGAAATGGGGACCAGCTCCCCGGAGAGTAGGGGAGCTGGATAGTGACAATTGGTATGCAGGGTTGCCCCTACATTGACCAAGGTCTTATATGTGAAGTCACCCCCACATATGGTCTTTGCTTGCAGTATCTGCCGGACAGATGGTATTTATTTGCTCCCCCACCGAGCAAATTAGGCACAAGGCCGATTTTTAATGTGAGGAGTGAAGGGAGGGGGAAGGGAAAAAGGGGACCAGCTCCCGAGAGGTGGGAAATGGGAGCTGGTTAATGGTCAGGCATGTGGGGTTGCCCCACATCTGATCTTTGCTAGTCAGAGCTAGTCATAGCTTGCAGTATCTGCCGGAACAGATGGTATTTATTTGCTCCCCCACCGAGCAAATTAGGCACAAGGCCGATTTTTAAAGTGAGGAGTGAAGGGAGGGGGAAGGGAAAAAAGGGGACCAGCTCCCGAGAGGTGGGAAATGGGAGCTGGTTAAAGGTCAGGCATGTGGGGTTGCCCCCACATCTGGTCTTTGCTAGTCATAGCTAGTCATAGCTTGCAGTATCTGCCGGAACAGATGGTATTTATTTGCTCCCCCACCGAGCAAATTAGGCACAAGGCCGATTTTTAATGGGAGGAGTGAAGGGGAAATGGGGACCAGCTCCCCGGGGAGTAGGGGAGCTGGATAGTAACAATTGGTATGAAGGGTTGCCCCTACATTGACCAAGGTCTTATATGTGGGGTCGCCCCCACATATGGTCTTTGCTAGCAGTATCTGCCGGAACAGATGGTATTTATTTGCTCCCCCACCGAGCAAATTAGGCACAAGGCCAATTTTTAATGTGAGGAGTGAAGGGAGGGGGAAGGGAAAAAGGGGACCAGCTCCCGAGAGGTGGGAAATGGGAGCTGGTTAATGGTCAGGCATGTGGGGTTGCCCCCACATCCGGTCTTTGCTAGTCATAGCCAGTCATAGCTTGTAGTATCTGCCGGAACAGATGGTATTTATTTGCTCCCCCACTGAGCAAATTAGGCACAAGGCCGTTTTTAATGTGAGGTAAAAACCAGCTCCCCTTAAAGTAGGCAAAAAGGGGGCACTCTGGTTACCAAAAATAATAATTGTCCCAGTATAGAGGGTTTCCCCTCCATTGACTGGTACAAATTATCTTAAGTGTGGTATCTGCCGGAACAGATGGTATTTATTTGCTCCCCCACTGAGCAAATTAGGCACAAGGCCGTTTTTAATATGAGGTAAAAACCAGCTCCCCTAAAAGTAGGCAAAAAGGGGGCACTCTGGTTACAAAAAATAATAATTGTCCCAGTATAGAGGGTTTCCCCTCCATTGACTGGTACAAATTATCTTAAGTGCAGCATCTGCCGGAACAGATGGTATTTATTTGCTCCCCCACCGAGCAAATTAGGCACAAGGCCGATTTTTAATGTGAGGAGTGAAGGGAGAGGGGAAGGAAAAAGGGGACCAGCTCCCGAGAGGTGGGAAATGGGAGCTGGTTAAAGGTCAGGTATGTGGGGTTTCCCCCACATCTGGTCTTTGCTTGCAGTATCTGCCGGAACAGATGGTATTTATTTGCTCCCCCACTGAGCAAATTAGGCACAAGGCCGTTTTTAATGTGAGGTAAAAACCAGCTCCCCTAAAAGTAGGCAAAAAGGAGGCACTCTGGTTACCAAAAATAATAATTGTCCCATTATAGAGGGTTTCCCCTCCATTGACTGGTACAAATCATCTTAAGTGCCGTATCTGCCGGAACAGATGGTATTTATTTGCTCCCCCACCGAGCAAATTAGGCACAAGGCCAATTTTTAATGTGAGGAGTGAAGGGAGGGGGAAGGGAAAAAGGGGACCAGCTCCCGAGAGGTGGGAAATGGGAGCTGGTTAAAGGTCAGGCATGTGGGGTTGCCCCCACATCTGGTCTTTGCTAGTCATAGCTAGTCATAGCTTGCAGCATCTGCCGGAACAGATGCTACACTTTGATCTTGGCCAAAAGGCCAAGTGATGTTATTTATTTGCTTCCCCACTGAGCAAATTAGGCAGGAGGCCGTTTTTTAATGTGGAGATAGGGGGAAGGGGGAGGGAAAGAGGGGATCCATCTCCCGAGAGGAGGGAAGTGGGAGCCGGATTAGAAACTGTTGGTATGAAGGGTTGCCCCTTCAGTGACCAAGGTCAGATATGTGGGGTTACCCCCACATATGGTCTTTGCTAGTCATAGCTTTGCAGTATCTACCGGAACAGATACTACACTTTAGGATGTTATGAAAGCGAATTCATGCAGTCTTTTAAACGTATTCCGGTTCATATATCCAGATGTCGCATTTTTAATTTCCCAAGTGATCAGCTTCAGGGCGGCCATGTTTTCTATTCAACCCGCGATCCTCGTTTGTTGCGACGTAGAAACCTTGTTGCTACCCACGTCGTTCTGCTTTTTATCAGCACTCCACAATTATCCAATAAGATTACAGATGGCTTCTATTCCTTGCAAAGAGCTATTAAACTTTATCTCATTGCAAAAATAAAATAAAATAATAATAAATAAATAAATAAAAATAAAATAAATAAAAACAGGAGAAAAAAAGATTTTTAAAAAAATAAATGAATAAATGAAATTTAGGCGTGTTTAAAAATCGCTTTTTAAGTAGAAGATAAAAATGAACCTCCCTTATATTTATTTATTTATTTATTTATTACTAGGTGGCCGGTCGAGTGTTGAAACGATGATAGCGCTTCCTAGCGGAGAAAGTAGAAACAACATAAGAAATGGCGGCGGAAATTTACCAAATTACTTGAAATGTTTTTTTGGCAATGTTTTTTGAAATATAATAGAACGCATCCAATTCATCACAGCCGCCTTGTGTGAAATGTAAGGTTGCGAACCGGTGTTCGTTTACAAAATGTTCATAATTATTAGTGATGGGACGATTCTATTATTTTCCGATTCCGATACAATTACGATTCCGATTTCCGATTCCGATACAATTACGATTCCGATACGTTTATAACTTTTAATATTAAGCTATGCAGTTATTATTATTTTTTTTATATGGTATCGTTTATAGTAATAACCATGTTCTATATAGAAACGTAAAAATAGACTTGTGGAAGTTGATCGACAGCTTTTGATGTATACGAGTCGTAAAATTGAATTCACTCGCAAAAGATCTAGCTAATTTGCATATTTTTTAAACATTCATTTAATTCCATATTATTTTTTCGGTTTTCTTATGGGATGATCATCTTTAGTAAAATATTACGTATAATTATTTTCATACAGATATTCTACACCTCTTTATAAATATATGTATATATATATATATATATATATATATATATATATATATATATATATATATGCGTATATATATTTCTTTAAAACATTTTGCCTAAACCTCTGTCAGCTTTCGGTCTACAAGCATAAAACTTAATATATAGGATATTCGAACTCATTCGAAACTTTATATTTAGGTTTTAGCCGAGGAAAATCGGTGCAAAAGTGTGGACATTAAAAACGTGGAATTGGCCAGGTGAAGGTCGAACGACGGCATTACGAATATGTATGCGTAACGTAATAGCTATTGGTTCATATTTTAATTTCAAGCCTTGCAGCAGATATGTCTTCATAGCGCAGCCATTAACGTCAAAGGAAAAAGAAAATCGTATACTAAACGTTTTGGTTTCGATTGTCGGTGGTGGTGCACCAGTCATATTCGTTTTAAACTTTTTAAATCTTTACTATATATGTTGTCCAATAATAATAATAATAATAATAATAATAATAATAATAATAAGTCGTTACCCAACCCATGGAAGAATGCGCCCAGATGCATTAAGTATCTTCGTGTAAAATTAAAGAAAAAATTATCTGCCAAACCGTTTCTGAGTCCATGGAGAACAATATCACCCTCACATACACACACGCACAAATTCCTTTTATATACTAGTAGAGATATACGAATATATGCACACACGCGCACGCGCGTACGCACACACACTCACTCACACACACACACACACACACACTCTCACACACACACACACATATATATGTATATATATATATATATATATATATATATATATATATATATATAAAGGGGGTTCACCAACAATGTGTATTTTTTAACATTATCTTATTATTCCGTGTTTTGGTTTTTCATTGAAAATTATGTGTAGATCATTGTAATAATGTTTTTAAATAATTGAAATCGTTTTTAACGCGTTTCAGGCGTTCTGTGAAGCGTCCTCTTCAGAAAGTATTTAAAATATGAGATATTTAGAATATACTCAAGATGCGTTTAAAATGTAAAATAACATTTTTGTAGTTCATTTGAAATGTTTCCGAGTGGTGGAAACATGTGTAAATGATTCTACTTTTCATTCGTATGTTCAATTTTTATTACTGGTTCGTTGGAGTGGACTGTGGTCACTACTGTCTTATGTTTCTCTCCCTCTCTCTCTCTCTGTGTCTGTTTCTCTCTCTCTGCTTGTGTTTCTACTTATCTTTCTTTGTTTTTTCTCATTTTTTTTCCTGTTTTACTCTTACTTGAGTGGAAGTGAGGGGCCCATTGGTACTTGGTCAACTGGGTGCATATCGTAGTGTGTGTGTGTGTGTGTGTGTGTGTGTGTGTGTGTTTTGGATTCTTAGATTTTAGTATTGTGATTTTTCGTTTCAGTCTTAGACTGTTCGGGCAATCTTAATATTATGTTTGTTTAGATAAATGGTGTATTTATTAATATACGTAGGGGATTTTTTAATGTTTCTATTTATTTGTCCCCCCATGTGGATATGGCCAGATCCAGGATCGGTTTTTAGTGTGGGGAAGGTCTCGTTCTCCAGAGGGGATGGGACACTTGGATGGGTATAGGTATGGGAGGAAGGATGATAGTTGTCTCAGTCATGAAGGATTTCCCCTCCACTAACTGAAGGGGGGGCGAGATGTTGCAACAGATACTACACTATGGTTTAGGTGTTTCCTAGTGTTGTTGGTTTCGAGATAAAGTGGGGTTGGTATTGTTCAATGTGTTGTATTAGAGACAGAGGTGTTATGCCTGTGTGTGGTTGTATGCGTGTGTGTGTGTGCGCGTGTGTTTTAATGTGTCGGTTCTGATTTCTGTGTAGGTGTGTGTATGTATATGTACGTGCATGCGAGTGTGCCTTGCATTTCGTATTTTGTGTGTTGACATTAGGCTCTGTTTAGTTCGGGAGTGAATCTTGTTATGAATTTTTTCCCTGTGTAAGTAAATAAAAATAATTGTTTGTTTGGAAGATTGGCATTATTTTGAAGCTATTCCAACTGCATTTATGTACGTGTTTTGAATATATATATAGTCTTGGAATTTTTTTACCTTTAAAACTGTACAAAAATTTTTTTTTTATCGTTCGTAAAAAAACTATATATATATATATATATATAGTCATCCACATACAGTACTGTTTCGCAGCTCATCAGTGCGGCTAGGCAGGCAACTGCCTCAAGCCAGGATCGAAACCCGATCGCCCAAATGACAGGCAAGCCTTCTCATCATTATGCTATACGGCTGATGCTTTGTGGGTAATGAATTACCGATGTTTTGACATCGTCCAAATGCCCCCGCCCCCCGCTCGATTTGTTTACACAAAGAGCGTCGCTTAATACACTAATGCCAGTTTTTTTTTTACATTTTCACCCAAAACAAGGCATGTTGCCACTTTGGTGTAGGAGGATACTATCACGGACATAAGCTACAGGGGTACTATGTAGGGAGTTTGGCAGCAAGATGTCCGTTCACGTTACACTTGAACTTCTGCATGGCAGTACAGTTGGGGAAGCAGGGACCCAGAAAGGAATTCCAAAGTCTAGCGGCTCTGGGGAAGAAACTACTGGAGTAGAAGGCTCTCTTACATCTAGATATCTCTACTGTGAAGGGGTGGGATTTAGCTGCTTGTCGGGTTTTTCGGAGTATTTACGTGGAGGGGGTACAAGTGCTTGCAGTTCGTCAGAGCATTCACCATTAAAGCACTTGTAGAACAGGCAAAGGGATGCAACATTTCGTCGATGTGACAGAGGCTGAAGCTAAGATGACAGTTTAGGATCTATCAGATTAGCGACTCTCTTTTGAACCTTGTCTAGGAGCGAGAGACTAGTAGTAGATGCATCACTCAATACATGGGCGAATGGTGGCCTTATAGAGCTACAAGATACTTTCGGGCGTTAGTAGCTTTCTTGCACGGTAGAGAGAACCTACCTTCTCCGCCGCAGTCTTGGCAATACTCTCAATGTAATTGTTCCAACTCATGTTTCCCTTTTTATATATCACTTTCCATTTTGCTCAACCCAGGATAGGGAGCATTATAGTCATCTACATACAGTACTGTTTCGCTGTTTCACAGCTCATCATTCGTTCTAAACAGGCAACTGCCTCAAGCCAGGATCGAAACCCGACCGCCAAAGGGCAGTCAAGGCTTTTCACCATTACGATAGACAGCTGATGCTGTTTGGCTAATGAATTAACGATGTTTTGACATGGTCCAAATGCCTTCGCTATATATATATATATATATATATATATATATATATATATATATATATATATATATATATCCGCTCTTTGTGTAAACAAATCGAGCGATGGCATTTGGACCATATATATAAACATATGTGTGTGTGTGTATTTTTCCAGAAGTCGTTATGGAGGCACGTTTGATTTTCTACCTTCTCTATTTTTCTGTTGATTTTCTCGATCTGCCGAGCTGTGTTTCTCGTTTTGTAGAGTGAGTTGTGTATTAGATTGCAGAGTGATTTTTGTCAGCCATTTCCTTTTAGCGCTTTCGATCATTGATTGTCGTCAGGAAAATTTTTATAAGAGGCTTTTTTTTTTGCTTTTTTTATATGTAATTTATTTTATTTTGTTTTTATTATTGGTTTAATGTTTATTTATTTATTTAGTCACTTCGATTTAAGTCGGTTGTTAATATGTGTGTGTGTGCATGTGTATATGTAAGTGGATACTAGAAATCTGATTGGCTAACTAAAATCTCAATAGAGAGATGCGTATATAAAAACGACAAACAACCACATAATTCGCGCATAAGCCTGAAGAGTCCTAGAGTGGATGAAACGCGGAATATTCAGTGTAGCTTAACCGCCATATATATTTTATAAATTACTATATATATATATATATATATATATATATATGTATATATATATATATATATAAATATGTATACATATATATATATATACATAAATATATATACATATACATATATATACATACATATATACATACATGCATACATATATATAATACATATATACATATATATGTACATATACATACATATACTTCCCCCCCCCCCGAATAGATTTATCCAACAATCAGCTGGTATGGAAACCTGTGATTATAAGATTTACAAAATATTACTGCTCGTAACATTCTACGTATTATCCCATAAAAATGCTTGATTTGAATAAGTGTTTTTTTGTAAATTTCATTGAATCAGTATAATTTGCTATATATATATATATATATATATATATATATATATATTAACTTTAGTGAATCACTATAAGCGTATATATATATATATAATTATTTTTTACTATAATAATTAAATACCTACAGACACTAGTGTTTCATCCTTTCGGGAATCTTCAGTGCAGGGTGTCATGATTACTACCAGTCGAACGATTCGAACCCCGTATCACGAGACATCTCTGGCTCGATTAGCGGAGACCTAATCCATTCGGCTACCATTAACCGCTTGAAATAACGTTGAATTTTAAACATCTTAATTTTTAAGTGTTCATTTACGCCAGACAGACAGTGACACTCGCTTTCTTACCAGTTTTTCCCGCCCTTTTTCTTTTTTATCTCACTCAGCCCCTTACGTGTCTTCTACAGTTACCTATTCCTATTGTATCTCCCTCTCCCTTAATTCGTCTACCTTTCTTTCACCCACGCTTCCTTCCTCCCCTTCTCTTCTTTTTCCTTTTCTCTTTAACTCTACTTTCACTTTCTCTTTTTCGCCGCTTACAAGCTCTGTCTCTGTCTCCCCCCCTCTCGCTCTCTCTCTCTCTCTCTCTCTCTCTCTCTTTGTTGATTCCTTCTACCCGCATTCTCGTTACTTTGTTGTTCCCTCCTCTCGCTTCTATCTCGTATTTTATCCGATTCCAATCTTTGCATCGCTCTCCGTTTCATGCTGTTTTTTCTTTCCTCTCTTTTTCTCTCTCTAGCTCCCCCTCTCTATCTTTCTCTCCCAATTTCTTTTCACATTATTCCTCTATCTCTTTTATCTCCGCAGATCTCTACACAATATAACTAAATCCCTTCCTAATTGTATGTTGCACTTAAAAAATGTTGTGTAATAGTGCTCACTGCCATTTTAATGCGTTATGAAATCGATTATGGATTTCACCAAGTTGTCAATTTTCGCTTGTGGAATTCAAATTGGCGATTTTTTATACATTAAAAGAAATTTGTGTCCGTATTCTCAAAGAGAGGGCGCACACACACGTATTCGTATGCATATATATATATATATATATATATATATATATATATATATATATATATATATATATATATATATATATAAAGTAAAATGGAAATTCAATTAACTTTCTTGAAGTTATATATTTGGATTTTACCATCACTGGATAATTTATCTTCCACCAGACCATCAATTCACGTGTAATCACCTTTTTCTTCACCATATTCCCTCTGCTTCACATTTTTGTTATTAAAAGGAAAGTATTTCTTCGAAACTCCGCGGATTAAGGACTATCCATTTATCTAGTGTTTCTTTTTCAGATTAAATATGTTTTTAACTCCTTTTCAAAGTGTTTTTAACACGTTTTATTAACTGTTTGGTCGTATATATATATATATATATATATATATATATATATATATATATATATACATTTATTTATATAATTGTATATATACATATGTATGTATGTATGTGTGTGTATGTAAATATATATATATATACATATTTATAAATAATATATGAACTTATATAAATAGATATAAAGTTATATATATATAACTTTATATTTGTTTATACATAACTTTATATTTATTTATATAAGTTTATATATTATTAATAAATATGTATATATATATTTCCATACACACACACACACTCACATATATATACATACATACGTATATCTACAATTATATAAATGTAACTTTGTATGAGTGTGTATGTTAGTTCGTTCCTTATAGACTCCGAAATGGCTGAACAGATTTTCTTTAATATTTACAGAACTTTAGTGTATAAGTCTGGGCGTAAGCTTAGTAAAGTTTTGTCTCAGAATACCCCCGATAGTTACCGATAATCTAAACCGTTATTTTAATTCATCTATCATCGGTGCAGCCATTTTTCCATTTCGTCGCTTAGCAACTATGATAGATCAACGGGCCATGAAAATTCTATTGTGGGTAAGGTGATAGCGTATTTTTTTTTTTTTTTTTTTTTTTTGCTTTTACTTCATGGCGTTGTAGGTTGAAACACCGCACGTAAATTTCTTAATATTTTTTTTTCTTCGTTAACTGGAAAAAATTTTATATGAAATACTTTTATAAAAGAAACAGTACGTTCTCTAGAGTGCAATGTGGAATAATATGAATTTTGGACTAAGTTACTGCATCGAGATATGTGAAGCTTTTTCCAAGGTGATTTTAGGGGTTTCGATGACAATAGAAAGATAGGAGTGTAAAATATTCGATGAACATCATTCAATTCCGAGCATCGTCGGGTCTCCCTGCTTTGGATTTTACTTGTACAAATGGAAATTCTTTTAACTTTCTTGAAGTTTTACATTTGGATTTTACCGTCACTGGATTTTTTATCTTCCACCAGACTATCCATTCATGTGTAATCACCTTTTTCTTTACCATATTCCCTCTGCTTAACTTATTTTGTTTTCAAGTAAGATCTTTGACTTACTTGTTGTTTCATCAAATACTTCTGCATGCAAAATCCGATCCCGCATTTTGCTAATTCATACCCTCTGATTAGAAGGAGAGTATTTCTTCGAAACTCCGCGGATTAAGGACTATCCATTTATCTAGTGTTTCCTTTTCAGATTAAATATGTTTTTAACTCTTTTTCAAAGTGTTTTTTAACATATTTTATTAACTGTTTGCTCATATATATATATATATATATATATATATATATATATATATATATATATATATATATATATATATATATTGTTTTGAAAATAATAAGCGGAAGTTTCTCAAGAGCTCTTTCGGCTATTATCGCATCAGGAGAAAATCGATAGCATACAAAGTAATATTATGTCGAAAATAAAGAGTTCTAATCGGGAACTTATTGAATGTGGCAAAAGTACGGGGACACTAAAATAAAGTTATTAACGTTTAAAAACGATTAAAATATTGGCACAATGAGGGAGAAAAAAAAAAACTTGAGAAAAGATTTAAAGTTCCCCAAAGAGAAACAATGCGTTGGATGTTTCCTTTTGCCGGCACAAACCTTCTTTTCCATTATTCATCTTCCTCTCTCTATCCCACTCCCTCTTTCTCTCTCTCTCCCTCTCTCTCTCTCCCTCTATTTATCTCTTTCTCTATCTATCTATCTATCTATCTATCTATTTATCTATATATCTATGTATGTATGTATCTATCTATCTTTCTATCTATCTATCTATCTATCTATCTATCTATCCATCTATCTTTGCAAATTTCTAGCTTATTTAACTGGTGTAAAACTCATCTCAAAA
>NC_136511.1:13905839-14000839 GCF_053919585.1 Euprymna scolopes | reverse complement strand
AAAAAAAGTCAGTAAATTAAAATGATTTTATTATTATATTCGACACTTCAAAGTTTTCAAATTCCAATTTATACATATAGTGGATTTAGATATAAAAATTGAGGATGGGATTTTTCTTCATCAAATATTCGATAAAAGAACAACTATCAAATAGTTCGTATGCCGCATAAAGATAGCACCTGCCCTGTTTTTATGCTTTATGGAATCAGTATGTTTTTGGGAATAGCTCGCGTTACTTTAAAACGAATAGATTTTATACACCCAGTGCTTAACTTAGTAATAAGGATGATAAAACAAGGTGGGGATAAAACTAAAATATTTAAGCAGTTAAATAAAGCATTTGTTCGTTATCCTGATGCTTTTGAATCATATAAAATTAACCAGAATATATTCATAATGGAAATCCAAAAGTGCATTAGTAATGTATCAATGTATTATATATATTTTTAAAGTGTATATATATTTTTTAAGTGTATATATATTTTTAAAGTGTATATATATTTTTAAAGTGTATATATATTTTAAGCAATTATACATTTTTTTTATTTTCAATAAATAAGAATGTAAATATACAAAATGCTAATCATAAGTTATAAGTAGTCAAATAGCTTAATCCTAATCTTATAAATACAAGACTGGTAAATTAAAAAATATATCCATTTTGAATTTGGAAACAGATGAATTTCACAGGAAAGGGATTCACTTTTATAACACGAATAATCTACTCAAGTTAATTAAGAATAGGAAATTAGATCTAATATCTGTAACACTTTTTTTTTCTTAAGATTAAGGGAGGTAGTGTTTGATCAACACTGTTGGTTAGCCATTATTTAATATGCTGTTTTGTTTAAAAATCCCCGAAACGGTGTTTCATGGTAAACAACTGATGATCCCTTAAATTGCCATTAGTACTATAGTGAATTCGAGAGAGCAGGTTGATGCAATGATTGCAGGTTATTTACTGATTTACTGACTAAATAGTTTTCTAACGAATGATAAAATGTTTTTTGTATAGTTTTAAAGCTTAATGGTAAAAAATATAAAAATTAAATAAGTTTTTTTATATATAGTTTTAAAGGTTAAAAAAAAACATTCAAGACTATATATACATATAGGAAACGAGTAATTTCAATGATATGAATATATTATAGCTTTAAAAAGTGGAGGAAAATACACACTTTATAGCCAACTTGGCCATGATGTGCGTGCTCATTTTACGTTAAGTTAATATAGAAAAGTGGTCTCCACTTGGTAAGATAACAATGTGCGACTTTAACGGCAAATTTCACACAGAGCATGACATACTTGAGCTCTTTAGCTTTCAAATGAACCTTCATTTGTTAAAATCTGATCAATAGTAACCGAAATTTCAACTTATAAAATTGCCAAATATATATATATATATATATATATATATATATATATATATATATATATATATATATATATATATGTATATATAAATATATATACACACATGTATATATATATATACATATGTATATATACACACACACACACACACACACACACACACACACACATATATATATATATATATATATATATATATATATATATATATATATATATATATATATATGTTAGGTAAAACCATTCAGAATAGTGAGAGTTAAAATCAGTTTCAAAGGGAAAAAAAACAAAAACAAAATCAAATCGATTGTACGTTTCTTTCGGAAACGATGTTTATTTTATTGAAATTTACTATAAGTATTGACAATAATTTGACAAAAGTTTTGTCCTTTAAATATAGTCTCCTCATCAGCAAAAGTGTGGGGGGCATTTTAGTCGGAAGTAAGAAGGATATGCCTTATTTAGCTCCATTATAAAATGTGTTTTAACTTCAGTCAGTCTATATTTTGGCATGGTGCTATATCTTGTCTCCGAAAAAATACAGTGTATATATATATATATATATATATATATATATATATATATATATATATATACATATATATATATATATATATATATATATATATATATATATACATATACATATATATATATGTATATAATATGTAGCTGAATGTGTGTGTATGTGTGTGTGTGTATATATATGTGTGTGTGTGTGTATATGTGTGTCTGGTCACGAATAGGCTCCTATATGGTTGACTATTTTAAAAATCTGATTACATATAACGATAGATGTATCGAGACACAGGAATGGATATGTTTGATCTGGCAGAATAGTGGTTCATTAAAATTTTGAGGTCTGCTTTCGCGCCTGGTCCACAAAGTATTGAAATAAAAAATTAAAAAATTAAATAAAAACGTTTACAAGTATTTTTTATATAGATGTGCATCAGAATACTTTGATAAGTATGTTTTAACTTAAATAGGGTATAATAAAATTGTGGGGACTGCATTTGCGCCGGCCTCCATAGAATGGAAATAGGCACAAACTTTAATAAAGACGTTTCATATCTATCTGCGTAAGTATACTTTGATAATTATATTTCAGTTTGAAGAGATATGGTATAATAAAATTATGGGGTATTCGTTCTCGGCTGACCTCCATAGAATGGAAATATGTCACAAAGTTTAACAAGGGTTTTTAATATAGATCCACAGGATATTGTGATAAGTGTTTCAGTGTGAACATGTATGGTATAATAAATTATGGGGTTTATCTATTTTATTTTTACTTTCATCATATTTAGCTTTGGTTTTGATATCCCCAAATTAAACCGAAATTTTACACCCTTCCTTTTCATAACCTATCATACTTTCATAAATCAGAGTCCATTTTTTGTAGGCTGTTTTTGAACCAAGTCAATGACGGGTACTTTTGCTGGTATATATATATATATATATATATATATATATATATATATATATATATATATATATTAGCGTTATCATATTTTCTGATATTTTATATATATATATATAATGTGTTTGTTTGTTTGTTTGTTTGTTTGTTTGTGTGTGTGTGTGTGTGTGTGTGTGTGTGTGTGTGTGTGTGTGTGTGTGTGTGTGTGTGTAAGAGGATTGTTTCAGAAAAACGGGTCCAAATTTTTTTAACTCAAAAAGTTGAAGAACTAAGAAGACGGGAGTTTTTCAATTAAAAAGAACGACTTTTTGAGTCTCAGAATTTATTAGTCTACATAGTCACTACTATTCTAAACACAATTTTGGCAGGAATTCAGTGACACGTCTTTAACAGAGGTTGAATTTCTTGGTGTCTCACACCGTCAATATCTTAAACAGAGAGATGAAACTTTCAAGTCATGAATACATCAGTTCAATAATCATAACTATGTAATTTGCATTCGTTTCTGATATTTTCAATCGAAAGAAAAATAGGATGGGATTGCTCTTGGAACGCCCCTGGAAAGGTTTCCTCGATTAAAAGTTTGTTTAATCTTGTTACGTAGCTTTCTTTTTAATTGTATCCTCTGACAGTGTTACATTCTGACAGATTCTTCAACAAACATAGGCATTTTTTATCTCATTAACTGAATTGAATTTAAGATCTTATAGTACGAAAATGAAATATTTTCGTGAAACATTTTTTTCCCATTCATAGGCACACTTTATCACACAGCATGCCACTTGAAACATTTCCATAATTCAGTTAATTTATATAGCAATTTTAACAGATCTCGATGTTTAAAATAAAAATAAAAAATAGACTTTCAAACGCCAATGTTTACATTTATGAGAGGCAGGATTCTTAAATTTATTCGGTGCAACGTTTTAAAAACCAAGGGAAAGATTTCAAAGATTGAAAGTGAAAGCTTTTAAAAAAAAAAAATCTGAAGAGTTTGGTAAATAAAAATGTATTGCACACACACACACACACACACACACACACACACACACACACACACACACACACACACACACACACACACACACATACACACACACACACACACACATACTTACATACATACACACATACATGCATGCATACATATATACATACGTACATACATACATACATACATACATACACACATATATATGAATATTACTGTTTTAAAATATAATAAAGAAGTAAATATATATGTATATATACACATATATTAATATGTACATATTTTGTTTAATATGGCTGTATATACATTTATATATATATGTGTGTGTGTGTGTGTGTGTGTGTCTGTATACATGTGTGTGTCTGTATATATATTAATGCATATATACCTATATATATATGTATATATAATTATATTAGTTTGTATATATATAATTATAATTTGTATATATATATATATAATTATATATATATGTGCGTGTGCGTGTGCGTATGCGTGTGTGTGTGTGTGTATGTGTATGTGTGTGTGTTTATATCCACCGTTACTCCTCCGGGTTTTTCTAACCTAATTAAAACATTTTTACCCAAAATACTGATTATATTTATTTATTTATTTATTATTTAGATGTATGCATATATATATATATATATATATATATATATATATATATATATATATATACATACATATATATGTATACATATATATATATACATACATACATATATATGTATACATATATGAATATGTACATATATACACATTAATATATGAAATGTACATATATATATATACATTAATATATATGTATATATATATGAATATATGGTAGGTATTTGTATATATATATATATGTTTATATATCTATGTGTGTATATATATATATGTATATATATATATATGTATATATGTAAATATATATGTACATACAATGTATATATATATATGTAATTATATGTTAATATGTATTTATATATATATAATATATATATGCGCGCGCGTGTGTGTGTGTGTGTGTGTGTGTGTGTGTGTGTGTGTGTGTGTGTGTAAGTCCTTCGTGTTTTTCTGACCTCATCTTAAAAAAATTCTAACCAAAATATTGATTTAATTTTTTTTTTTTCAAAGAATTGGACGTCTTCAATATATTAATTCAATCTCAGAAAGTTTCGAAATTTTCGTTTTCATCTAAGATTTTCTAATTGACTTTGTGAGAAGGAATTGTTATTAGAACGTTAATCCAACAAATTTGGTTTAATAATAAATTAAAAATAAATCCCCGTTCAATACTTGTTAAGTCATGAATTTAAAATTAAATTTTTTTTTTTCATAATTTAATTTTTGTATAATCATTCAAACTCTAATTGTCTTTATTTATCTCTTTGATATCGATTCTCAAGTTACTCGGTTGGCCCTCCTGTTTTAGTATCTTACATTTTTTAACTTCTAAGGTGTAATCTATGCCTACTTGAAGCTTATCACATACTGAATTTTAATGAAGATATTTTTAACAAAAAATTGGACGCTAAACAAAGTTCATAGAAATAAATTTCTGCTTTCGCGCTTAAAAAATAGCTGAAATAAATTTATAAAGAAAAATCAACAGAATATACTGATAGCAAAGTATAAAAAGAACTCATGAATTTAATATTAAAATTCAATAATAATGCTGAACAAAAATCTCTTCATAGAAATAACTCTTTGCAAAAGAAAACCCTAAAACCGTTCTAAATTTCCTAAAAAGAGCAAATCTTTAACATAAAATATAAATACCATCAAATAACCAGTTATAACAAAGCATTGCCCGAATATATCCAGCGATAATCGAGTCTAAAAGTATCAAAAATTTAAATATTGTATACAGCATTAAATGTCCCAAAGAAGGTTGATATACTGCTTAAACAAACTAACGAACAATCATAGAAATAAATTCTTGCTTTCGTACCTAAAACATGGTTGAAATAAATTTATAAAGGAAAATCCACAGAATATACTAATGGTAAAGTATAAGGAGAACTTATAAATTTAATATTAAAATTCAAAATGTTGCAATATATTAATAATTTAGCAAACCTGCAACTTCAAATACAGAAAATAAAATAATTATAAACTTAATAGAATGAAATAGAAATATATTTAATCTTAATAATCGTCTGGATAATAAAATTAAAGCTTTGTAGTTTCAACAGCACATATCAAGAGAAAAAAATTATCGGAGTAATTTTTACAAGCAAAATCCTATTCCGCATTTTGTTAACGGCTCCCCCTCTGATGAGAAGAAAAGTATTTTAATTATTTTAACTCTTGCTGAAGTGTTTTTCAACATATTTTATTTAATTCATCTACTTATACACACACACACACACACACACACACACGCACACACACATACACACATACACACACGCACACACACACATATATATACATATATATATATATACATATATATATATGTTTTATTTTTATTACCGTTTTATCTGTTCGGTTACATATGTTTCGGATTTTGGACCATGTTTACGATCCAACAGCCTCGTCAGACCTTACAGAAACCAACAGCTAAAACGGTAATAAAAAATAAAACACATATTTGCTCTGCAATAGTATTGAGCACTCTCTTCATTTTTTTTTAGTAATTACCAGTTTTACTATATATATATATATATATATATATATATATATATATATATATATATATATATATATATATATTTTAGACAATTATTGTTCAATAGCACGTTGTGTTTTTGTTTAATGAGCTTTCTGGTAATTTTTCAATTTGTGCAAGAAAGTTTCACAGTCGTCTTCGTCCGTCTCTTTTCTGATAAAACTCAGTCGCATGTGCTTGCAAAAAACTACCAAAAGAAAAGGCAGATTGGCGATGATGATTACGGAACTTTCTGCACAGATTCGATCGCGAAATAAGAACGACGATGGGAAAAACTGAAAAAATACAAAAACAAAATTAAGCAAACATACTCGGTGTAATTCAGCAATACTTGCCTGAATGAAAGCATGCTGCCTAACTACACAATGTGTTATATCTAGTACGCAAATAGAATTGTAAAATGTATACAATTATTTGTATTTTTTTTAATTCGTTGTATTATTTTATTATTCTGAGTATTATATTCCAACCGGGCGATATAACTTTCAACCTTTTATATTTTCGACCTCAGGAAACATTTTGTCGACCTCGGAAATCTGTGCTGAATATCGAACGAAATTGTTTATTTAATCCCCGTGGTTCGCCTGCTTCTTCAGCCAGTTTCATTTTAATTGTTCAATTCTTTGGTAATTCTATTGAAATTAATTTAAAAACTAAGTGTCCCCACAAAATTAATCCAGCCAATTATGCGTATTTCCTGCTAGATCATCTTTCATAGAAGTTAAGCAACATCAGCTCTGGCCAATACCAGATGAGTGATTAGAAATACTATGCGCTGTATATCATCTTCCATAACCGAAATTTGCATCCTGTTTTGGGGACCGCATGTAATTTTTTTTACTGTAATCAGTAGAAGACGAAATGTAGTAATACCTTCGGCTCCATATCAGGTTTATTGTACCTCAATAATAAAAACAAAAATCAGTCCACAATCACAATTGTTATGTTTTTTTGTCGACATTTAAAAGCGAAGAATATAGATTTCCGCTTGAAGCGATAACTATATATCGAAACCTCATCATGTCAGTGTGATGGAGTCTCTACATTTCTGTAAAAAAATATTATATATATATATATATATATATATATATATATATATATATATTTGTTTATTGTTATATAAACAAGTATTACATGTTTATATAACAATAAACAAATATTACATGTTTATATAACAATAAACAAGTATTACATGTTTATATAACAATAAACAAATATTACATGTTTATATAACAATAAACAAGTATTACATGTTTATATAACAATAAACAAATATTACATGTTTATATAACAATAAACAAGTATTACATGTTTATATAACAATAAATAAATAAATATTACATGTTTATATAACAATAAACAAGTATTACATGTTTATATAACAATAAACAAGTATTACATGTTTATATAACAATAAACAAATATTACATGTTTATATAACAATAAACAAATATTACATGTTTATATAACAATAAACAAATATTACATGTTTATATAACAATAAACAAGTATTACATGTTTATATAACAATAAACAAATATTACATGTTTATATAATAATAAACAAATATTACATGTTTATATAACAATAAACAAATATTACATGTTTATATAACAATAAACAAATATTACATGTTTATATAACAATAAACAAGTATTATCAGCTCTTTTTATTGAGCACTATCTAACAACCTCGTTGAATTCATTAGTCCATTACTTTTGAATATAAAAAAAACCCGAGTATATATATATATGTATATATATATATATATATATACATATATATATATATATATATATATATATATATATACATGAGGGGGGGCGAGAGAGAAAGAGGGAGCGAAAGCAAGAGAGACAATTTGGGGGTCAAGTGTGCGTCAATAAAACACGTACCTCTACACGTGCACCAAACATTTTTTCAGTAACCCAAATATATATAAATCACCCAATCCTGTGGCATTTGACATGCTGTACAAGTAGATTTCGTATATATATATATATATATATATATATATATATATATATATATATATATATATAGAGAGAGAGAGAGAGAGAGAGAGAGAGAGAAAGGGAAAGGGAGTGATGGAACTGACAAATGCGAAATATAGAAGATAGAGAGTTATACAGATACAGATAGATAGGGAGACAGATGGGTAGAGAAAAGAGCGTTATTGGAGAAAGTAGAGAAGAGAGAGAGAGAGAGAGAGAGGAAGAGAGAGATAGAAGCAAGATATATATAAAGAGAAGGAGAAATATACACATAGATACACAGAGAGACCGAGCGACAAAGCTAGAGAGATAGAAGTGTATACAGATGAGAAGAAAGATACAGATGAATGCATAAAGAAAGAGATCAAAAGAGAGAGAGAGAGAGAGAGAGCGAGCGAAAGAAAGATAGACATTGATTGACATATTGATATCTATAGAGATAGATAGATAGATAGATAGATAGATAGATAGATAGATAGATAGCGTATCCTGTATATCTACAAGGTCGCGGTTGGTCCACGCAGTATTGTTGCCACATTTGGGCTGCTCCATCTGCCACCAGTTTCTTGCTTCTAGACAGGGTCAAAAAAAAAAAAAAAAAAAAAAAACAGTCGTCAATCAAATATGTCCCGCACTATCAACTAAACACCGACTTCTGTCCCATCGCCGAAACATGATATCCTTGAGCATGTTTTACAAGTATTTCAAAGGCAAGTGCTCTGACGAACTCCCACCACTAGTATCACCTCGATGGCAATAACCTCGACAAACCCAAGCAGCAAAATCCCACCCCTAAACTGTAGAGATTCCTTGATACCGTAAAGCTTTCTACTCGAATAGCTTTTTCTTTCGGACTGTTGCTCTTTGGAATTCCATCCCGGGCCCCTGTTTCCCTGACTGTATCAAGATGCATGAATTCATGTATAATACGAACAGACATCTCGCTGCCTAACTCCATAAATAGTATCCCTGCAAATCTGGTCACAAATAGTAGCCACTCACTACTAAGTGGTTTTGTGCCTTATTTGGGGTGAATCGTCAATAAAAAAATATTTAAAAAAAAGATCGATACGGAGAGACAAGGGAAAAAAAGAGATAGGTTAATAGAAAAATTAAATAGACAGGGATAGAGAAGGGGAGAGAGAGAGAGGGAGACACACAAAAGGAAATGCAAAAATAGAGAGTAAAATTAAAAGAGAGACAGACATAAAAACTAGAAGGATGGCGAAGAGGGAGAGTGGGAGAAAGGGGGTGATTTGATTTATTTGTTTAACGGCATATCAACATTTTCCCGGTTATTTAATGCCGAATCCAGTAATTTAGGAACTAATTTTATGCTTCAAGTATTTTATATATATTTTAAATATTTATTTAATTTCTTTGGTTCGGTTGTTTTGTTTTATGTCATATCCACTCATTTCGGGTTATTTAATACCGAAATCAGTTATTTTGGAAAAAAATGTTTCTTTATTTAATACTTGCAAGTACCACCACCACCACCACCACGTAGTCCTTCATAGCTGAAGATAACTAGTCAGAATCTTAGTGCTTTATCTTACGGTGTTGAAGTATTACGAGCTCAGTGTGCAAACTTTCGCCAAAAGTAGTGTGTGTGTAGATACTAACGTTGTGCTTTTGGTAGTGTCCTTGTCCAGACCTGGCCTTTATTTTTTGCCTCTATTCCTGACCTTTATTTTGCGAAGGCTACTGCGCTAGCAACTTTATTTAACCGCATATGAACATTTTTCCGGTTATTTAATGCCGAATCCCGTAATTAAGGAACTAATTTTATGCTTCAAGTATTTTATATCTAAAATATTTATTTAATGTGTTTGGTTTGGTTGTTTTGTTTTATGGCATATCCACTCTTTTCGGGTTATTTAATACCGAAATCAGTTATTTTGAAAAAAAAATATTTTCGAAGTATTTCACAACTTTCAATATTTGTTCATGGTGTTTCGTTTATTTGTTTTGTAGAGGAAAATGATGTATTATTTTATCAAGATGAGTATTATTTATTCATTTATTTATTGCGGACTGCTATCCTCCTCATTTTAATTATTGCTTCACGACGTCTTGACTAACTGTTCCTCGTGCCTTCGTCAAGTGGCTACCGCGACGGGACAAGAATTCCGAATCTCCCAGAAACTAAAAGATGAGGATATAAGTCCGCAATAAATAAATAAATGAGGAGAATCATGGTTGTTGTTTTTGACTTTGCAGAACATGATTGAGTTTTATAATAGGAAAGGAAAAACAATGACATCAATGTCTGGTGCTTTTTAGATTAGCAGGCATATGGAGGTGTAAACAGAAAGAAAAATACAGACAGGGAGATAGATAAATAATAAGTTAAAAAAAAATGCAAAAACAAGTTTATCGTTAGAACAATGAAGAAGAAATTGTTCACCAAGGTACGCAATAGGATTGTTGATCAAGGTGTGTCGGGGATGAAACCGGACATAGTTTTAGTTTATGGTGCAGTTTTAGGTGTTACGGTGGGATTTTCTTACAGTTTACAATGGTTGGGGAAAGCTTGGGAACGATTTTAGATTTGAGACGATTAACGAGGTTTGCCGGTTATCAAAATAAAATGAAGATTGTGGTTAAAGCGAGGTTTTCCTCAAGTGGGCTCCACGGAACAATGGTGACCCATGAAATAAATTTGAAAGAATAATTAAAAACAATAATGATACAATTTCAAATGATAAACAGTATGTATCTAAAGTAAAAAAAATAAAAATAAAAACTTGTAGTTATATAGAGAAATCCAATTGTCCCCTAAAACAGAACTGTCTGACAACCTCTTTTATATACCTAGCTTACATTAGATAAAATGAGGCCCCTACCACAAACAAATTCTACATAGGTCAAACTAGCAATACGTTTAAGTAGAGATACACTTGCTATAAAAGTTTCTTCATAAAGACAAAGTACATTTGTTAGGCATCATTAGCTGCATATTACAGTGAACTAAAAAGAAAAAAAACTTAACATCAATTATTAACTGGGAAATCCCTAAAAAAGACTGTCAATTATTTAAGTCCCTTATTTCCTTTGCTTAAATGAAAACACTTTATCACCAAATTTAAAAATAAGGATAAACTCCTAAATAAGAAATATCAATAAATTGTGGGCATTACAAACCACACCTCCTTAATCACTTATATATGTCCTATCAAACACGTCTCAAAGACTACAAATACTAAGACCCCACAAAAATGCACCTTTTCACTTAAAGATCCACAAAATTTGATATTAGCTAATTTCATTACTACACCATCTTTGTCGGCAACGCACCGAAAATCATTCCATACGTTATTGCTGCAACATTAATTAATTCAATTTTGTTTTTATTAAATATTTTCTTGACGATATTGTTGGAGGGATAGTGTAACTTAATTTCTTAAAGGGACCAAATGCTTTATATGGAAAAATTCAATGGCTACACACATATAATTATTGATCTTTTTTAGTAAAAGAGATGTGATGTATAACTACAGGTGTTAAGAGTTTATGAATGGTTCATGAAAAAGAAAATAAAAACATAAATCAACAAAAATTGCAACAATTTTTGATTAATCAAAATAAAAAAATGGTTGTAGATATTATCATTGGTTAGTGTTAAAATTTGAAATTAATGTTTTTCATAATTATTTTAGAAATTATCTTGATAGTGCTCTTTGAAAAAAACTTTTCCTCTGCTCAGACTGCATGATATCCTTAAGTTTGGGAAACTCTGATTTAGACGAGATGAAGAGAGTTTTAGATGATCAAAATGAGCTGACGCACATAGCCTCGACAGAACGTAGAGTGTCATCATTATCATTATCATTATCATCACGCAGTTCTTCACAGCTGAAGATGACTAGTCAGGGTCTAAGGGTTTTATCCTACGGTGTTGTAACATTCCATGCTCAGTGGGAAAAGTTTCCCCTCAAGCATTCCATGCTCAGTGGGAAAAGTTTCCCGTCAAGTTGGTAGATACCAGGTTGTGCCTTTAGTAATGTTTTTGTTCAGCCCCCCTTTACTTTGGCCTCTATTTATGGCTTTATAATGATTTTATATGCCTTACTGCTTGTGCTGTGGTATAGGCTTGCATTTAACTTTAAAATTAAACTTAAAACGTCAATTATCATTGTTCACTTTTGCTTCAAACGGACTGTGCTTCTGTTATATCAAAGAACCTATTGCTGATTCTATATGTCAGACCTTTTGGCTTGTGTCTTCCCAAATATACTTGTGATGCTAGGCTGTGTAAGGTGTTACCTTTGGTCAAATTCGCCTGTTCTTTTTTGCATCGGATTATTTCGATTATAGATTATCGATATTTATCGAAGACATTCCGATACAAAACTTATCTAAAAACAATGGCAGGCACATAAATTACCTTCGTGTGAAATTTCATAAAAATCGGCCCAGCCGTTTTCGTGTCCATAGTGAATGAACTCACAAACATACACAGACAATATATATAAATATATATATTTATCTTTGGGTGGTTGATATATATGCTTTGAAAATGCTAAAGTTGAGCGTAATTAATATTGCCAGTTGGAAAATATATAAATATTATTAGTATGTATTTAATACTTGGTATTTAATATTTAATACTTATACGACATAATCGCGTTGACACCGGTTCTCGTTAGATCACCCAAGTTAAGCAACGTTGAGCCTGGTTAGTACCAGATGGGTGACAATTTGGGAATTCTAGGTAATGTATGAACTCTCTCCTTATTTCAACATTTGTTTGCAGTCGTCCTGAACATACACTTCACTTGCCACCGGTATTTAACGATGTCAACTCAGGAGAGGTGTGGTTGGAGATAGCGCACCTCCTTCCACAAAAAAAAAAAAAAAATTGTGCGCAGGCCCCCTTGGTGGGTATCCATAGTCTGCCCAGGATTGGAGAGCCGCTTGTATATTTAGACTTGCATGTATCATCATTTACATCATCATCATCATCATCATCATCATCACGCAGTCCTTCATAGATGACTAGTCAGAGTCTCAGTTTTTTATCTTACGGTGTTGCAGTATTACACTCTCAGTGTGCATAGTTTCTCCACAAGTGGGGCATATGTAGACACTAACGTTGTGCTTTCGGCCTTTATTTTTCGCCTCTATGTCTGCCTTTTTTTTGTGAAGACTACTGCGCCAGTAACTTCGGGCTGTTATTATTAATTCCCAATTTTTGTGTTCATATTCATTACCTTTAGACGGCGTTTCATCACATCCTTGTAGAGGAGTTCCTGCCCACCAATCTTTCTGTATCCATTTTCCAATTCTCCATGCAGTAGGATTTTGGGGATACGATTCTTTTCCATTCTGGACATATGTCCAGTTCATAGCAGTTGTGTGGTGGCTATTTGCCCTGAAAAAAGGGAAGCCTCAAGGCGAGGTACAGAAAGCTTACCTTAGCATGTAGTGTCGATGGTGTCACACACCCACATGCACAGGCAGTGCAACTAATATTTGTAGAATGGATCGGTGTTTCTATTATATTTTATTTTATTTCCTATACTTGTGAACCCGTGTGCGACTTCCTCTCCACAATCGCCAATGCGGGAGACAACATGGTCAGAAAGGATAACGAAGGAGAAGAGGCCTATGAGAACAGGACCACGGCGGTTGTCGAACAGGGTATCACGCCTGATTTTCAAAAGGATACGCAAAGAAGGAGAGGCAGTACAATAAAAAACGAAACAGATAAAGAGCATTAGAGGCAAAGCATATTTATAAGGATAGCCTTAATAATCTAAAGCAAGACTCGGCAACCCATTAGACCATTGTTATAATGAGGGGTCGCAGGCTGGACGAAGGTTATGAATAAACACATTCAGGAAAATTACATATGCGGATATTGGAAAATCAGAAAAATGAAAGAAAATCGAAAATTAAATTTAAAAAACAAACAAGAAAAATAAGTTAAAAAAAAAAAAACTCAAAATACTTAAAAGCGAAAAAAATCACCCGAAGCAGAGTGGATGAAATAATGACATTTATTCAAAAAAAAAAAAAATTAATATAAAAACATGGTCCATTAGAAGATATAAGCAACTTTCATAGTGCAGGTACAGGGGTAAGCGATAGGGAGCAGTTGTTGTACAAGGAATGAAATAGAAAGCCGACTGGGACAACATTGTCACTTTCAAGTTGTCCACGCCTAATGTTAGTCGGTTAAATGTTTTTGTTTTATTTATCTTTTTTTGTTTTTTTTTTACCGTCATAGTATTCAAATTTGGTTGAGAATATCAGAGGGATAGTATACCTTTTGATGAATTCCAAAGCCTTGTCTTTAATGTTAAAAATAGAGGCATAAGTAATCAGGCTGGTGGGCTGGTCATAATGCTATCGCGGGCCGGATACGGCCCGCAGGTCGCAGCTTACCGACCCTCGCTTTAAAGTCTAGAATTACCACCATTCCTAGTAACGCCGTTGCGCAAATATCTTTTTTCATTGTGTAACACTACACGTTACATCAATCATAAGTTAAGAGGCCTTCAAAACGCGGGTGGGAGTATCGTGTCAAGTTTACGTTCCCTGCTGAATTATTATTGTAGGCAAGGGGGTGGGCTTATTTTAGGTCTTTCAGTCTCGAAATCCTGACAGATTTATTCTAACCCCCACCCCAACAATTAAACGAAACAAGGAGTGAATGATTTCTATTCAGGTGCTGTGTGCTTTGAATAATAATAATAAAAAAAATGGTGGACTGTACGTTGAAGCGGTTTATTTCGAAGACGCGACTAAACGAATGGCAACTTTCCTCTCCGTGTTCGGACCAATTAGAGGACTCATCTTCTCCAACTTGATCGTGATTTTTTTTTATACAAAGGAGTCACCAGTTATGACGGCTTGGACGCGACTCGAGGTTAGTGAGTATACGGTAGTTAATGGGAAAATATCGTAGTCATTGTTAATAGTGAAAATTTGGTAAATTGGATTACTTAAGGGGGCGCATCAGCAAAAATTGTTCAAGTTGGTCTTGCTGATGACCATATTGTAGTCAGCTGGAAAGCAGGAAACGGAAATGAGTTCCACAGGCGGGCAGTTCTAGAAAGATGTTTTCCATGGAATCTACTCAACGTTGAAATTTAGGCGCATATAAAGAGTGGGGGAAAATTATTGATAGTGGCTGCATATAGACGAGTATTTTTCATGAAAGTTTGGAAAAGGTGGAGAAGAAATCCTTCATGACTGAGACAATTTTAATTTTTGTTCCTATCCACAGTACCCCTTTTTAGGGGGCTGGATTTCCCCCACATTAAAAACCGATTTTGTGTCTAACTCTACCTTGGGGGGGGGCAAGTAAATAAGAACATTATTTCATCATTGATAAGTCATTCCTTTTTTTAATGGGTTGCAATAAGCCGTTACATTACTGTGGAGATCTGAATGGTGGTTTCTCTGCTAGGTTTTCCTATCATCTGTAACTATATATAGCCAGTCTCTGTGGCACAAACCAATGCTTCTGTCACCGTGAAATTGCTCACAGTTAAAGCCTTGTGCCATCCATGATTAAAGCGGCAAATATCTGCACACCTTAAAGTGCAGAGCAAGCAAAACTGATTATGTCGTTCCTATTTTTTTTTTTAAATTTAATTTTCATTGTTCAATTTTTGTCTCTCGACTCTATCACTCAATGAGATTGAAGAACAAAAAAATTAAAAATGAATGGCTTTCACATTTTTTTCTTTAAGTCTGATATTATATATTTATTTTGTTTTCATATATATATATTTCATTTTTTTTTTTTTTTCATTTGTTTAGGGTAATAAAAAAATTTCAATCAAAATTTTCTCTCGGGAGCGGGGAGGAACAAAAAAATTATGAATAAAAAAAAAACAACAACAAAAAAACGAATCAATAAATAAGAACGCCGATTGATCACGTGATACCGGCAGCCATTGTCGTGTCGTTCGCCGTTACGTCTCTTGCTCTTGTCGATTGGGAACAACGATGAAAACGAACGACCTGCGAGTCATGAAGTTAAGAGACAATGCCGTCTATAATTGCATTCCTCGGGAGAGATAAAAGACAGAGAAAAAAATTAGAATACTTTCATAGTGGGTGTAGTAGCACCTCTCCACCTCTCTCCCTCAACCCAACCCAACCCTATACTACTACTCGTCTATAGTAACTAGTTCTTGAGAACTAGTTATGGGGGACGGCCTTGCCATCACTCATTGAAAATTAAGCATAAAATACCGAATAGAGTTGTTTTATATTTCTGAAATTTTTAGATGCGAATTGATGACTCTTATTATTTGGATTATTCGAACTAAAAAGATCCGTGGCGTAATGGATAAAATGCTTGTAAACGTAAGTTACACAATATGAATTCTACTTTTTTAGTTAGAGTAGGATTATCTTCAGATAATGCTCACCTAGAACAGTAATAGAAGATGGTGAAAGAAGGCCATAGGATGAGTTGGCCGAAACGTAGTGAAACAACATAACTATTAAGATGAGGATAACAGTCCGAAAAAAAAGGATTAATACGCAAATTATAAAGCCTCATCTCAATATATATATATATATATATATATATATATATATATATATATATATATATATATGAGCAAATAGTTAATAAAATATGTTAAAAAACACTTTGAAATAAGTTAAAAACATATTTAATCTGAAAAGGAAACACTAGATAAATGGATAGGCCTTAATCCGCGGAGTTTCGAAGCAATACTCTCCTTCTCATCAGAGGGTAGGAATTAGCAAAATGCGGGATCGGATTTTGCATGCAGAAATAATGTATGAAACAACAAGTAAGTCAAAGATCTTACTTGAAACCAAAAAAATAGTGAAGCAGAGGGAATATAGTGAAGAAAAAGTGATTACAAATGAATGGATAGTCTGGTGGAAAATAAAAAATCCAGTGATGGTAAAATCCAAATGTAAATCTTCAAGAAAGTTAAAAGAATTTCCATTTGTACAATATATATATATATGTGTATGTGCGTATCTGTTTGTATATGGATGTGTAGAAATGTATATATGTATGTGTATGTATGCGTATTTGCGCGTGCGTTAGCGTATATATTAATCCTTAACTACCTAAAAACAGCTCATTGTTAACTGAAATGAACAATTCGACTTATAGCGACTACGAAAATTTTAAATGGAACCTTGTACTTGTCAAATGCATGACACCTACAAACACCCCTTCTTTCTCTCTCCCTCTCTCTCTCTCTCTCTCTCTCTCTCTTTCTCATCTACTTCATATACCTGGCTGAACAAGCAAAAAGCAGTCAAAATTTAAAACCTTAAAATTGAAACTCTTCTCCCCTCCTCTCCGTAACGCCTCTCTTTTTTCTTTACTATCCTCTCTCCACCTCCTCCTTCCTATATTCATATATATCCACCCACGCTTACCTTAATCAGCTACTCCCACACACACAATACAATCTAATATATTTTGACCTTCAAAACTGAAATGCTGTCGATACCCGTCTCCCTCCCCCTTATTATCTCATACCCCCTCTTTTTTCTCGTATTTCTTCTAAAACACTTCTTTCAAATACTAACAACCATTTCTTTAAGGTCCAACATCCGAAACATATGTAACCAAATAGATAAAACGATAATAAAAAAAAAAAAAAAATATATATATATATATATATATATATATATATATACGCGGGTGATTACAGAAACATGCATGCACATCAATCATCATCAAGCCATCAATGTTTGTATAAATAAATTTTATATATACATATATATGTGTGTGTGTGTGTGTATTTAAAAAAATAATGCGTTGAACATAGTAAGAGATGCACCAGCCCAGACCTGGCTAAAATACTCCATGCATGGGTGAACCGTTGTCTTGTAAAGATACAGGATACTCCTACGTGTGAGTAACTTTTTAGAGTTTTTTTTTTCATTAAAAAAAAAAAATCCTGGTGTCTTACTGTGTCTCGTGAGGAGGCATGGTAGATTTTTCTTGGTACTTTATCGTTAACATACTACACAAACATTTTGAAGTGGCCTACAAAACTGCAATAACATTCCACTATACATTTTTCAAGAAGCAAACGTCGTGTCAGAGCGTATATATTGTCCGTGGAGATTTTTACTTGTGAAAAGGGCAGTCAAATGAGACGATACTAGGAGATTTCAATGGTAATGTTAAACAACTGAATAATCGTTCTAGATGCAGAACATTTAAGGCAGCAGTTTTACTTTACAAAGAAACGACAAAGAAAAACATAAAAGTTTTTTTCACTCCAAACAAGGCATATTACCACTTGGAACGAGAATGTGGAGAGTTGTACAGGGAGATGTCTGTTCACATTACATTTAAAGATTAGCAGTTTGAGGGAGGAAGAGTACAGACCTCAACAGGGAAGTGGTGGAATTTTGTGTTTGTGTGTGGGGAGTAGTCGGAGGTATATACGCCGAGAGGGCACAAGTGTTATCAGTTTACCAGATAATATTCTGTTAAAGTAAAATAAGTAGCGGGATTCAACATGGAACAGAAGTTGGAGCTTTATAAGCCTATAAGTTTTGAGACGCTTTTTTGAGGAGACTCTTTTTGGGGATTGGGCGAGACTAGTGGTAGATGCACCGGCATAGATGTGACAACAGCAATCGATTTGGGGGAGAACTGAGGGGTCTGTTCAGAAACAGGTTGGTTTGGAGGTCAGATCTTGAAAGCATACCAGCATGTAAAGTGGAACTTAATCGGAAGATAATGATGATGACGACGATGATGATGAGGATGATGACGATGACGACAACGACGACGATGATTATGATGGTGATGACGATGATGATGATGATGATGACGACAACGACGATGATGATGGTGATGACGATGATGATGATGACGACGACAACGACGACGACGATGATGATGGTGATGATGATGATGATGATGATGATGATGATGATGATGACGATGATGACGATGACGATGACGTTGATGATGATGACGGTGATAACGATGATGATGAAAATGATGACGACGACAATGATGATTATGATGAGAACGATGATGATGACAGTGACAGTTATGATGACTGATTACAATGATGATGATGACGATGACGACGACGATAATGATGATGATGATGATGATGATGATTATGATGATGATTATGATGATGATTATGATAACGATGATGATTATGATGATGATTATGATAACGATGATGATTATGATGATGATTATGATGATTATGATAACGATGATGATGATGATGATGATGATGATAACGATGACGACGACGATGATTATGGTGGTGATGACGACGATGACGACGATGATGATGACGATGATGATGACGGTGATAACAATGATGATGGTGATGATGATGACGACAACGACAATGATGATGAAGATGATTATGATTATGATGATGACGACGATGATGATGACGATGACGATGGCGATGACAGTGATTATGATGATTATGATGATAATGATGATAATGACGATGATGATGATGACAATGATTATGATGATTATGATGATAATGACGATTATTATGATGATTATGATGATAATGACGATGATTATGATGACGATGACAGTTATGATGACAGTGATTACGATGATGATGATGACGATGATGATGATGATGACGACAACGACAATGATGATGATGATGATGATGATGATGATGATGATGATGATGACGATGACGATGACGATGACGACAACGACAACGATGATGATGATGATGATGATGATGATGATGATGATGATGATGATGATGATGACGACGACGATGGTGGTGATGACGGTGGTGATGATGATGATGATGATGATGATGATGATGATGATGATGATGATGATGATGATGATGATGATGATGTTTCTCACTTAAAAAAGCGAAGACAATACGCAATGAAAACAGATAAACTCAACATACTAACGTTTCATATCAAATAATTGGAATATTCGATCGTATATAACATGTCGCCATCTTTAACATGTTACTGTGCTTTTTTGTCTATACAGCATTATCCTGTTCATACACCGGTTCTCAGTCGATCACTGAAATTAAGAATCGTTGAATCTGTTCAGTACCAAAATAGGTGACTATTTAGGCTGTATGTGCTATCCGCTTTATATGCATTTTTTTCCAGTCGTGCCGGTCTTTTTGTTTCTAAAATCATGTAGTGCCGACTTATTAGAAGAGAGGCAACATATTACGCCACCCTTGCTTCAAAATTTAGCGTGTGTCATTCATCAACCCGCCAAGACGATAAGAGTATTTTCGTCCTTCCGACGAATCAACTTGCAGTCACTGTAAGGCGACTCATGTGAAATACGGTCATTTTTAGGCTATACATTGTTTCTTGTCGAAAAAAGGAGTTTCTCCTTGATATTGTTCTTGTTTTCTATCTTCTTCTTTTTCTTCTTCTTTTTTCTTCTTCTTCCTCTTCCTCCTGTTGTTGTTGTTATTATTATTATTATTATTATTATTATTATTATTATTATTATTATTATTATTATTATTAGCTCACAAGGAACTTTCACACAGGTAATAATGGATCTATCCTTGAAAATAACCTGCGGTGTTCTCTCGCAGCTGAGTGACAACAAGTTTTCCCAGTTTTCGAGTGTTCGCCACCTCTTCTGATAACATTTGAAAATTAATTTGAATTATCGCAGCAGCCGATCACCATCAATCAGTTGCTAGCAGCGACTGTTGGTTTCCACTGGAATTTGAGTTTTCTTCGCTCTTGTCCAGCGGATGGCTGTTCAGCGCTCTCTCCTCGATCTTTCAATCCTCCTAGACACTTCTTGGCTATTTGGCATCATTCGTTTGTGTGGGGGGGCGGTTACTGGTAAATGAGAAAGGATGGGGAAGTGGATAGGGGTGGGGGAGGGATAGGGAACTTATAGATATGTATCTTCAATGTTCTTGCTTCCATGTAAAGCTTCTTCATGTTTTGTCTTTTCAGCAGTTCGTCTGATTGGGCAGCATTCAAGGGTTTTATTTAATATTTCAGCTGTTTTATTATTATCTACAAGCATTTCAGACCGGTGTTTCCCGGTTGTTTTGAGGTGTGTGTTGAAAAAAAAAAGTGGTAGTAGGAAGGCAAGCTCGAACCCGTACCGCGAAGGAGGAAAAGAACGGGGAAAAATATGACGTTTTTGCTGTTATGTCAACCGCCAAACCGGAAGTGACGTAGACAATCAAAAAGAGAGACTGACTTTAGAAAATATCGGTGTAAAAAGCGGCCCCTCCCTGTAGAAAAGTGCCCAGTGGAGGGTGAAGAAATTAGTGTTTTTAGCCAAGTTTTCGGTATTTGTCGTCTGAAGGGTCGAGCTTCAAAACGATACTGATCTTGTAAAAATCTGTCGCTTCTGTCGAACTTTTTAGGCAGACATGCAAACATACATACATGCATACATTTATATATCGGTAGCTCAAATTTTCGACCCAAGCCGATTACAAAGCTTGTCCTATCTCTGAATACCGTTTATGTCAAATTTCAAATGTTTCGACAAGAAATTGTCTTAGTGATTCAGTAGAGACCGCAGAAGTTATTTTTTTTAACTTTAACCCCTATTATGGCCTTTTAACATTTATTGTTTTGGGCTCAAATCAAGTTATTAAGTTAGATCCATGTCCAAGGAATATATATCTAAAATTTCAAGTGTTTATCCTCAAAATTGGCGGAGTAGTTTGGTAAAGTTCTCAAAGGTCAACTTTTTGAACTTTGCCCCCTAAACAGCCAAATTCCCGGCCGAAAACCGATTACAAAGCTTTTCCAAATCTCTGTACCCTGTATATCAAATTTCGAGTCTGTAGACTAAAAATTGACAGAGTTATTACGTGGGGAAATGTACACAGACACACAGACAGATAGACAGACACGTTCATTTTTATAGATATACTAGAATTTCAGTTTTTACTATTATTATCTATATATCTATAAAAGTGAAAATGTGTGTGCATGCGCGCACGTGCGCACGCGCGTGTGTGTGTGTACATTTTCCTATCAAATAACTCTGACATGATTTGACATAACGAGTATTGAGATTAAGGAAAATCTTTTTAATTGATTTTTGGACAGAGATTTGACCTTTAAAAACTCTACCAAACTCCTCCGCCAATTTTGGGTCGAATCATTCGAAAATTATACATAACGGGTATTCAGACATGCGGCCAGCATTTTAATCAGTTTTGGAGCGAAAAATTGGCTGCCAAAAGGTTAAAGTTGAAAGATATGTCCTTTGCAGATCGTACCAAATTCCTCCGACAATTTTGGGTCTAAAAATTTGAGATGTAGGTTACTTGGACATGGGTAAAACTTTGTATTTTTATTTGGGAGAAAATAGTAAATGTCAATGTGTCCAAATTGTGGTCAAATTAAAAAAAAATCGATCTCTGCGGTCTCTACGTAATTACTCAGATAAGTACTTTTGTCTAAACATTTGAAATGTTACATAATATTCATACGTCGGGCAAGTACATAGGCCCGAGCAAAGCCGGGTTGAACTACTAGTTATTATTATTATTATTATTATTATGATTATTATTATTATTATTATGATTATTAATATTAATATTTTATAAATATTGTCTTCATTATTATTATTATTATTATTTTATAAATATTGTTTTATTATTATTATTGTTATTGTTATTATTATTATGATTATTATTATTATTATGATTATTATGATTATGATTATTATTATTATTATTATGATTATTATGATTATTAATATTATTATTTTATAAATATTGTCTTCATTATTAATATTATTATTTTATAAATATTGTCTTTATTATTATTATTATTCTATAAATATTGTCTTTATTATTATTATTATTATTTTATAAATATTGTCTTTATTATTATTATTATTATTGTTATTATTATTTTATAAATATTTTCTTTATTATTATTATTATTATTATTATTATTATTATTATTAATATTAATATTTTATAAATATTTATTATCAATACACACAGAATGACTTTCGAGCCAAAAGCACATACATTTAAGTACCTGCTCTGATATTATCCTCGGTCTGTGTATGAGAATTCCTTCGGGACTGAGACAATTTTCCTTCAGGACCGAGACTATTTGTATTCTCATTTAACTATTAACTAATATTAATTTTATTGATTTTTTTATTATTATTATTATTATTATTATTATTATTATTATTATTATTATTATTATAACTCCCCCTTTTCTCCTTCATTACACAAATCATGCTGTTATTTCTTCTTCTTCTTCTTCTTCTTCTTCTTCTTCTTCTTCTTCTTCTTCTTCTTCCAGACAGAAGTTCAAGAACGGTATTTTCATTGTCGTTATTGTCTTCTTTCATGCAACCAGTCACCCACGTTGTCCACGTTTGAAGGTAGCCAACATCATTAGTGAAATAAACAAAAGGAGATTCGAAAAAATAATTTTCAAACGGGACCTCCCGACTCATTAATGTACGTTTAATATTATTTTACATCCGTTGGTCAATTGGTTTATTACAACGCAATTGGTCTATTAAAATTCAATTGGTTTATTACAAGTCAATTGGTCTATTACAAGTCAATTTGTCGATTACAAGTCAATTGGTCTATTACAAGGCAATTGGTCTATTACAAGGCAATTGGCCTATTACAAGTCAATTGGTCTATTACAAGTCAATTTGTCGATTACAAGTCAATTGGTCTATTACAAGGCAATTGGTCTATTACAAGTCAATTGGTCTATTACAAGGCAATTGATCTATTACAAGTCAATTGGTCTATTACAAGTCAATTGGTCTATTACAAGTCAATTGGTCTATTACAAGTCAATTAGTCGATTACAAGTCAATTGGTCTATTACAAGGCAATTGGTCTATTACAAGTCAATTTGTCGATTACAAGTCAATTGGTCTATTACAAGGCAATTGGTCTATTACAAGTAAATTGGTCTATTACAAGTCAATTGGTCCATTACAAGTCAATTTGTCGATTACAAGTCAATTGGTCTATTACAAGTCAATTGGTCTATTGCAAGTCAATTGGTCTATAACAAGTCAATTGGTCTATTACAAGTCAATTGGTCTATAACAAGTCAATTCGTCTATTACAAGGCAATTAGTCTATTACAAGTCAATTGGTCTATTACAAGTCAGTTGGTCTATTACAAGTCAAAAGCTTTTTAGAAGGACATAGTCGCCATATTGCACGATCCAGCGAGTGTCCTCCTCATAACTGGCGGGGTTTTCAAAATAATGAAAAGACAGGTCCGTGAGTGGGCGCAGACTTGTGTTATGTTCATCCAGAGAAGAAAACAAAAGATTGCCTCTAACCTAAACCAACCTCAACACTTGATGACCCAAGATTTAAGAGAAACAACTGTTTTAGTTTTCTTTATCTTTCTTTTCTGCTGAAAACGCTTTGGGGTGTTTAGGGTTGTTATTTGTTTTGACTGAAGCGAAGGGGGTGAAATGTTGAGGGTAGGGGATGCAAAGATTTTCAAAGCTGAAGAAGGAAAATGTCAGAAATAACACACACACACACACACACAGACACACACACACACACACACACACACACACACATATATATATATATATATATATATATATATATATATATATATATATATATATATTACAGTTCAGTTTATCAAAATTATCCAAGATGGCAAAACTAAAGTATATTAAAAATATTGAAGAGTTAATATATTTATAAAGTCATCTCAACCAGATGTAAACGCTCGATAAAACCAAATAGAATATATATATATATATATATATATATATATATATATATATATATATATATATAAAATAAAAACCAGACTATCCATTCACGTGTAATCACATTTTTCTTCACTATATTCCCTCTGCTTCACTTTTTTGTTATCAAGTAAGATCTTTGACTTACTTGTTGTTTCATCAAATACTTTTGTATACAAAATCCGATCCCGCATTTTGCTAATTCCTACCTCTGATGAGAAGTAAAGTATTTCTTCGAAACTCCGCGGATTAAGGAATATCCACTTATCAAGTGTTTCCTTTTCAGATTAAATATGTTTTTTAACTCTTTTTCCAGGTGTTTTTTTATTAACTGTTTGCTGGTATATATATATATATATATATATATATATATATATATATATATATATATATATATATATATAGTGATGGGACGATTCCAATATTTTCTCAATGCCGATAAAATTACCTATTCCGATTATTTATAGACCCACAAATATTTAACTATAAAATTGCAATTTTCTCTCGACAACCATAAAAGTGCAGTATCTGTTCTTCAGATGCTGCACTTCAATTTCTTGTTCGCTGTCAGTGGAGGAGAAGTCCTTCATGACTGAGACAATTTTTTTAAATTTTTGTTCCTTTCCTCCATGTTAAAAAACGACCCTGGTGTCTAATTCTGTCCAGTGGGGAGGCACTGTAAATAGGAACCATAAAAACGCATGTTAAATGGGCACATATTTTCTCAAACATAAGAAATAAACTTTTGTGGGAGATGAACTATTGATTTTAGCTTTACTCGTCCTTTTTTTTTTTACACGGTGGTCACCTCTTATCAAGGCCCGCAAGCCGCTCAGGGATATGGGTTATTGCAAGTTAGTGTGGAGATTTAATGAAGTGCTTACTTAAGAGGGCGGTTCATTAGGAATTTGTTAACGTTGGACTTGAAGACATCCAAGTTGTAGTCAGGTGGGAAGCAGACAGAGGGAACAGAGTTCCACAGGCGTGCAGTTCTAAGTTATAGTCTTTAAAATCTATGTATAATTATTATTGCATTATTATTGTTAACATCATTGACTCTTCACGACTATTCAATGTTATACCTGTGGATGCTGATACATTTTTAGAGTTGCGTGCTTAACTTACAATTCTACCGTTTTGCTTCTTTTCATTCCATGTGATGTTACTACATGTTCTTGTTTTACGGTTATACTTCTTTCGTAATTTCTTATGCCTGGTTAGCATTTATAGCTCATGCGTGTTTGTTTCTGCATTCAAGAGTGTTCCTTAATATTCCAGCCGTTTTCATTATTGTTATCCGTTGTATCTTGTCAATCATCCCTCTGATTCCGATCTCTACCATACGTTTTTCAACGTTTTTTTAGATTGTTTCTAGCCCTCCTACTATTATTGCTGTTATTTTAATATGTTTCATCCCTTTGAAGAAAATCAATTAAAAAGATGATAAATGTTATCGTTTTTAGTATCGTAAAATAGGCAGAAGTTCCGATTTTTCCGCCTTCCGATTCAGATTAATCGCCTTAAAACTAATATATGTCTGTATATGTATGTATATATATATATATATATATATATATATATATATATATATATATATATATATATATATATGTGTGTGTGTGTATATATAGTACAAAACTTTGTTGGAATTTAAAGACTTACATTTTTTTCTTTTTTATAACTCTTGTTTATTTCATCCTGGATCTCTTCATTTCAGCTGTTTTGTTAATGGGATGGCAATTTTATGATTTTATGTTTTCATAAAAATCTCCTTTCTCACCAACTTGTCAGATGTGATTTCCATTCTATGTTACCAACAAAAAGATAATTTTGTACATGATATACCTGGTGCATTACATCCCAACGTTGTTACAGGTCGGACATTTTGGGTACCGTGCAAACCAAAATTCTTGTTTTAAACTTTATTTTCGTATTTTTTATTTTTTGTTTTAGTCTTAATTTCCAATTTTTTCCAGTTATTTATTCTTTCCTATTTATTCGATATTAACGGTGATTCAGTTTTTATCATTATAGTATCAGCTGGTTAAATGAAAACGGTATGCATTGAAAGTAACAATATTTCAAAAATAGATGTTATATATATATATATATATATATATATAATAAAAATTATAACACGGAAATTACATAATTGTCGATGCAATAATTTATTTCAACCTTATGGTATTTTCAAGCATCTAAATCAGACAATTACATTTTTGATACTGAGTATCAAAAATGTAATTGTCTGATTTAGATGCTTGAAAATACCATAAGGTTGAAATAAATTATTGCATCGACAATTATGTAATTTCCGTGTTATAATTTTTATCTTATTGCTCTGTTTACCACATTGAGCTCTCATACCCGGATTTCCTCTGGATTTATTCCATTATAACACTATATATATATATATATATATATATATATATATATATATATATATATATATATATATATATATATATATATATATATAAGCAGGCCGCCCGTCATTGCTCGGTTGTAAAATAGGCTTAAATATGATATTAATGCAGATTTCGTATTTATTATTGTATTATATTATATTGGATACAATATATACTAATAATTAAAAAAGTTTTTTTTTAAATAGCTTAGACCCACCATCGAGAATCGAAATCAAAACATTTAGCTTATGGTTTACTTTTTCATTTGACGTTAATGCCTGAGCCATGAAGACATGTTTACTAGAAAGCTAAAAATCCAAACATTAACCAATACATATTCGTAATGCCGTCGTATGACCATAACCTGCTAAATTCCATTTTTTTTTTTAATTTTCACACTTTTGCACTGATTTTTCCCGGCTAAAGCCCAAATAATTAGCTTCACCTTATATATTAAGTTTCATGTCTATATACTAAAAACTAACAGTGGCGTTTATATAGGCAAAATCTGTTAAAAAATATATATACGCATACATAAATATATATAGAAAGAGGTCTGCGTTTATTATAACCTTTTTACGCAAATATTACTCAAATATTACACAAGTATAAATCATGTAGAATATCTGCATGAATATAATTACACGTAATAGTTAACTCTAGATGATCACCCCATAAGAAAACCGAAAAAATTAATAGAGAATTAATTAAAATAAATGTTTAAAGGAAAGTGCAAATTAGCTAGATCGTTTGCAGATGAATGCAATTCCCGGGCCCATATATAACAGAGTTGTATTTTCTTTTTAAATAAATAGGAAAAGGGGTCTTTAATATTAATATCAATACACAAAAAGACACAAATTTATAGGAATACATATATATATATATATATATAGTAATGTTTACAATTTAAAATTAAAATTAGAATTAAAAATTAAAAATCTGTTTCACAAAAAGTATTTTTTAAAGAAAGTCTCCTCATCAGCAAAACTATTGGGTGAGTTTTTTTTTTAATATATGTAAAAGACATCATAAATAAACCTAGCATTTTTAAGTGAGACAGATGTATCTTTTAATTCTTCGCCTTTTGAAAACGGTAATTATCGTCAAAGCATTCATTTGGATGTTGATTGTAGCTTATAAACGCATGAAAAAATACTGTATGCCAAAATTATTCTCGGTGGCTTAATGTCTATCACAATAAAAACATCGTTTCCGAAACGATCGTACAAATTATTGCCTTTTTTTGTTGTTCCTTCTTATATAAATTAGCTCTAGCATAGTTGCCTATCGAGCTTATTACATATCTGAATTACAACGAGCACTGTTCTTTTCTTGTATTTTAATGAAATTAGTAATTTTACTATCACAGTAAAATACACTCTGCTCTTTAGACTACTGTTCTAAATTTTTTTTTACATGGGGGGGGGTCACCACTTATCAAGGTCCGAAGGTCACTCAGGGATAAGGGTGATTACGTGTACAGTAACCAGTGAGATAGTATTGTAGTAATCATTAGTATTGGGGTTTTTGATAGAGTGCCTTACTTAAGGGGGCGGTTTGTCAGAAGTTGAAGACGTCCAAGTTGTAGTCAGGTGGGAAACAGGCAAGCGCCAGAGAGTTCCACTGGCGTGCAGTTCTAAGAAAGAAGCCTTGCTCATGGAATCTACGTTTGGATTTAGGCACAGACAAAGAGTGGGGAAAATTATTGACAGTAGTTTCAGTTTTCTCGTGAACGATTGGCGAGGGGGGGCGAGGGATTGGAGCTCAGACGAGCACCTGCCATGGAAATAACGATAAAACAAAGACTAGCTCGCAACGTCTCTTCTGTGGGAGAGAGGTTGCAGGGAAGAGAAAAGGGCATCCCCCACTAAACCACGAAGTCTATTTTGTACTCTGTCAAGGCAGGATAGGCTGTTTTTAGCAGCTCCTGCCCAGATGTGGCAGTAGTACTCCATCCTTGGATGTACTTGGCTTTAAATATATATATATATATATATATATATATATATATATATATATATATATATATATATATATATATTTATCCGTTCATGGAATGTTCAAAGATGTTCAATGTGAGCATCATTACTCACGCGACACACATCAAACCGATAGTCCAATTATTTCCAAACGCGTCCCAGTATTGCGTTGTCAATGGTTGTAAGAGCTTCTGTTTTTCGGGTCTTCAGCTCATCCACGTATCTTGGAATGGGAGGCGCATTAAGATCAGTCTTTTCACAAATCTCAAAATAAAAATAAATAAATAAAAAAAAATCGCAGGGTGTGAAATCTGGAGATCTGGGAGGTGTCCATGGTTAAGTTTTTGCAAATTCAAGCACTCAAAACGCCTTTTCTGGTTGAGTAGACGGCATTACTGGATCTGAAAGAAATGAAAAAAATCAATAGCCTTATAAATTTTTTAGTGCATTTGACTTAAAATGGCACCATCTTACACTCATTCATAGTTCCTATTTACTTTGCCTCCCCACGAGGGCACAGTTAGGCATCACGGTCATTCCTCCTATCTAAAGAAAGGAACAAAAATAAAAATTGTCTCAGACATGAAGGATTTCTCCTCCACTAACCGAGAACAAAAAATTGAAAAGTCACTTCTGATTAATGTTTAGTTTTAAAATATGCAAACGAAGAAATGATTTGCGGTGATTTTAAATGGTGCTTTTCTTTTATCGTAAATTGAACTCTTTAATAAGAAAAAAACTAAAATAAAATGCTTAGGTACAGCCAGGCTTGAACAGGAAGATCATTCGATCCGTTGTCGAATGCTCTACCACTGATCTATATCTCCAAGTGTCAATTATACTGTTTTTTTTTTTGTTTTTTGTTTTTTTAAGAAATAATTTACTAAGATTTTATTATTTTCCTTGGCCGGTGTAACGTAAAATAGTCCACTGTAAAAATTATTTATTTTTATCTATAAAAGAGAGAGAAAAAAAACTATTTTTAAGATCGGATCTTTTCGATTTTAGAAAACAATTTGCTGTGATTTTATGATTTCCTTTGACAGATCTTACGTAAAAAATTCCTCTGTATTTTTCTATTTTATCTATAAGAGAGAAAAACTTCTCTATTTTTAATCGGATGTTTTCGATTATCGATACTTATCGGATGAATTTCTGTACAAGACATATCTAAGAATACTGTCAGACATATAAATGAATTTTGTGTGAAATATGAAAAAGATAGAATCAGCTGTTTCGGAACCTATAAGGAATAAACACACACACAAAGTGACTTTTATATCATAGTAGTTGAAAATAATGATGTCAACCTGATAAAAACTTGGAATTGTTATCATTAAAGTCACTTTAAAATAACACTTGCTGTTATGTTTAAATTACAACTAATAATATTGTCAGTAATGTTCGGATCCGTTGGAAATGCCACTGTTTGTGATACGAAGGAAAGAATAGAAACTAAAAAAAAGAAAAACAAGTCATGAAAGTCCAAACGGAATAAAAAGAAAAGAAAGAAAAATGAACGGAACCGAAGAAAAAGAGAGAAAAAAAGGAAATGAAGTTAAATTAAAAATAGAAAATGGGAGATAATGAAACAATGAAAAAAATTATTAAAGTCAAATAGAATAAAAGAAGAAAAAAGGAAAAATGAAAGGAAAGAAAGGAAAAAAGAAAGGACAGAAAGGAAAAAAGAAAGAAGGTAAATAAAGTCAAATTAAAAAAGAAAAAAAAGGGAGATAATTAAACAAAAAACAAGTAAAAAAAGGCATAGAAATCTATATATCTATAAAAATGAGAATGTGTGCGCGGGGACACTTCTCAACCTATATACTCAACGAACTTTTGATATACAGACTTGAAATTTGGTATATGGGATATTTAGACAGGTGAAAACTTTTTAATCCGTTTGTATCCGGAGGAAAATGCTGCTAAGGGCTAAAATTGAAAAATATGTACGTAGGAGTCGTGGGATGTATTATTGTTTGCTAACTGTTTCACGAATGCGCATGCGCAGATAGTTTACATTACAGATTACTTATGTCAGGAGTAAGTAGTGTGAAAACACCTTTTAAATATCGTGTCATGTTTATCTAATGGTTGTCGCAATTGACTCACTGCCTTTTGGTTTCATTCTCAGTTCAAATGTTTTTTTGTGGTTTAGTAAAAAATATAAATAATAATAATAATAATAATAATAATAATAATAATAATAATAATAATAATAATAATAATAATAATAATAATAATAATAATAATAAAACAATACTCGAAGTTTAAAATATAAAATTTATGTGTAATTTTACGACTGGGCTTCGCGAGACGGCCTGCTAGTACTTAATAAAGAAGACATAATGGAAAAAAAGAGAGAAATGTGTATAGATGGAAGTGGCGAGAGATAGGTCATTGAAAAAAGAAATGAGAAATTATAAGAAAAAATAAAGAGACTTTAAAAAAGAATGAAAATAATTTTAAAAAAGAAAGAAAACAGTTTAAAAAAGAATGAAAATAATTTAAAAAAGTAAAAAAACAATTTAAAAAAGAAAGAAAACAATTTGAAATAGGAATAAAGAAAGTAGAATATAAAAGATAGAAATAAATAGAAAAAATAAAGGAAAAATGAGAGAGGAACGAGTGTTAGATATTGATCGGACAACGCCGGGTACCCTCGTAAATTATTATTATTATTATTATTATTATTATTATTATTATTATTGTTATTATTGTTATTATTATTGTTATTATTGTTATTATTATTTTTATTGTCGTTATTGTTATTATTATTGTTATTATTGTTATTATCATTGTTATTATTATTTTTATTATTATTATTGTTGTTATTGTTATTATTATTATTATTGTTGTTGTTATTATTATTATTATTGTTGTTGTTGCTATTGTTATTATTATTGTTATTATTATTATTGTTGTTGTTGTTGTTGTTGTTATTGTTATTATTATTATTATTGTTGTTGTTATTGTTATTATTAGTGTTATTATTATTGTTATTATTATTTTTATTATTATTATTGTTATTATTGTTATTATTATTGTCCTTATTATTGTTATTATTATTGTTATTATTGTTATTATTATTGTCATTATTATTGTTATTATTATTGTTATTATTGTTATTATTATTGTTATTATTATTATTTGTATTATTATCATTGTCGTTATTAATATTATCATTATTGTTATTATGATTATTATTATTATTGATATTATTATTATTCTAATTATTATTATTATCATTATCATTATCATTATTATTACTCCTATATTATTATTACATTATTATTATCATTATCATCATTATTATTATTATCATTTTTATTATTATATTTATTATTATCATTATTATTATCATCATTATTATCATTATTATTATCATTATTATCATTATTATTATCATCATTATTATTATCATTAGTATTATCATTATTATTATTATCATTATTATTATCATTATCATTATTATTATCATTATTCGATATAAAAAAAAATTTGTATGCACAGCTTGGAATGTTTTTTAATAATTTTAGCAGAAATTAAATAAACAAAGTAGATTTAGGAATTTTGAAATAGATTTGGAATTTGGTAAGAAATAAACACATAAATGCTTACGTGAGAAACCACCTGTTTTGTGTCGTTGAACATGTGATTGAGGTTTGATGATGTAATAGATGAGTTGGCGGGAAACGCGTTAGCGAGCACACGTGCATACGACTCTGTTTGAAGCTGATGAAGGAATCCACAATACAAATAAACTCCATGTAAAATATAACTTGTTATTGCGTTCTTTTAAGGTGTAGACAAATAAGAAGGTATGTGATTCTTTTGGTCTGAGACGAGTGAACATACTGCTATCGTTTGGTTGTAAAAAAAAGCTGTATCTAAATGTATGCCGTGTTTGTTTACTACGTCTGTTTATGAAGAAGCGACCGCACACCCAACGAACATTTTATATACATGCATGACACAATGAATATTTCTACACTCTGTATACGCACACCTGTTATCTCAAAGTGGTATTTATACGACTAGACGATACACGAATACAGACATGTATATATATATATATATATATATATATATAAGACACACACACGCGCACACACACACACGCATATATATATATATATATATATATATATATATATATATATATATATATATATATAGAGAGAGAGAGAGAGAGAGAGAGAGAGAGAATAAATGACAAAAAGTTATATTCAAAAATTCATGATATTGACCATCTTATAATTTATTCCTTTAATTAAGATAACGACAGGAAATAAGAAGGAAGATGAGAACCTAATAAAAAAGAAAGAAAGGTATAAAAGATATAAACAAATCAGAAAAACGAAGGAAATCGAAGAAAGAAAATGAAGTTAATACAGTAAAAAAACAAAAAAAAAAAACAAAAGGAGAAAAATAAACGACAGAAAAGTATTAAGAAAGAAATGAAGAAAGAAATGCAGAGAAAGAAAAGAAAGAAAAAACTAGAGACAGAAATAAAGGAAAAAAGAAAGCAGAAACCAAAGAATGGAAATGCAGAAAAAGAAAAGAAAGAAATACTTAAGAAATAAAGAGAGAAGGAAAGAAAGAAAGAAAGCGAACAGCAAAGAATGGAAATGCAGAAAATGAAAGAAAGATAGAAAGAAATCAAGAAAGAAAGCAAAAAGGAAAGAATTGAAATGCAGAAAAAGAAAAGAAAGAAAAGACTAAAGAAAGAAAGAGAGACGGAAAGAAAGAAAAGAAAGAAAGAAAAGAAAGAAAGAAAGCGAACAGCAAAGAATGGAAATGCAGAAAATGAAAGAAAGATAGAAAGGAATAAAGAAAAAAAGCAAAAAGGAAAGAATTGAAATGCAGAAAAAGAAAAGAAAGAAAAGACTAAAGAAAGAAAGAGAGAAGGAAAGAAAGAAAAGAAAGAAAGAAAAGAAAGAAAGAAAGAAAGCGAACAGCAAAGAGTGGAAATGCAGAAAAGGAAAGAAAAAAGAAAGATAGAAAGAAATAAAGAAAGTAAGTAAAAAGCAAAGAAAGGAAATACAGAAAAAGAAAAGAAAGAAAGGACAAAAGAAAGAAAGAAAGGAAGAAAGAAAAAAAGAAAGAAAGCGAAAAGCAAAAATTGGAGAAATAAGACAAGCATGTAGTTCTATTTGTGAAGTCTATTAGTTTTGTCGAAAGGAATCAAAATTCTTGGCGAAGGTCTCTCAAGAAGATTAGTCTTGCCTGTTGCATTAACAAAATTCCACCGTTTAATGATGTCTTTGCTTTGCCTCCGAACAAACGCGCCGTTATAATACTCCTCCCACCCCCTCTCTCTCCCTCTTTCTCTCTCTTCCTGCAACACCCTTCACGCCTTTCACTCTACCTCCCCGCTCACCCCCCTTTTATCCCTCTCTAACAATCCTTCCACATTTAAACTCTTCCTCTCCCTTACCCTCTCTACCTTTTTTTCTGTCCCCACTCTTTCCTTTTTCCTTTCTACATCGCACTTTGTTTCTCTCCACCCCCACCATCCAATCTACCGCCTCCCTCATCGTCATTATCGTCGCACTCGATTGCAATTGACTCTTCTGTTTGTTACTTCAAGAATTCTTTTCAGCCATTTTTTCTTTCTCTTTCTTTCTCGTTTCTAGATTTCGCATTCTAGGGGTTTCCTTAAGATTTCACTCATTTTACGTATTGCAATCCGGTGTACCTTATAGTTCTCCCCTTGATTTCAATTTCTCCAATTCGTTTTTTATAGATTATTGGAATTGTTTCTTTTCAGTACTTTCAACCTTTTTCGATAACCTTTGCAAAAGAATTTGCATTATTGCAACAGATGTTTACCATTGATCTCTCTATTATTATCATTATAATTATTATCATTATCATTATTTTATTATTATTATTATTATTATTATTATTATTATTATTATTATTATTATTATTATTACCATTACCATTAGTAGTATTATCATTATTATCATCATTATAATTACTATTATTTTATTATTATTATTATTATTATTATTATTATTGTTATCATTAACATTATTATTATTGTAATTATCATTATTATTATCATTATATTTATTTTTATCATTATTATTATTATTGTTATTATTATTTTTATTATTATTGCTTTTGTTATTTTATTATTCATTTTATAATTACTTTTATTATTTTTTAATCATTATTATTATTATCATTATTATTTTTTATTATTATTATTTTCATTATTATTATAATTATTTTTTAATTACTATTATCATTATCAATATTATTATTAGTATTATTATTAGAATTATTGTCATTATTATTATTATTATAATTATTATCATTTTTATTATGTTTTTATTATCATTATAATATCTATTTTATCTTTATTATTTTACTGTCGTTATTATTTTATTATTATTATTATGATCATTATCATTATTATTATTATCATTTATATTATCATTAATATTATTATTATTATTATTTAATTATAATTTTATTTTTATTATTTTATCAGTATCATTATTTTTATTTTTGTTTTATCATAATAATAATAATTATTAGTATTTTTATTATTATTATTATTATTATTATTATTATTATTATTATTATTATTATTAGTAGTAGTAGTAGTAGTAGTAGTAGTAGTAGTAGTAGTAGTAGTAGTAGTAGTAGTGTGGTAGTAGTATTTTTACGCAGTAGGAGTTCTCACACAGATAACTCTTTGAAAACTACCTGCGATGTTCCCTGGAGTCTGAGTGACAACACGTTTCCCCAGATTTACAGTACTACCCACCTTTTCGATAACCTTTGATAATTATTATGCTTTATCGCAGCAGCCGCTTCCCATTGATTTCTCTTTGGTAGCGACCACTGGTCGTCACTGAAATTTGACTGGCAATAACCTTCATCAAGGTCGCATCTCTCTTAGCACTTATCGAATTAAAGCTTCGTTAATATCGTTTCTCTTCGGTCTTTTCATCCTCTTTGACCCTTCTCATTTATTTGGTGTTATACTAGTTTAAAGTAACGTAAAAAATACAAAGAAAGAAAGAAGAGGCAGGCGCAGGGGCGCAGGGTTGGGATGGGATAATTAACAATTCTGTAATTTCAGTTTTCATGATTTCATGTGGTGTTTGTGTATTATTTCTATTGCAGTTTCAATGTGGCAAGCTAGCGCATATGAATCTTGCGTCTTAGTTTCCGCATTCAAGGGTTTTCTATAATATATCAGCCGTTTTCATTATTATTATTATTATTATTATTAATAATATTCTTTATTATTATTATTATTATTATTATTTTTATTACTCTTATTATTATCATCATTATCATTATTATTATTATTTTAATTATTATTAGTAGCAGTATTTTCTTATTATTATTGTAATTAATATTATTATTATCATTTTATTATTATTATTATTATTGTTATTATTTTATTATTAGTAGTAGTAGTAGTAGTATTGTTATTATTATCATTATATTGTTATTATTATTAGTAGTATTAATGTTATTATTATTACTCATATTATTATTAATATTAATATTATTATTCATATCCATATTATAATTAATATTATTATTATTAATATTACCAGTATTAATAATATTATTAATATTATTATTATTATTATTATTAATATTGTTATTATTAATATTACTATTATTATGTTTATTCATATTATTATCAAATATTATTATTAATATTATTATTAATAATATTATTATATTATTCTTATTATTATTATTAATATTATTATTTTTAATATTTTAGATTATTAACATAATTATTAATATTATTATTATTAATATTATTATTAATATTATTCGTATTAATAATATTATTATTCATATTATTAATATTTTTATATTATTACAGTATTATAAATATTATTAATATTATTAATATTATTATTATTAATATTATTAATATTTTTATTAATATTATTAATATTTTTATTAATATAATTAATATTATTATTCATATTATTCATATTTTTATTAATATTCATATTATTCATATTATTAATATTATTCATATTATTATTATTATTCATATTATTATTCATATTATTATTATTATTATTATTATTATTATTATTATTATTATTATTATTATTGCACAGTCGGGAAACAGTTGAACAAAGATAAAATGTCGGTGCCCCCCTCACGAACCCATCGTTCTATTTTGACCATTTAGGACCCCCTTTTTCCGGACGAAAGTTGATTAAAATTTTCCCCTCGTCTAAATATTCTATATACCAAGTTAAAAGTCTGTAGATAAAAATCCGTTGAATACGTAGGTGTAGAAGTGTCCTCTCTCACACACACAAACACACACACACACACACACACACACACACACACACATGATCACTTTTATTCATATAAGACTAGAAGATATGCCCAGCGTTGCTCGGTCGTAAAATATGTATAAATATTATATTTAAATTAATACAGAATTATTTATTGTAAACAGAAATACCATAGGTGTTAAAGGAAACACTACATTCCTTTAAATAAAACGGAAAGAAACCGAAATATGTGCATACGAGTTTTTTTTTTTGTTTTTTTTTGTTTTTGTTTTTTGGCGGGGGGGGGGGGTTCTAAATAGTTTAATTTTGTAAGCAGTGTGAAAAAAAAATACTCGAGCTGATATCGAAACCGAAACTTAAAGACAGCGAGTCAGGTACGATAATTATTGCACCAGCATGAGACAGGGTTCTAACATTGTTTTAAAACCAACTCATATTTAACATAAAGAAGCAGTTATATTTAACGACCCACATGCACAGTCGTGAAACAGTTGAACAGATTATAATCCGATATTATCCTATGAACCAAATTTCAAGTCTGAAGATTAAAAATTCGTTGCGTATATAGGTTGAGAAGTGTCCTCACATATACACACATTTTGACTTTTATAGATATACAAGATAGATTATAAAAGTAAAAACTAAATTTATATTTTGTTTTGTTTTTTATTTCCAGCTCTTGAGACTTCCATTTCATGTAGTGACATCCGCTTTCCAATTCCATGGGCGAAACGGACTACCTTCTTTGAAAAACCATGGACCGACACCATTATCCGATTGGTAAGTCAGTGCACTTTAGCAATCTTATCTTTTTTTTATTTATTTTTTTTTATTTTTTAGTTAAATTAACCAGAAACAATCTATTATATTAGATGCATCGCCGCGTCTCTGGAGGAGTTTCTCTCCGTTCGTACGTCGCTCAGCCGATCTTGAGCTTTGAATGCAGCATCTGAGACACAACCAGTAACTCCGTTGAAACTGCGTCTCTGCCAGCGACCGTTGCGAAACGCTAGCGGAAGAGACCAAGCGAACTAAATAGTGCCGAATGATAGAGTAATAATTTGATTATTTGGTTTGGTTTGGTTTGGGATTTTTGTTCTTTTGTTTATTTTTGTTTTTTTTTAAGCATGTTAAAACATACGGCCCGCGTACAGCATGCGGTCCTTCGCAGACTTAATAGCGCGTTAACAGCAACTTGGAAAAAGTGGCTTAGGGATTATGTAAGAGTAATGTATTAATACACATATATATACATATATTATTTTTAAAACAGTAATCTACACGTGTGTCGGGGTTCTACCCCTCTTCAGCCTAGCTTGGCTGCTGTTAGGGTTTGAACCCTGGACTTTATGTATTTCAGTCCAGCGCCTTAATCCATTACGCCGTAATGTCATAGACAATTTTCTGTTTAATTTTTATCTTTTATCTATTTACGTAGTTGTTGTTGATTTTTAAAACATTAAGGTTAACGTCTCAACCTTGGAGATCCGGTGTTTTCTTAGAAAGTCGCCCATTTTTTATTTGGGCGTATTTATTTATTTATTTTTAAAAACAGTACTCTACGTACACGCGTGTATAAATATACACACACATATTAGGTTCCTGCAATAAGTTTGCAGGCATCTTTTTACAAAACGGAGACTTTAAAAAGTTCAATATGCTGTTACTATACATCTTATGAGACGACTGACCAATTTTTATGATTTCAGGTTAAAGTAAACAGTTACAGCAGGAATTGAAATACACACTACTAAAACCTGATTGTGCCAGCTTGTATCTATCTATCTATCTATCTATCTATCTATCTATCTATCTATATATCTATATATCTATAAAAGTGAAAGTGTCTCTCTGTCTGTGTGTGCATCTGTGTGTGTACATTTCCCTACGCAATAACTCTGTCAATTTTTAGTCTACAAACTTGAAATTTGAGTTACAAGGTACTGAGATTTGGGAAAATCGATGTGATCGGTTTTCGGTCAGAAATTTGGCGAGTAAGGGGTCAAAGTTCAACGATTTTACCTTTGAGAACTCTACCAAACTACTCCGACAATTTTGGGTCTACGTCCAAGAAATTTTAGATATAGGTCCATTAGACATGGATCTAACTTAAAAATTGATTAAAGCCCAAAACAATAAATTTTACGGGGTCATAATAGGAGTCAAATTAAACAAAAAAAATTGACCATTTTTTTTTTTTTGCTCAACATACATCTTCAAATACCCGGGCAACGCCGGGCACACATGCTAGTGAAATTATAAAAAAAATATTTAATTCTGGAAATAAGATACATATATTTATATAATAAATATGTTTATGACTGTATACAGATAAAATTTTTGAAATCAAAATAACAAAATTTCAAAAACCATTAAAATCGTATTCAATAATATTCCCAAAATAGTTTTAAAAAGTATTTTCAATAATTCTTACAAAAAAAAAAAAGAAATTATAATAATTCTTAATTAAAATAAGACAGAAAAAACTTTTCAATCATCTATACTCCTATAAATCTGGTTTTCTTTTTTGTGTATCGATATTCATATTAAAACTCCACTTTTCTATTTATTTAAAAAGAAAAAAATAATTTTCTTATATCTTGGTTGTGGAATTGCATTCACTAGCAAACGATCTAACTAATTTGCATATTCTTTTAAACATTCATTTTAATTAATTCCCTATTAGTTGCTTCGGTTTTCTAAAGGGATAATCATCTTAAGTTAACTATTACGTGTAATTATATTCATGCAGATATTCTACATGATTTATACTTAGTAGTAAACACAAAATTGTTTCCATATATATTTATGTATGCGTATATATTTTTCTATCTACCTATTATTTTTCTATCTATCTATCTATATATAAAAGTGAACGTGTCTGTGTGTGTGTGTGTGTGTGTCTGTGTACATTTCCCTACGAAATAACTCTGTCAATTTTTAGTCTAAAGACTCGAAATTTGATATACAGGGTAATGAGATTTGGGAGAATCGATATGATCCAGTTTCGGCTAGAAATGTCGCTGTTAAGAGGTCAAAGTTCAACGATTTGACCTTTGAGAACTCTACCAAATTCCTCCAACAATTTTGGGTCTAAACACTTGACATTTTAGATATTGGTTCCTTGACATGGATCTAACTGAATAACTTGATTTGAGACCAAAACAATATATATTAAGGGATCATAATAGGGGTCAAAGTTTTAAAAAATTACTGTTTTTTTTTTTTTTTTTTAATTTTTTTGCTCTGCATTCACCTCCAAATACCCGGTCAACGCCGGGCACCCATTACCATTATATCTATAAAATTAAAAGTGTGTGTGTGTGTGTGTGTGTGTGTGTGTGTGTGTGTGTGTGTGTCTGTGTACATGTCCCTACGCAATAACTCTGTCGATTTTTAGTTTACAGACTCGAAATTCGATATACAGGGCACTGAGATTTGGGAAAATCGAGCTGATCGGTTTTTGGCCAGAAAATTGGTGATTAAGGAGTCAAAGTTCAACGATTTGACCTTTGAGAACCCTACCAAACTCCTCCGACAATTTTTGGTCTACGCACTTGAAATTTTAGATATTTGTTCCTTGGATATGGATCTAACTTAATAACTTGATTTGAGCCCAAAACAATAAATGTTAAGGGGTAATAATAGGGGTCAAAGTTTAAAAAATTTGACCTCTGGGGTCTCTTCCAAATTACTCAGACAATTTCTGATCTAAATATTTGAAATCTTACATAAAGGGTATTCAAAGATAGGACAAGCTTTTTCACAGTTTGAGTCGAAAATTTTTAGTTACTAATATATAAATGTATGTATGTATGCCTGTTTGCATGTCTGCCTTAGACTTTCAATAGAAGCTACGAATTTTACCAAGATCAGTATCGTTTTAGAGTTCGACCTTTCATGCGACAAATATCGAAACATTGGCTTAAAAACCATTAATCTCTTCCCCTTCAACTAGGAACTTTTTCTACGGGGAGGAGGGTCACTTTTTTCGCCGATATTTTTTAAAGTTATCCTCTCCTTTAGATTGTCTAGTGTTAATTTTAAAAAAATGTCGCTTCCGGTTTGGCGGTGGTCGTAACACCATAAACGTTAGGGTTTTACCCCGTTCTTTTCTTCCTTTGCAGTACGGGTTCGAGCCTGCCTTCCTACTACCACTTTCTTCTTTTTTTTTGTGCTCAACATACACATCCCTGATAACGCCGGGCTGAAATGCTAGTAATTAAATAAAACGTAATAAAAAAGGGGTACATCCATAGGAGAGATATAGGCGGAAGAAAAAAATACTGAAGGAAAAGATTAGTTTAATCGCCATATATATTTTATAAATTACTAACATGCTCTACCTACGTATTGAGCACTTTTGAAATAAATACTTAAAGTTAACGCATAAATCTATACTTTCGTATATTAAGTTTATGTTAGTAAATAAAGTAGTTTATATATATATATATATATATATATATAAAAGTGAACGTGTCTGTCTGTGTACATTTCCCTACGCAATAACTCTGTCAATTTTCAGTCTACAGACTCAAAATTTGATATACAAGGAACTGAGATGTGGGAATATCTTTGTAATCCGTTTTCGGCCAGAAATTTCGCTGTTAAGGAGTCAAAGTTCAACGATTTACCTCTGAGAACTCTACTCAAACTTCTCCGGGAATTTGGGGTCTAAACACTTGTGATTTTAGATATAGGTTCCTTGGACATGGATCTAACTAAATAAATTAATTAGAGCCCCAAAGAATAAATGTTACGAGGTCATGATCGGGGTCAAATTTAAAAAAAAATTGACCGCTTTTTTTCTTTTTTTTTTTTTTTTGGCTCAACATACACCTCCGAACACCCGGGCAACGTCGCGCTGAAATGCTAGTATATATATATATATATATATATATATATATATATATATATATATATATATATATATATATATATATATATATATATAATCAGTGCATAGATTAATTATCCACGTTACTGGCGTAATTTTATTTTTCTGTCTACCAGGTCAATTCGATTCCTCCTCCACAACCCAAAACTGCGCAGTATTGGGGTCGATTTTTTTTTCCCGACCTCTTTCCTCGCTTTCTCGTTTTTTCTGTCTTTCGCATTTAGCTGATTACGACGTATCCTCGCACGGAAGGCTTCGTCGGTCGCTTTATCTCTCACGATGCGTCTTCAACAGAATGTGTATACGTTCGTCCCGGTTGAGTTTGGAATAGTGTTCTTCCGTCTGTCACGTTTCTCGGCGAAATAGAATGTGCGTCTCGTGTTACGTATTGCCAGTATTGATTTTGCAAAAATTACATTACTCCCCCCCACACACACACGCACGCGCGTGCAATCGAATTTGAATTATTTTTTATTTACTTCGTCTGTTACTGTTTAGTGAAAAAATTAAACGTTCCTATCCCGCCCCCCCCCAAATCAATACAGATTAGAGTATTCCTCTAATAATCTGGTACTTGTTGATTTCGGTGTGTTCTAGTTCTGTGCAGTTCTAGGAGGTCTATCCTCTAAGTCTTTCCCTTGCCTTTTTGAGAAGGGATTAGTTTATTGCCAATCGCTTGGGGTACCCTTATCGGGGAATGCCGACGGGGCAGCCCAGGTACTTTTTTTTCAATCCTACTTTCCGACCCTGGTTTCTAATTTCATGAATAAGAGAGAAGTAAATACCTTCACGCTCAATCGCGATTTAGCTTGAAAATAGAATGTTACGTTGTATGTCAGACTTGTGTTACAAATAGAATATATCTCTGTCTGTTACGCTTGAGTTACACCTGTTACATGCCTGTCTTTTACCTCTTAGTTTGAAATAGTATGTTTATTTGTCTGTTATGATTAGGCCTAAAATAGTATTTGTGTGTCACGCACGCGCTCGAACTAGAATATTCCTTGGTCCGTCGAGCTGGAGTTTAAAATACAATATTCCTCTGTTACGCGCGTATTCGAATAGAATAATTCTCTGTCTGTTAGGCTCGATTTAAAATAGAATATTCCCTTGTCTATTACCCACGTGTTCGAAATAGAGTATTTTCTATCTGTTAAGCTTCACATAAAAGTAGAATATCACGCTGTTACGTACGTGTTCGACATCGTCGATCAAATCGAATAATTGCATGCTCTCGTCGGGAACCCATCTTAGTGAACCGAAGGAAGAAACTCACATGTCTCCCCACAGTGTCCACATTACATTGTTGTCCATATTGCACTATAAAGAATTTACTTTTGATTTTATGAAATTATTTTTATATAAATGATTTGAATTAATGTTTAAAATGTAAAAGTCAACTATTATTGTTCCGTTGTGCTCTGAACAGAAGCAATCATTTGGAACACCTCCTTTTCTTATCCAGAAATCTGCTGCTGATGTTATGCAATATGCTTTTTGCTTTTGCAGTGATATAACTTCTCGAATACATTTGTGATGTTAGGTTGTATAAGGTTGTTAACTACGTTCAAAATTAAACGGTTTCTTTTTTTTACAATGTCTGTTTGGTTTTCGATTTTATCGAACGTATTTTAATCTATAAAAAAAACACTGTCAAATACGTAAAGTACATTGGTACGAAATTTCATAAAAATCGGCCTAGCAATTTTGTAGTCTATAGATAACGAACTTTCTCACACACCGACAAAGTTCATCGTTGTCGTCGTCCTCCTCACTATCAACATCATCATCGCCCTCATCATGATAATCATCATCAGCATTATTATCGTTCTTATAATCATAATGTACGCCTGATGGAACACAGCGCCCTCTGGATATTTTGTCATTAAACAGTGTATACCAGCAAGAGTTTGAAGACCTCGATTTAGTGTCTTTTGAATTATCGAAAAAATTATCCCAAAGTTCTTAACTTACTATTAGTTCGAAATTGTCCTTCTCCCACTAGAGTTACCCATACAAAGCATTTACAAAGATCATGAAGGAGACTAGTTGGATTCGTACATTCCCTAGCGTTAGTTAAAAAGTAATGAAATTTCTATCCAACGGAATTTGAACTCGGATTGCCGCGCATAACGTCTGCGCCAGTAACAACACCCGCTTCTTCTCATTGTCCCCCGAGACAGATGGAAGCCAACACAAATGGCTGACTAGACAGAGTTGGATTAAAAAAGAAGAAAAAGAAGGCCACCAACCTTGTTGGATACAAGCCGTCGAATAGAAAAAGGAGAGCAAGACAGTGGAGACACCCTGTCGATGAGGAGAGTAAGGGTTGACGGAGAGCAAAGATGCAAACTAGGTCAATTTGATGCACGTCGTCGTCCGGAGCTGCTTTTAATCGCTTAAGTCCTTGTTCACCAACCCCCGGAATGTTCCAATCGGAGGCTTCCCATACCCACGTCTGTTGCAAATTCGTTTCCCTCCGTCTCGCTTCCGCATATCTCTCATTCTCTCTCCTTCGCCATCTCTATTTCTTTGCTGGAAAACCGGAACAAAAAGCGCGAAGCGTTTGTTGAAAGCAACATTTTCTATACATAGGTAGAATATCGATCACTCAAGGAACAGTACACGCATCATATCTATCTATCTATCTATCTATCTCTCTCTCTCTCTCTCTATATATATATATATATATATATATATATATATATATTACATACGTACATAAATATATATATATGTATGTGTCTGTATTTAGACAGAATTATTTTCACTAAGCATGACTGCACACACACACACACACACGTACACACACACACATATATATATATAAATATATATATATATATTATATAAAGCTTAATGTCTGTGTGTGTGTGTGCGTGTGTCTGGTTACGAATAGGATCCTATATGGTTGACTATTTAAAAAAAAACTGGTTGCATGTAATGATAAAAGATGTATCGAGACACAGGAATGGATATGTTTGATCTGGCAGAACAATGGTTCATTAAAATTGTGGGGTCTGCCTTCGCGCCTGGTCCACAAAGTATGGAAATAAAAAATTTAAAATAAAAAAAAAAAACATTTACAAGTGTTTTTTGATATAGATGTACATAAGAATACTTTAATAAGTATGTTTTAACTTATATAGGGATGATATAATAAAATTTTGGGGTCTGCGTTCGCGCCTGGCCTTCATAGAATGGAAATAGGCACAAACTTTAATAAAGACTTTTCATATCTATCTGCGTAAGTATACTTTGATAATTATCTTTCAGTTTGAAGAAATATGGTATAATAAAATTATTGGGTGTTTGTTCGCGCCTGACCTCCATAGAATGGAAATATGTCACAAAGTTTAAGTAGTTTTTTTTTTAATATAGATCCACAGAATATTGTGATAAGCGTTTCAGTGTGAACAGGTATGGTATAATAAATTATGGGATTCATATATTTTATTTTTACTTTAATCATATTTTGCTTTGGTTTTTATACCATTAAATTCGAAGCTATCTCTTTAGAACCCTTTCTTTTCATAACCTATCATACTTTCATAAATCAGAGTCCATTTTCTGTAGGCTGTTTTTGAACCCAGTCAACGACGGGTACTTTTGCTAGTATATATATATATATATATATATATATATATATATATATATACATATATATATATATATATATATATATATATATATATATATATATTCATTCCAGGTTGAAACATATCCAAAATTTAGAATAATTGAATTTAAACTAGAGTCATTGATAGTGCTCAATCCAGGAAAGCAAATTATAGTTTTTATTTTTGTCTATGGAAATACAGCCATACAGTCATATCTTGCTACGATGTGCAAACCGTTTCGATCATAATTGATCTCATCAGGCAAGAAAATTTAAAAAATAAGAAGGTACAAGTTCATTTACAATTTTAGAGGAGCGAAAATATACTTTGCCATGATTGGTGTGAAGCAAGATTAATGGTCTTTATATATATATATATATATATATATATATATATATATATATATATATATATATATATATAAGACCATTAATCTTGCTTCATATAATATATTATAAATTATATAATAAATTGCTAATATATATATATATATATATATATATTTATATATATATATAAGACCATTAATCTTGCTTCATATAATATATTATAAATTATATAATAAATTGCTAATATATATATATATATATATATATATATATATATATATATATAACTCGAATGCCACTAGAGACCCTATCCTCGAGTGTCTAATGTCTCTCTGTACAGGGGTTTGCCAGAACAACCTGGCATGAGGATATTTTTCTTTAGAAGTAAACCATGACCAAATATTCAAAGTTACATAGTATTCGCTGCTCAAATATCTCCTTTCTATGTCTAACTTACAATTGCTTTTACGAGGTACGTTGCACCTTCTCCAAGTGATGTGACCCCAAGTAATAGCACGAAGCTGGATACTCCACCAGACTAGAGAAATTCTTGTCTTGGATTCTAGTAAGACGAGGAACCAAAACGAAATATATACTACAACAATTGAAAATGGTCAAGTGGATAGAGGAAAATTATGTTTTCAATTTCTTTGCTAATTCAGTGTTTGAGAGATAAAGAACTTTAATGGGACATTCGAATATCTATGTATCTTGTATGGATTTCAAGTGTTAGCCACAGCTGGTTCACCGCTGGATTTTTGAGGAATGTGTGTGTGTGTGTGTGTGTGTGTGTGTGTGTGTGGTTAAAGATCAGGCTTTCCTTTATTTGTCAATATATATATATGTGTGTGTGTGTGTGTGTGTATGTGTGTGTGCATATATTGCATCAAATAATAGTGACAAATCCTGTCGACATATTTTGGTTTGGAACCATTGCTTATTTTTTATAAATTATCTTGCTTCAGACAAGAACTAGCTGATGTAGATTCCATAGTCATTGTTGACACCAGTCTATTCAGGTCTGCTTTAAAAAAAACTATCTCGCGACCACATGTTTACTTTACTTGGTTAGTGGTTTTATTTCATCCGACCGCATGCCGGTCACAACCAGTCATTTCTCACCCTCGCTATTACACGTTCATTCTATTTGATGCCGACATTGTTTTTTTTTTGTTTTTTTTTCGCAAGCACGTATTGCATTTTTTCTCGTTTTTTTCCTCACTCTTCTCTGGCACACTTCCTAATTTGCATATGCGATTTGTTCTGTTACCGTTATTGCTAATCTTCCCGCAAGATAGTTATTTCTTCACTACCGCTAACATCTTCCCACGCGTCCATATGCACAAAAAACACAAAAAAGACAGAGCGAAAGAAGACAAAGTAAATGTCAATAAAGCTTTTGTTTGGACGAAGCCTGCAATTTATTTAAGGTGACATTAACCCGTGGACGGATAAAATGAAGAATCTGCTTTATTTGCTAGCAAGAATGAACACAATGTCTTTACAAAAATAGTAGTTACGAAAAATACATGCATTTAAGCCTGAAGATTTCCCACGAGGATAAAACGTAACAGCCTCTGTGTTGCGTAATTATCATGACTAACTTTTCATAACTTCTAGAGGCCGTCCAAAAAAGTCACTGAAAGGTTTTGACTTTAATAAATTCTGAATTTTTGATGATATCTTTCTGTAATTGTAACACAAGCTGACTAAAACACTGGAAAATGTGAAAACTGAAAATGCGAAATTATGAAAGATAGTGGTATTCGCATATTTGTGCTCTTCCAGGACATTATTCATGACAGAATCTCTGGATTGCGATTTTACTCCCTTAGTTTGTTTCTAAAGCTGGCTAACCTCGAAACGTCAACCCCCAGAACCCAGCAAGAAGTGAAGGAAAACACTAGAAACGAAATAAGAGAGTTAAACATGTAACATGCATACATACACAGTTACACACACACGCAGACACGTACACGTATATACATATATATATACACACGCACACATATATATGTACATGCATACATACACTATACATATACATATATATAATATTTTTGCAAAAATCAAGACAACAAAATATAAAATAAGAACACCTTATTATGTATTTTCTTATGCGTTACAATTGCTTCATAACTGCTATAACCATTTTAAATATTATATCACTAAAAAATATTCCAAAACAGCTACTCCTGAGACGGTTAAATGCAGGATTTATACATATATGAATGCATTCATAATCTTTATCTTTAGAGAACAAGCCGTTTGACCAACCTACACACCATCCATAGATTGTCATTTTGTTTTTCAGTTTTCGATAGTCATTGTATTTAGTAATCGCCCTGTTTTCGTATTTCTACTTTGTAAATGAGATGTAAACCAATTACCTATTTTAATATTAATTTAATCTTTTGTATTTTTTTTTATTTTAATAATTATTTTCCCCTAATTTATTCATTTAATTGATTTATTTTTAATCCACCCTAATTCTAATTTATATTGTATGTTCGATTATTTCCTCCACAATTTCCGATAGTTCTGTTCAAACTTTGTTTAAATTCTGCGATCTACTGATTAATTTATTCTTAACCTTTTATTTCTTAAGCATAAACTGCTATTTAAGGGTTAATTTAAGTATTATTACTCGAAATGTATTTTTATTCCATACTGGTTATGTCAATAATTTAAATGTTAGATTTACCTTTTCAATTGTTATAATAATCTAAGTATTTTATTTCAATCTATTATCTTTCCTTTTTCATATCATCTGTAAAATCGAGGGGAGATAACTTTATTTCGGCAATTCTTACCAATTCATCAATTTATCGAAAGTCCGTGCATTAATATTATTATATTTGTACGTTTGTATTTATTAATCACTTTTGTTTTATGGACGTGCATCAAAACAAGAATCTCCTTTCAATTTTTTACTTACTTACTCTTCAACTTTATATTTTGCTAATTTAGTTTTTTTGTTTTTTTTTTACACAGCGATCACCGCTTATCAAGGCCCGGAAGCCACTCAGGGATAAGGGTTATTGCAAGTACATTACGTTAGTGTGGAGATTTGATGAAGTGTTTAATTAAGGGGGCGGTTCATTAGGAATTTGTTAACATTGGACTTGAAGACATCCAAGTTGTAGTCAGGTGGGAAGCAGGCAGACGGAACAGAGTTCCACAGGCGTGCAGTTCTAAGAAAGAAGCTTTGTTCATGGAATCCACGTTTTGATTTAGGCACAGATATAGAGTGGGGGAAATTTTTCACAGTGGATTCAGCTAGACGGGTGTTTTTCGTGAAAGATTGGCGAGGGGGGACCAGAGATTGGAGTTCAGACGAGCACCTGTCATGGAAATAACGATAAAACAAGGATAGGCTCGCAACGTCTCTTCTGTGGGAGAGAGGTTGCAGGATAGAGAAAAGGGCATCCCCCACTAAGCCACGAAGTCTATTTTGTACTCTGTCAAGGCAGGATAGGCTGTTTTTAGCAGCTCCTGCCCAGATATGGCAACAGTATTCAGTAGTTGGAAACTTTGTAACCTAGTAGGAGATGCCCTTTTCTCTTCCCTGCAATCTCTTTTTCACAGAAGAGACGTTGCGAGCCTGTCTCTGCTTTATCATTATTTTCATGGCAAGTGCTCATCTGAACTTCAATCTATGGTTCCCCCTCACCAGACTTTCACGAAAAAACACTCGTCTATCCAAAACCACTATCAATAATTTCCTACACTCCTTGTCCGTTCCTAGACCTAAATGTAGATTCCACGAACACAGCTTCTTTCTTAGAACTGCACGCATGTGGAACTCTCTTCCGTTTGCCTGCTTTCTGCTGACTACGATCTGATTGTCTTCAAGTCCAACGTAAACAAGTTCTTGATGAACCGCTCTCCTAAGTAATCCAATTTACAAATGTCCCACTACTTATTTTTACTACGCTATAATAGCATTAACCCTTATCCTCGAGTCGCCTCTGGGCCTTGATAAGTCGTGATTCTTGTGTAAAAAATCATCTTAATCTTTATGTTCTTGAAATTATACGGTTGCTATTTTATTATCCATAACTATTATTAAAATTTAAATTATTTCTATTTCTCCTATTTAGATTATAATCATTTTAGTTTCTATGTGTTAAGTAGATAATCTAATAATTCATTTATTCGTTGCACCATTTTAAAATCTTAGTATAATATTTAAGTATTCTCTTTCTACACTTACATTTTACCCTCAACCTGTTCAGTAATTTTTTTCTTTTTCAAATTCATTTTAATCAGGTTTTAGGCATGATAAGAGGAATTTATTCCTATGAAGACAGTTTTGTATAACATCTAACTTTTTGTTTAACTTTTCCGCTTTATAGTTCATAATGTGATGTGGTTCCAGTAAACATAAATAACATTATTTTGATTTACTCGGTTTATACTTTCTAGCTTTATCTAATATTGATCAATTTAATTAAAAATTTTTGAAAGCCTCGTTGCAAAAGTAAAGTCTCTTATTTTTCTAGCTCAAAACCTTGATAAGCTACGAAGACCTTAGTGGTACTATTGAATCAAGCAAACATTTTGTGCTCCAGACTTTATTTTTCTCCATAGTGTTGATCATTCTCAATGCATTGTTTACCAGCGATGATTGTTGGCCGTGCATTGGCATCTGGAGTGGGCGTTGTTATACGAATGGCGTCCCAAAAGTCAAACATGTTATTTTTTTTACTTAAAAAGATTATAAGCTACGAAGCCAAGACTGGTACCATTAAAACGATTGATCTTCTGTGATACAGAGTTTATTTTTCTACATAGCAACCACCATTCTCAAGCGATGACTGATGGCCCTGCATGGGCGCCCGGACAACGTTTTGTCATACGAAAGCCTGCTATTTTTAATAATGATAAGCTCGGATGACGGTAGTGGCTCCATTAAAACAAGCACCATTTTAAGATCAACATAATATTTTTGTACATAATCACAATTCTCAATGCATTTTTTTTCTGCGATAACCGATGGCTCTGAATAGGCGTCTGGAGCGCGCTTTGTCATACGAAAGTAGTTCCAAAAGTAAAGTCTTCTGTATTTTTACTCAAAAAGTTAAAGAGCTACAAAGTCTGGAGTTGTACTATTAAAACAAGCGGACTTTCATGTCCCAGAATTTGTTTTTCTACATAGTCAGCACCATTGACAATGCACATTCCCCAATGAATTTAATGACGCATCTCTGCTTCTAATCCACCTCTATGCAATGGATGGCGTTTCTTACACTGTCAGTGTGTGCAACAGAGCCATGAAACGTTTACGTCATGAATGCATAGCTCGATCACCATAACAATGAAATTTGTAATCCCCTCTAATCCAGTCGGGCGAAATAAAAACATGAGGCATTACATTTCGGACCTCCCTCGTCTCTCTCTCTCTTTCTCCCTCCCTCCCCCCCCTCTCTCTCTCTCTCTATATATATATATATATATATATATATATATATATATATATATATATATAATTTGGTAGTGTTGGAATATATGGTTAAGCGGCAGTTTTAGTCATTTAGAATTGCTTTAAAGCTTCACCGCTCACTCATTTTTCGACAAATTTTATCCAATTATAACAGTTTATAGATCACCTGCTCAGCTATATTGTGAAAAAATTTCGTTCAGTAAAACAAAAGTTATGAAGAATTTTCTGGTGTCGTAAAAATATGTAAAGGTGTGAGCGACGCTTTTATGGCTGGTTTCCATAGCAATCACGTCGCTTCAGCGATTACTGTTGCTAGTATTTCACTACAGGCACGGAAAGAAGACTAATAAGTGAAACAGAGAATGAAACCATGAAATGAAGATAATTAGGGGGATTTTCTTGAAAGCAGACGAGTGCCGTATATTGTTATTACGTATGCGTTTATGGGGGCAAAAAAATAAGATTGAAATTAAACATAGAACAAGTGAATTTATTGGAATCCTGGAAAAGTCGTAGATTACAATAGAAAAATGCGAGCACGAAAAGTAATATGGTTAAGCTTACACATGGAAAAGTAAATGACTAGTTATAAAAACTGGAAAAGAAAATGACAAGATATTCTAGTGAAAATATAAAAAAAAGTATAACTTTTTTAATTATATATTCACCCCAAACAAGGCACATTGCCACTTTGTTGTAGGGGGTTACTATCAGAGACATAAGCTATAGGGGTACTATGTGGGGAGTTAGGCAGCAAGATGTCGGTTCACGTTACACTTGAACTTCTGCATGTCAGTACAGTTGGGGCAGTAGGGAACCGGAAGGGAATTCCAAAGTCTAGCGGTTCTGGGGAAGAAACTACTGGAGTATGAAAGCTGTCTTACATCTAGGGATCTCAACTGTGAAGGGGTGGTGTGTTGCTGCTTGTCGGGTTTGTCGGGGGTATTTACATGGAGTGGGTACTGTAGAACAGGCAAAGGGGCGCAATGTTTCGTCGATGGGACAGAGGTTGAAGCTTAGATGACAGTTCAGGACCTATCAGGTTGGCGACTCTCTTTTGAACCTTGTCTAGGTGTGAGAGACTAGTAGCAGATGCACCAACCCAAATATGACAACAATACTCCATACATGGGCGAATGGTGGCCTTATAGAGGTGCATGATACTTTCGGGCGTTATTAGCTTTCTAGCACGGTAGAGAGAACCTACCTTTTTCGCAGCGGTCCTGGAAATGCTCTCAATGCAATTGTTCCAACTCATGTTTCCTGTGAACATTAGGCCGAGGAGTTTAAAAGATGTACTTTCAGATAAAGTTTCTCCGGAAATTGTTATTGGTGGTAGAGAAGGTTTCTTGTAATTATTGAAGGAAACAAGTTTAGTCTTGGCAGCATTGAATGTGACCATCCATTTTTGTCCCCATTCCACTACAGATTGGAGGTCATCATTTAGTGTTTCAGCCATTTCTTTAGATACGTGTTCATTTGTTTTTCTGTCGTGTCTGTTATAGAGCGTGGTGTCATTAGAATATATACTCATCTCACAGACAATTTGCTCAGGGAGGTCATTTATGAATATTAGGAATAATAGAGGTCCAAGGATAGACCTCTGAGGCACTCCCGCATTTATATCATATTGTTTAGATGTGCTACCATCAAGGACAACCTGGACTTTTCTCTTATCTAAGAAGGATTTAATTATTTTAAGTATTCTTCCAGTGATACCGTAGAATCTGATTTTCCTGAGAAGACCTTCATGCCATATCCTGTCAAAAGCCTTAGATATATCTAGAGCTACTGCTCTACCCTACCCTGCTTTGTAAAGTGAATGGTATGTGCACTCTGAGATTACAGTTAGGATGTCTCCTGTGGAACTTAACTTAAAATATTGCAGCATTAAGAATTTTTTAAATTCAATTTATAATATACTGCTATATTTTAAGTTATAAATTTAACATATTTTTAACTAAACTATCTTGTCCTGTTCTTTTTCCGGTTTTAATAATTAGTCCCTTACTGTTCATGTTTAAGCTTAACGATATTACTTTCCATGCTTGCACTTTTCTGTTGTAATACATACATGGCGTGGTTATTCTAAAGTAAATCAATTAACGAGCAAAATAAAAAAAAATCTAAACGCTATAACCATCCTATTGTAACCAGTCAATTGACAAGAAGGAAATCTTCATACGAGAATCGGACAAAACGGCCGCTTGAAAATATGTTGTAAATTTTCTCGTTCGTTCCCACTCCAACGCCAAGTACAAAATCGATCATAGTATTCGGTTTGGGTTGGACCTCGAAAGCGCATGTGCAGCTTGTCCAGAGCGGGAAACGTAGCAATTCTAATCAGCAACTGTATCTGTAGTGGGCATCCGTTTGCGCAGTGGGAGAATATCACTGTGTATATTCAATACCATGCAGAGATAAATGCGTACAAAATTATAAAAAAGACCTATATATATATGTGTGTGTGTGTGTGTGTGTGTGTGCGCATATATATATGCATACACACACACACACACACACACACACACACACACATATATATATATATATATATATATATATATATATATATATATATATATATATATACTTTTAAGATGCCACGTTGACGTATAGGCGCACAAATATTTACTCATTTTCAGAAAGTTTTTCTTTTATTGATCAGCACCTCTCCCGGTGTCAGCATATAAAAATATAACCGTTTATCAAATTATAATTTAGAAAACTTGAGCTTAGTCAGCACTCACTAATAATAGACTAGTTTGTTCAATCTATATTCGTTTATGCATATAAAGTTTCAAAATCTGCATATATATATATATATATATATATATATATATATATATATATTTACCAGTTGTGAAAAAACCGGACTAGAGTACTCAATGTGTAGCCAGAGCAGTATATAGGAAATTTATTACTGTGAGTCCAGAATGGGTTTACATATTGTTTCAGCAAGAGGAAGATCCTCAAAAAAGAGGAAATATCCAACTAGCATCGTCAATTCATAAATGGACTCCATCTATGAATTCTGACGATGCTAGTTGGATATTTCCTCTTTTTGTGAGGATCTTCCTTTAGCTGAAATAATATGTAAACTCATTCAGGACTCACAGTAATAAATTTCTCATATATATATATATATATATTTATATATATATATATATATATATATATATATATATATATATACTTTTAAAAAGTTTTTCTTTTATTATAACAAGCTTACGTACAATTGTATTAGCACTTTCCTGCCGGTGTTTGTATATAAGAGAATAACCGTTCATCAAATTATAAGTTGCTCAATTTGGGTTTCATCAGCTAGCAGAAAAAAAAAAACAATGTTTCAAAAGTTTTCCTGGCCATGAATAGGATCAAGCTAGTTAGAACATTGTATATCTGTTTTTTTATCAACAACATATATGTATATAAAGTTTTAAGCAGGCTTTATTTGCAATTTAAAGAGCATTGCAAGGACCGCTGCGAAGAAAGTAGGCTCTCTCTACCGTGCTAGAAAGCTACTAACGCCCGAAAGTATCCTGTACCTCTATAAGTCCACCATTCGACCTTATATGGAGTATTGTTGTCATATCTGGGTTGGTGTATCTACTACTAGTCTCTCACTCCTAAACAAGATACAAAAGAGAGTCGCCAACTTTATAGGTCCTGGACTGTCATCTAAGCTGCAGCCTCTGTCCCACCGACGAAATATTGCGTCCCTCTGCTTGTTCTATAAGTATTTTAATGGTGAATACTCTGACGAATTTCAACCACTTGTGCCCTTACGACGTAAATACCCTCGATAACCCCGACAAGCAGCCAAATCCCACTCTTAAACAGTGGATATCCCTAGACGTAGGAGAGCTTTCTACTCTAGTATTTTTTCCCCCAGAACCGCTAGACTTTGGAATTCCATTCCCGCTCCCTGCTTCCCCAACTGTACTGACATACAGAAGTTCAAGTGGAACGTGAACCGACATCTTACTGCCTAACATAGTACCCAAGTAGCTTACGTCCCTTATAGTAGCCCCCTACATCGAAGTAGCAATGTGCCTTGTTTGGGGTGAAAATATAATTAAAAAGAAATTTAGATTAAGCGCACTTGCCTTGTTCTGCAGCCAGTTCCTTTCCATCAACTGGACGTGGTTCCTTTCTTTTCTACTTATTTACTTCCACGTGCACACGCTTCAGTTATTAGCTTCGCAGCAAGTGTTATTACAATTCACTTTATTTTCTCTATTGATTAATTTTTCAATTTATAATTTACTTAATGCGTAATCAAGATTATAGCTCTAGTATTGCATTATGTAGCTATCTTAACGAGAACTTTGTTATTCATTCATACATAATTAATATCATTAGTTGTTACCATACCTATAAACGTATAAGCTATGTATGTAGACGACGAAACACGTGTCAGTGGATAATTATATTTTAAAAACAATATACATGCCGCTCCCCATTTAGGAGGTACCAAATGGGTCAAAGGGAAAATTATTCCTAACTCGTATTTAGGTAAAAAAAATGCACTTCCGTATAAATAATTGAATTCATTCAGAACGTATCGCTAACATAAACAAAAAAAAAACATCTACATAAAAACGCGATACATTTATTTGTCGTGCGAGGTAGCCGCGTTGTACAGGTTTAGGCGTCTTATCATGGAGGTCCAAATTTCGCTAGATTTACCTACTCCAATGAGTCGTAGACGACGAAACACGTGTCAGTGGATGATTATATTTTTAAAATAATATATATGCCGAGGTACCAAATTGGTCAAAAGGAAAATTATTCCTAACTTGCCTTTAGGTAAAAATGCACTTTCGTATAAATAATTTAATTCATTCAAAAAGTATCGCTAACATAAACAAACATATATATATATATATATATATATATATATGTGTGTGTTTCTTTATATATATAAACATGATGTATATATACATGATGATTGCAGCGTCTTGTCAGACGAGTGCCATTCCCTCAGACATTTAAAATCCATGAGCCCAAATGCCTGAGGGAGTATCTATACAAAGATTATGTTACAGAGTCTTAGCTTTGTACGACAGCTAAGTCTCTCTCTCGGTTCAAAATGTTGAGATCCAGCAACAAGCAAGAGCAAGATAGCGAGCAACAAATTAAACTGCAGACCAGCTTAATGCGGGTACTGGTTTCCCGCTTTATGGTTTTCTAAATCAGAGATTAGCTTCTCCTAGAAAGGTTGCCTTCACCACGGCTTACGGGAGCCCTCTCCACCCAATACACATATATACACACACAAATATACACGGTGGTAGTTGGCTGTTGACATAGAAAAAGAGTTCATTCCCTCTTTGGAAGGTCTTGTTTTTAATCCTTCAGGGAGACTAGTCGCCCTCCTCACCAAACAAGTCTGGTGGGGGAACCAGTTTAGTCGCCGGTGACCAGACCATGAGACAGGTAGTACTGAGTTACATGGTACCAGTAGCATATGACATGACCTGACATACATACATACATACATACATACATATAGTTTTCTAGGGTAATTCTTGGCCTAAAGACGTAATCTCCCTAATAACGGGTGATTACAGAAACATGTATGCACATATGTAGCCATCAATGTTTGTATAAATAAATTATATATATATATATATATATATATATAAGAGGGAGGAAAACAGGCGCTACACCTTGCCCAAACTTTATAACAACATTATAGCTATCTCTTATGTAAATCTCATCTGTCTGTTAGTTTGTATGTATGTATGCACGTATATCTATTTGTTTGCTAATACGATATAAAATACATACATACATACATACATGCATACATACATACACACATACGCACTAACAGACAGGTGAGATTTTCAAATAGACAACTATTATTTTCTAATATCTATTCAATCTTTTTTGGTATCGGAAGATAGGCGCAATTTTTCCCGATTCTGATACCCCCCCAAAATTCCGATTTTCCCATTCCAAATGCCCGATTCAGATTAATCGTACTAACACTAATATATAGATATACGGAAGGGGGCATTGGAAGATATGAAAATTTATTGCAGTTAAACTATATATATAAATATTAAGGGGAATAGCTAGTTGCATAGTTGCCTACAGGACGAAACGCGGACACCTCTGCGTAGATGATCGTCTATAAATATATTTTCTCATCTGGTGTGGTTCATATATTGAGCACTCGACGTACTTACCGAAAATCTATACATAATATATTATATCACTGTGTTGTTTAATATATATATATATATATATATATATTCCCAAAGTTAGTATGTATATATATATATATATATATATATATATATATATATATATATATATATATATATATATATATTGAGTAAAACGATTCATAATTTAAGGAAAACAAACAAAATGCAATAGATTGTACAATCGTTTCAGAAGCGATGTTCATTTTATTTAAATTGACAATGAATATTGAAAATTGTTTGACAAAAATTTCATCCTTTAATTACAGTCTCCTCCTCAGCAAAATAGAGGGGACAGTTAAAGACACCAATATAAAAATAGCATTTTAGTCATGCGTAAGACAGGTATTCATGGAAATATTCCAAAATAAAAATAAAATTGAATTAAAATAAAATAAAACTAAGTTATTAATTTTATATTGATAAATGAATAAATTGAAATAGAGTAAAATAGAAAATTATGAAAAAAAAAAGAAAAAATATATATAAAAATATATGTATGTCCATTTTATCTCATTTATAAAATCTGTTTAAATTTGAATAAGTCTATTTTCTGGCATGCTGTTATTTTTGTCTTCTAGTTAGAATAATTACTTAACGTTTATACTACTTTAAAAACGCTGTCTTAATGTACGGTTGATAAGTTTTATCGCTGGAACGCCAAAATTTAAAATTCAAAATTCATTGAATTAAACAAGGGAGATAACTACACATTTTGAAATTTTACAATGAAATAAAAGAAAAAAGGAAAAAGATTTTTTTTTAAATCAAAGGGAGATAACTTAATTATTTTAGGTATTAATTATTTATTAATTATAACGTTTCTGGAACGACCGTACTATCTATTGGATTGTTTTTTCCTTTTGAAACTGATTTATAATTCAAAATTATTAATTGTTTTACTCAATATTAAAATAGCTCTAGGATATCTATAACTATTGAGCTTATTATATATCTGCAGTACAACAAGCACTGTTTTCTTTTAATTGTATTAATACATTTACTAATACATTAAAATAAACTCTGTTCTTTAGACTCCAGGTTTTTTTGGTTTTTCTTTACACGGTGGTCACCACTTATCAAGGCCCGGAAGCCACTCAGGGATAAGGGTTATTGCAAGTACATTACGTTAGTGTGGAGATTTGATGAAGTGTCTACTTAAGGGGGCGGTTCATCAGGAATTTGTTTACGTTGGACTTGAACACATCCAAGTTGTAGTCAGGTGGGAAGCAGGCAGACGGAACAAGGTTCCACAGGCGTGCAGTTCTAAGAAAAAAGCTCTGTTCATGGAATCCACGTTTTGATTTAGGCACAGATAAAGAGTGGGGGAAATTTTCCACAGTGGATTCGGCCAGACGGGTTTTTTTTCGTGAAAGATTGGCGAGGGAGGACCAGAGATTGAAGTTCAGACGAGCACCTGCCATGGAAATTACGATAAAACAAGGATAGGCTCGCAACGTCTCTTCTGTGGAGAGAGGTTGCAGGGTAGAGAAAAGGGCATCCCCCACTAAGCCACGAAGTCTATTTTGTACTCTGTCAAGGCAGGATATGCTGTTTTTAGCAGCTCCTGCCCAGATATGGCAACAGTATTCCATCCTTGGACGTACTTGGCTTTTATATAGATAGAGAATTGCATCAGTAGTGAGATATCTTCTGAAGCGGTAGAAGGATCCCATCATCTTTCCAGCGACCTTGGCAACAGACTTGATGTACGTGTTCCATTTCAGATCAGGAGTAAAGGTCAAACCCAGAAGCTTGTCAAAACACGGGGCTTCTCCTAGATGAGAGCCATCCATTTCAATTGATGCCAGATGGGGATCAGAGCGTTGATGATGTAAAGATAGGTCTAATTTCCTGAATATATATATGTGTGTGTGTGTGTGTGTGTGTGTGTGTGCTAAAATATCCTTTTTCACTTATATTTCCTTTTCATATATATATATATATATATATATATATATATATATATATATATATATATATGTATACCAATCCTTATTTAATAAACTCAATGTAATTACAGAGCATATAATAAATGGATGACAAATGTCTATATTCCAAATTTCATGATGTTTTCCATCTAACAATTTATTGCTTTAATGCAATTGACATTTACAATTCTTAACACAAAATCATTCACTTAATTATTATATCAACAGTGAATCTATTTTGCCCTTTACTCATCAGAAAAATATCAACAATCAATCTACTAAAAAAGTAAAATGCGTTTGGACATGATTAAAATATCTGAGAATTAGAAGAGAAGCTGCAAATACCTTATAGTTTGCTTACATTCCGCCGTTTTAGTTGGTTGTTTTCGCTTTATGGCATATCAACCCTTTTCAGGTTATTTAATGCTGAATCCAGTGATTTTGAAGAACAATTTTTGAATAGAATTTATTTGTTGTTTTTTTTAAGTCCGTTTGTATTTAACCCATAGCTGGACCCTTACAGGTACTACCAGTCCGGGTCAGGGTGGACCTGGGAGCAATGGCAATTAAAGGGTGCCTTCACACTCTCCAAAGCCCATAAGCTGGGGCTTCACCATCAGGTATAGTTTAAGGTCATATCCAGGACCGACATTACGCAATTTTGAACTTAGAAATAAATCACTAAAACCCACATATTCCTATTAACAAATTACATTAATTCAGGTATATTCTGCCAGAAATGTTCTATGTATTAATTAGTAAACTTATTATTTATAATTAATATGCCCATATTTACCAAAATAACACCAATGATTATAATCCATAGCACCGGTTTACATATTATCTAAATTCATACAAAAGGTTTTAAAAAAACTATTTTCAATATCCGTTTGTCTTAAATTATTTATTAACCTGAATTAAATTTATACATAATTGAGTTCTTATTACTGTTATAATTAAATCTATTATTACATAAATTATAATTATTTAGATTCGTTTATTGTAAAACTACAATTTTATTTAATTGCAATGTACGAGTTCTCTCCGTTAACAAAATTATTTACCTCGAGCGAAAAACTTAATAATTCAACTTCTAAATTTTAAGCTTAAAAGAGTAATTTCTCTTTGAACAAAAACTCAAATATATTTTCTCCGATATATATATTTAAATTCAATTTTCACCCCAAACTAGGCACAGTGCCACTTTGAAGCAGGGGGCTACTACCAGGGACTTAATTAGCGGGGTCATTATGAAGGGAGATGAGTAGAAAGATGTTTGTTAACATTACACTTGAACTTCTACATATCAGTGCAGTTGGGAAAGCAGGATCCTAGAAGGGAGTTCCAAAGACCCGCAGGTCTGGGGAAGAAACTATTGGAGTAAAAGGCTTTCTTGCACATAGGGATCTCTACTTTAAATGGATGATACTTAGTAGCTTGTCGGGTTTGTCGGGGGGTAGTTATATGTATGTATATATATATATATATATATATATATATATATATATATATATATATATATAGTAATTCACATGCAGTACTTTTCTCTGTTTTACAGCTCATCAGTGCGGCTAGACAAGCAACTACCTCAAGCCAGGATCGCAACCCGATCGCCCGAACGATAGTAGGAGTTTCTATCCGTTGCGCCATACTGGCGGTGAATTAACAATGTTTTGGCATTGTCCAAAGTACCCAAGCTCAATTTGTTTACACAAAGAGCATTGCTTCATACGCTAATGGTTATTTGTATATCACTTCCCAAATGCTCAACCTAAAATAGGGAGCATTATAGTCAAATATATATATATATATATATATATATATATATATATATATATATATATATATATAAAATAAAAATTACAATTAAATTCACCAAAATGATCCAAGATGGTAAAACTAAAGTATATTATAAATATTAAAGAATTAATATTTATGAAGTAATCTCAACCAGATGTAAACGCTCAATAAAGCAAAGCAGGAGATAGAGCATATAATACGACCAAACAGTTAATAAAACATGTTAAAAAACACTTTGAAATGAGTTAAAAACATATTTAATTTGAAAAGGAACCCCTAAATAAGTGGATAGCCCTTAATCCGCGGAGTTTCGAAGAAATACTTATATATATATACTTTTTTTATATACTTTTTTTGAAGGTCACTACTTATCAGAGGCCACTCGAGGAAAAGGGTTATAGAATGTTATGTGATGATGTATCAATCACTTATGGTGTAAATTGGGTAGAATTCGATTATTTATGAGGACGGCTGAACAGGAACTGATTTGAAGACTAATCTGTTGTATTCCACCGGCTAGCATGCCAGCAAAACAGTGTGCAAAAGGCGCTCAGTTCTGGGAAAGATACATTTTTGTCATTGTCGGTTTAACTCGGTAATCCTAAAGAATATTAATCCTTATATGCACAAGAAAATATTCATGGAATTTCATGATGTTTAGTGAGTTTTCAAGTAAAAATAAAAGGGATATACTTTAGGTAGGGCTAATATATTAACCGCATTCGTGGAAAATAATTAGCGCACTGATCCGTCATTCTCATAACTTGCATCTAAGTTATCCCTGTTGACACGTCGGATCAGTATGTGAATCGTGCTTTAAAGATGGGCACTGTAAGCTTTGTAGTTTTCGGTAAATAACACCTGTATTTTGAGAATTATTGTTAGATTTTTTTCTAATTAGTTTATTACTGAATGAATGCCGGTGGAGATTTTCCGAAAAACAACTGAAGTGTTTATATTTTCTTATCAATACTCTTATAAATTTGTTTTTGCGTCTGTGCATTGATATTCAGATTAAAATCCCTTTTTCTATTCAGTTCCCCACTGAGCAAATTAGACACACGGCCGTTTTTTTTTAATGTGAAGAGTAAGAGGAGGGGAACCAGTTCTCCCGAGAGGGAACTGGATACTGACAATTGGTATGACGCGTTTACCCTTTACATTGACCAAAACTGATTACTCAAGAATAATGGTCTGATATAGGAGGCCCGCCACCCATATATGGTCTTTGATTGCAGTATATGCCGGAACAGATACTACACTTTGATAACAAAAAATAAATCTTGGCCCAAAGGCCATGCGGAAAAAAAGCGAACCTTTTTTTCTGTTTATTTAAAAAGAAAATACAACTTTCTTATATATGGATCGTGGAATTGCATTCATCTGCAAAATATCTAGCTAATTTGCATATTCTTTTAAACATTCATTTTAATTAATTCCCTATTAGTTTTTTTCGGTTTTCTTATGGGATGATCATCTTTAGTTAACCATTACATATAATTATAGTCATGCAGATATTCTACATGATTTATGCTTGCATAATATTTGCGTAAAAAGATTACAGTAAACACAATACGCTTTCTATATATTTTTATGTATGCGTACATAATTTTTTAAATAATTTCAACTACAAAACTCCTCCGTCAGTTTTTGGTCTACAGACATGAAACTTAATATATAAGGCGTTCTAAACCATGCGAAACTTTATGTTTTGTTTTTTAGCGGATAAAAATCGATGCAAAAGTGTGAAAATTAAAAAATTGAATTTGCCAGGTGATGATCGAACCACGGCATTACGAATATGCTTGCGTAACGTAATAGCTACTAGTTCATGTTTCATTTGTTCATGTGTGTTTAGCCTTGCAGCGAACATGTCTTCATAGCCCAGGCATTAACGTTAAAGAAAAAGTAAATCGTAAGCTAAACGTTTTGGTTTCGATTCTCGGTGGCGGCGCACGAGTAATTTTTTTAAAAACTTTTTGAATCATTAATATATATTGGGTTAAATATAAAATCTGCATTAATCAAAATATCATGTTTAAGCACATTTTACGACCGGGCAATGCCGGGAAAGGCGCATGCTAATATATATATATATATATATATATATATATATATATATAGTAATTTAGTAATTTATAAAATATATATGGCGATTAAGCTACACTGAATATTCCGCGTTTCATCCCCTCTAGGACTCCTCAGGCTTATGCGCATAAGCCTGAGGAGTCCTAGAGTGGATGAAACGCGGAATATTCAGTGTAGCTTAATCGCCATATATATTTTATAAATTACTAACTAGCTCTACCTACATATTGAGCACTTTTGAAGTAAATACTTACAGTTTTCGCATAAATCTATACTTTCGTATATTAATTTTATGTGATTAAATTAAGTAGTTATATGTATATATATATATATATATATTATTGCTTTATATTACACAAGTATTTACTAATAGCATACTCCATAAAATCTGTTATGACCATCTTATCTTGCTAAAAGTAAGACAAAGAAATGACAGTCAAATAAGTAAATATTACAATAGAAAAATGCGAGCGTCAAAAATAATATGGTTAAGCTTAAACATGGAAAAGTAAAAGAATAGTTTTTAAAACCGGAAAAGAAAAGGACAAGATATTCTCGTTAAAAATATAATAAATTCATAACTTAAAACATTGCAGTATTAAGATTTGATTATAAATCGAATTTTAAAAAACATTAATTCTGCAAGTTATAAATTTATTATATTTTTTAATAGAATATATCTATATTGCTTCTGATTGTCACCTTCAGATCCGAACAAATGTCCAGATGTCGCAGATATTTATTATCTTTAAAATAAACGGAAGATAAAATTCTGAGGACATTATGTTCCATTGAATGTGAAAGCTATTCAATACGAGGCATCTTATTGACGAGACGATAACGAACTTAAGCATAAAGGAAGATCGATTTATATCTCTCTTCCTGAAACGTAATGCTCTATTCAAACGGTTATTTAGACCAGGTTGGAGTACAGAAAACATTGTCAAATTCTATCCATGATGCCATCGATGCAATTTTTGTAGGTCACCATGCAGCGACTTTCTAAAGGAGCTAAGTATATACAGCATCTTTTTTTTTTTTAGGGTCGGTGATCTTAAAATTAAAAATTATATAGTCTTTGTTTGAATATTTGGAAACTATCGGTTATTTTGCATTCCGGTTGATTTGGCAATTCATCTTGAAAAAATTGACACGTGAACAGCGTATGCAAATTGCAAATGAGGCGATAAATTTACTGAGAGAAACATTTGATGAACGAATAAATTCACAAAATGGACTTGTCAAATCGTCACCTAGTTCGTGCGATTTAATTAGATTATTTTCTTTATGTGCAAATCTCATGTCTACGTTGATAAATCAGACACAATAGACCACTTGAAAGAAAACATTCGACGAGTCATTGCCGAAATACAGCATGATGTAATACGTAGAATTTGTGAAAATTGGAGCTCTAGATTACGCCATATACGCCGTCCCATTGGAGTAAGTGAACAACCGTTTTTTGTTGTTGTTGTTTTTTTAAAAATAATTCTTAAACAAAGTTAGGAATGGTTGAAAAATAATTTTCATTCTGATAAATACAAAAAACTGTCAATTTGTTAATTACTTCAATCGGACGTTAAAGCATGGCTAGTGTCTTCTCGTTGAAATAAATTTATAAAAAGATTAAACTGAGTTTGTTTTTGTTTTCACTTTTATTTATGCTCTGCATGGCATATAGATCTCCTACTTGAGATTTCTTACAGGAATTGCTTTATCCTTTACGGAATAACACACACACACACGTTTTCTATCTCAGTGTGTCTCTATATATTTACACATATATACACACACACATATATATGTGTGTGTATGTGTGTGTGAGTGAGTGTGTGTATATTGTGCCTCCTAAATTTGTCTGTGACTGCTTCTGAACTCCTATTTTTCAAAGCAGACCTTGTAACTTCGAAAAATATCTCTTGAACCCCTCAAGCGCTGTATAAGTTATTTAAGGACAAATCAAGACGAATTTCAATGACATTTTCGCGATTAGACGTGCGTATTTTAGCACCTTCCGCCATTTTAAATTCCGAATACGAAAAATTATTATGACAGATAATATCCAACATTGTCAGGGTTAGTTTGTCATTGTATTATTAGATCTTACCCGTCGTAAACAAGTACTTCAGTTTGCGTTGTTTTAAACTGGTCAATGTATTCAGCAACTGGCTGGACAACTTGGTACTTTTTTTGTTTGTTTTTTATTACATATTCACCCCAAACAAGGCACATTTCCACTTTGTTGTAGGGGGCTACTATCAGGGACATAAGCATCAGGGGTACTGTGTAGGGAGTTCGGAAGCAAGATGTCGGTTCACGTTACACTTGAACTTCTGCATGTCTGTACAGTTGGGGAAGCAAGGACCCCGAAGGGAATACCAACGTCTAGCTGTTCTGGGGAAGAAACTACTGTAGTAGAAGGCTCTCTTACATTTAGGGATGTAAACTGTGAAGGGGTGGGATTTAGTTGCTTGTCGGGTTTGTCGGGGGTATTTACGTCGAGGAGGTACAAGTGCTTGCAGTTTGTCAGAACATTCACCATTAAAGTACTCGTAGAACAGGCAGAGGGATGCAAAATTGCGTCGATGGGACAGAGGCTGAAGTTTAGATGACAGTTCAAGACCTCTCAGATTGGCGACTCTCTTTTGAATCTTGTCTAGGAGTAAGAAACTAGTGGCAGATGCACCAGCCCAAATATGACAACATGGGCGAATGGTGGCCTTATAGAGGTACAGGATACTTTGGGGCGTTATTAGCTTTCTAGCACGGTAGAGAGAACCTACCTTCTTTGCAGCAGTCCTTGCAATGTTCTCAATGTAATTGTTCCAACTCATGTTTGCTGTGAACGTTGGGTTGAGAAGTTTAAAAGATGTACGAGTTATTGGCCATTGCTATTGGTGGTAGTGAAGGTTTTTTGTAATTAATGGTGTTGCGCGCTGTCGTAAATTTTGGACAAATATGGTAAAAATTGTATGTTTTTATTAGCCCTTGGAGATCACCCAAGAGTTATCGCCAAGTATAGACAAACAAAATTATGTCTGTTCGCAATTTTCTCAATAACAACGTCTTGGAATTTTTTGAAATTTTGCACAACCATTAAACATGATATGAGTAAAAAAGTAACAGAACGGATGTTCCGGGAAAACGCCGGTTGTTCCCCTAGGGGTGCCTTTCAGGTGAAAATGGCTAAAATTGACACTTTTGTGCTTATTTAAAAGAAAAATGATGCCTTGGGGTTTTATAAAACTTTCTGAAAAGTGGTAACTAACTGATTTCTATATAATTTTGTTTGTCTATACTTCGCGATTACTCTCGGGTGTGCCCCAGTGGCTCTTTTAGGGCTACTAAGTCTATTTTTAAGACTAATTTACCTTGTTTGTCCAAAATTTTGTGCATGTCTATTTAGCATGGAGGGGGTGGGGCAAATGATGGACTTAGTCATTTGATTCTTTGCATGGTGTAGAACTCAAATTTACATATGTTAATGTCTAAAACTGGACCGTTTATTGATTTTCACCATGATTTGACGTCCCCCGGGGACTTTTTGGCCTAAATGGGGGGTGCTGAACCTACTCATTTTTTTGTCCTTCACTGTCCTCTAACGGTGGACCACGCATGCTTCACTTATTTTATTTCCAATCCTCTATTGAAATATTTTGTTTCAATAACCTTTTTTAGTTTAATGACTATTTTACATAAAAATATCTCGGTAACAATAATAATCACCTTGTTAGTCTGTCATATGAACGTATGCGTATTCGTTAAACAGTTAGCAAACAGATAAAAAACCGATGCCCCCCCTGTTGCGTTGTGTGTGTGGGAGGAGGTTAAATAGCCGTGCATATATGCTAAATAAACGTAAGTGTGTAAATAATTCAGTCGTCGTTTGTTGGATGTGTATATGTGTAACTACTAAACGTCTATGTGTCATTATCATAAACGGACCATATGTATGTACGTTTTTTAACGGATTCTTGTCCTCGCCTAAATGTCTATTTTAGAGGCATGTGGTTCGTCTAGCTGTTGGTGCATGTGCGTTAGAACCTATAACATATGACGACGTACCTGTTTCTGCTGCTCCTTCTGGGGGATTCACCAACATCTTGGAGAGCTGAATTCTATATAAAGGGAACGCTTAAAGACAGACACAAGACGCTGTATGTTTATATATATATATATATATATATATATATATATGTATATATATATATATAAATATATATATATATATATATGTTCCTTATTCACTCCCAGGCATTATATTGCAGCAGAACTGAAGTGAATGACGATCTTTTGGCTTGCGTTTCGCTTTCTCCCTTCTGAAAACTTCCTATCTCCCCCATGGGGGGACTTTTTTTTTTACCCACTCTTGTTAATTCGACATCCCCAACCCAACTTAACGATTCTTGCACAAACCGGAACACGTGACATGCGACACGTCACATCTGGTCACCTGTTCGGATACTTCCCGGTGCAAACTTGACCAGGTAATTGTTTGACATGTTTGACAACCTGTCAAAACATGGCGATTCCAATCTCTGTTATCTACTCAACTCTAGATAGATAGATAGATAGATAGATAGATGGATACACAAATAATTAGATAAACAGATAGATAGCCATATAACATATAATTTACTGCTTCTGCCCGACCACTCCCGTTTTATTTTGACCCCTTAGCAGCCCTTTTTCGGATTGAAAACAGATTAAAAAGTTTTTCACATGTCTGAATACCCTATATACAAAATTTCAATAAGGATCAACACCACTAAAGCCAACAATGTGGTTGCGATAGTAGAATGTGGCAATATTTCGTAACCAAAATTTCCGAGGAAGTATTAAGTCAGTAGGGCTGTGTGAGAACATGCATTATCATGATGGAAGATGGAAGCGACGTTTCTGAACATGTTAGATGAGGATTTATTATTCGTATTACTTGGATTCATCAAAGTAATATTCTCATTTTGAGTGCCATTTTCAAAACGTTTTGATCGATGTAACCTCCGACCTTTGAGGAAATGGTGTTAGGATCAACACCACTAAAGCCAACAATGTGGTTGCGATATATGGATGACACATTCATACTCTGGCTCTATCAGGAAGATGTTCAAACATTACGAGACCATGCGAACTCTATCCGTCCAACTATACAGTTCACGATAGAAAAAGAAAAAAAGGTCGGTTACATCGACGGAAGCGTTGTGAAAATCACACTCAAGATGAAAATAGTAGTCCGATGAATACAAATAATACGATGATGACATATTTTTGTTTTCGGGTCGATGTGGAGGAGCAAAGATATGAATGTAGCTTAAATAATCTGCAGGAAAACATTATAAATTAACCATGGTGATATGCTTTTATAAGTAACTAGCTTGGGGGCCCGGCGTTGCCCGGGGGTGTGGAGGTGTGTTTAACGGTGTTAGTTGAGAAAAAAAAGTGGTAGTAGGCAGGCAGGCTCGAACCCGTAACTCGAACGAGGAAGAGAACGTGACCCCCCCCCAAAAAAAAACGTGACATCCTTGTCGTTTCGTCCATGGCAAAACCGGAAGTACTGAATGTCGATATTATGGCTAGTCAATCAAAAAGAGGGGACGACTTGTGAAAACATCGGCGAAAAAGCGACACCCTCCTTGTAAAAAACTAGCCAGTATAGGGTAAGGGAATTAATGTTTTCGGACAATTTCTTGGTAATTGCCGTCGGAAAGGTCGAGGCTAAAAACAATACCGGTTTGGTTACGTTCTGACGCGTCTGTTTAAAGTTTTTGGCGGACATACAAATATACAAACATACAGACGTTTTCCCTTTATATTATAGAGAAGATTTGCATAGAGATACTATGCACGAAATGAATTACTAAAATGCCTTAAAATACCCTTTCTACAAATCCGGCAAAAACTTTTGCGGCGACCTTATACAGATTTCTCAAATATAGCAGCAGGGAGGGGTTGTGTGATATATACACCCGCCAACTTTTCATATTTGGTGCACAGGTCGAAAATAATTAACGCACTTACCCGTCATTCGAGCGACCTGTGTTCGAGCTACGCGTTACCCCCGTGGGCACGGCAAAACAGTAGGCATCCAGGACTTTGAAAGCACGACACCGGAGGCTCGTGGTGTTTGGTAAATGCACCCGATTTCTTGGTAACTTTGGTGAAATCTTTCCAATTAGCTTATTCGTGAAAGAATGCCGATGGAAAAACTTCAACACAAAATGCAAATATTAAAACTTTTTCCTTCTTTTTTTTGTGCGGCTATGCGTCCCAATAATAGGTTTCGTCTGTCTGCTAATCACGCTTTAGTCTTAAATATTAGTTTCAACGTTAAACACATGAATTAAGTAGACGCTTATTATTTTAGATACGCCTAGCCCTTCATAGACATTATCTGTCGATCTGTTTGTCACATAAATTCGAACTAGATTGTTTTTCAGAATGTCACGTGACATGCCGGCAAAATTTTGAAATAATATTTCAGACAATACTGCAGATTTGTTGGTATGTCACGTGTATCGTGATTTCTCCTGTCGTGTTCAAGCCTGAAATAAAACTTCCGTGGTCTGTCGTGATCAAGTTTGAAATGGGTTGCGCATTAGTCCATCACGCTTAAGTTTGAAATATTCTCGTCGTTTGTCTTCCAGCCTTAGGAATGATCTGTCTTCTTTCTCTTTCCAATTGCTTTTTCGTTGGTCTGCAATGAACAAGTTTGACTAAATATAGATTTTCGTCTAACAGATTTATGTATGAAGTAGCATTTTAGTTGAGTTTTTTTTTTTTCACAAAGCAGTCACCAATTATCAAGGCTCGAACGCCACTCGAGGATAAGTGTTAATAAGTGGAATGGGGACATAAATGGATGGTCACATTCAATGCTGCCAAGACTAAACTGGTTTCCTTCAATAATTACGAGAAACCTTCTCTGCCACCAATAGCAATGTCCAGTGACTCCCTGTCTGAAAGTACATCTTTCAAACTGCTTGGCCTAACGTTCACATGAAACATGAGCTGGAACAATTATATTGAAAACATTGCCAGGGCCGCTACGAAAAAGTTAGGCTCTCTCTACCGTGCTAGAAAACTGCTGACACCTGAAAGTATCCTGTACCTCTATAAGGCCACCATTCGCCCATGTATTGAGTATTGTTGTCACATTTGGGCCGGTGCATCTGCTACTAGTCTCTCGCTCCTAGACAAGGTTAAAAAACAGTCGCCAATCTGATAGGCCCTGAACTAGCATCTAAGGTTCAGCCTCTGTCCCATCGACGAAACGTTGCATCCCTCTGACTGTTCTACAAGTATTTTAATGATGAATGCTCTGACGAACTGCAGACACTTGTGTCCCCACGACGTAGACACCCTCGACAAACCCGACAGGCAGCTAAATCCCACCCCCACACAGTAGAGATCCCTAGATGTAAAAGATCTTTCTACTCCAGTAGTTTCTTTCCCAGAACCGCTAGACTCTGGAATTCCATTCCAAATTCCTGCTTCCCCAACTGTACTGACATGCAGAAGTTCAAGTGCAACGTGAACCGACATATTGCTGCCCAAATCCCAACATAGTGCCCCAGTAGTTGCTGTCCCTGATAGTAGCCCCCTACACCAAAGTGGCAATGCGCCTTGTTTGGGGTGAAAATGTAATTAAAAAAAAAAAAAAAAAAAACATTAGTCAGTGAGACAACAGTGTATTAATAGTTAGTGAGGGAAACAGGATGGAAATAGATTATTTGGGGGGGGGCTCAATGAGAACTTGTTTACATTAGTCTTGAACTTAACCATATTGTAGTCAGCTGGAAAGCAGGCTCGCCGAACGGATTTCTACAGGCCGGAAGTTCTAGGAAAGAAGCTTTGTTCATTAAATTTTCGTTTAGATTTAGGTACAATTAGAGAGTGGGGAAACTGTTGGTAGTCGTTATAGCTTAACGAGTGCTTTTGGTGGAGGTTTGGTAACGGGGGGGGGGGGAGGGGCACAGATTAATGCTCAGCCGAGCATTTGGCGTAAAAAAAAGATAACGATGAAGCAGAGACAGTCTCTCAGCATCTCTTCTGTGAGAAAGCGTTTGAAGCGAAGAAAAAAGGGCGTCACTTATTGAGTTTGGAAGTCGATTTTGAACTTTGTTCAGGTGGGATGGGATACTTCGAGCAACTTCCGCTTAGATATGGTACAGTATTTCATTTAGGACTATCTGGCTCTTAGACAAAAGGAAGAGTATTTCGGGAGTTAGATACCTTCTGGAGCGATAGAATGATGCAACCATTTTCCAGCAAACTTGGCAACAGATGCATGTCTTCCATTTAAGGTCAGGAGTTAAGGTCAGGCCCGAAAGTCTGTCAAAACAGGGAGTCTCTTTTAGACGAGAACCATTCATATCAGTTAGGGATTAGAGCGTTTAGAGTAAAAAAAATAAAAGCTTGGTTTGAAATTGCATGTGATTAAAATAACATTTTCGATATTTCTCGTGTTAATTTTCATTCGAAAATAGTGTTTCCTTTGTCTGTAAGAAATAGCATTTTCAATAGTCTGTCGTATTGAACTTGGAAATATTATTTATCTTGACCTGTCATGCGAATCACATCGTTTTTTTTTTTTGGGGGGGGGTAATAAATAATAACATGTATATATATTACTAGCATTTCAACCCGGCGTTGCCCGGGTGTTTGGAGGTGTGAGTTGAGCAAAAATAAAAAAGTGGTAGTAGGAAGGCAGGCTCAAACCCGTGCCGCGAAGGAAGAAAAGAACGGGGAAAAACCTGACATCTTTGCGGTTACGACCACCGCCAAACCGGAAGTGACGTAGGTTTTAATTAAGGCTAGACAATTGAACAGAGGGGATAACTTTCGAAAATATCGCCGACAAAAAGCGACCCCTCCCTGTTGAAAAGTGGCCAGTTGAAGGTGAAAAAATTAATGTTTTTACCTAATTTTTCGGTATTTCTTGTCTGAAGGGTCGAGCTTCAAAACAATACTGATCTCGTGAAAATCCGCTGCCTCTTTCGAAAGTTTTAGGCAGCCATGCAGACATACATACATACATTTATATATTAGTAGCTCAAATTTTCGACCCAAACCGATTAAAAAGCTTGGCCTATCTCTGAATACACAGACACACACATAGGCAGACAGATAGACACGTTCACTTTTATAGATATATAGATAGATATTCTGGATAAAAATAAAATTTTATAATGAACTTGTTGTTTCTTGTTATTTCATTAGCGTGGGGAAAAAACAAAAAAGAAACAAATGTTAGTAGCCTTTATAGATGGTAGACCGCCCACTGTTTTCTGGCTTGCTAGCGGCCGAAAACAAGCAGATCGACCTCTAAATGATGCTGAATTCTAGACGGGATCAAAGAAAAACGAGATGGATAAGTTGGGGGTGTATATGATGTTGCTCCAAGATGAGTTAAGTTATTGGGTTGGCCGGGGGCAAAAAAGAAAAATCGGGATGTGGGCATCTCTGAGGTAACATATCGGGGAGGGACCGGGCTTTCACTCAGCTATCTAAGAAACTTAATCTAGATACTTAAGGGCTCTAGAGTCCAACAGGATCTGGAACTGTGCAAACCATGTCTAAGCGGGAAACACGAGCTCCAACGTCGCACCTTGAAATATTATTGAACTTGATCTGTTATGCTTAAGTTTGAAATTGTTTCTTCGATTGGCTTTAATATGTACGTTTGAAATATTACTTTTAGTTGGTTATAATTAAGTTAGAAATTACATTAGGATCAGTCTGTCATGTCAGGCATGAGTTAAAAATGACATGTTTAAAATTGTATTTTTCGGTGACTTGTTATGCGTAGTTTTTAATATTGCATTAGCTAGAAATCGTATTATCAGTTGTTTGTCACGCTTAAGTCTGAAAAATTATTTTTGTTATTCTGTTATGCTTTTTTTATTTTATATAAATCTAAATTTTAATGATTTGTCATGCCCAAGTCTGAAATATGATTTTCAAATGTCTATCATGATTAAACTTGAAAGAGCATTTTATTGGTTTGTTTAAGTTTTAAGTTCTGTTGGTTTAAGTTTAAAATTTTGTTGGTTTTAGTTTAAAATTTTGTTGGTTTGTTTAAGTTTAAAATTATATTTTGCTAATATCAGCCCGGCGTTGCCCGGGTGTTTGAATGTGTATGTTGAGCAAAAAAAAAAAGTGGTAGTAGGAAGACAGGCACGAACCCGTACCGCAAAGGAGGAAAAGAACGGGAAAAACCAGACGTCTTTGCTGTTACGACCACCGCCAAACCGGAAGCGACATGTAGGGAAATGTACACAAACACACACCCACGTTCACACACATATATATATATATACATATATATATATATATATACATATATATATATACATATATACATATATACATATATATATATATATATATATATATATATATATATATATATATATATATATATATATATATATATGAGAGAGAGAGAGATTACACTGAACACGCAAATTGACTGGCCGTATGTGCAAATATTCATTTCATTTTTCTTTTCATTTTTATTTGCACTGTAACTTTTCTGCTTCCCCGTCTATTTTTAATGTTTGTAATTTCATGTGCGCCCCCTGGTATCGATTTGAAATAAAGGGAAGTAAACATATCCATCGGTGTTGTTTATTTTTTTTTTAAATCTCAGTACAAAAAGACTGGGGATTATGGCATATGTATTTCATCATTGCTCGGATAACTATACGAGATAAAAAAATATAACAGGTGGTTTTCGACAATGAAAAGAAGCCGAAAAATTGGGGCCTTGTGATATACGCGCGGTTTACATACTTATATGCTTATAAGTAAAACAGCAGTATCTCTGCTGAACCCAGCGTTGCATCTTTACTTTTTTTTACATAACGAGGGGCGTGTTCCAATGAAAAACAGTTTAGCAGATAATTCACACCACTTCACTGTAGAGGTCGCTGAATAGAATTCGACTCAGAAAGCAGCAAGTTTTTCCTCCTTTGTCAGAAATATTGCTCATCGAATGCAATAAATAAAGAACAAAAAGAAAAAAAAGAAAGTGAGAATTCCGATCTTGATAAAAGTTATGTTCGAGGAATTTTTATGACGGATATACTTCTCCAGGAAGTCTGAGAATTAGAGTGCACTCGGACATATAAAAGAAGTTCGAATCGTACGTTGGAATATTATAAAAAGTTACGCGTGTTTTTTTTTTCTTTTTGTTTTGTGCGTGCGCATGTGTGTGTGTGTGTGTGTGTGTGTGTCTGTGTGTTTGTTTTTGTTTTGTTTTTATATCTTCAAGCAGTTTGTCGCCACACTCTTGACGTTGGTAAGATTTGTTTGTCTTTTATACGGAAATATATATATATCTTTATTTATATGAATTTATACAAAAATATCTAATATATATATATATATATATATATATATATATATATATATATATCTTTATTTACATTTTTCTTTACTCCTTCTTGTCGAAATACTCGATCGCCCGAAGTTGTGTTTAAATAAGCGACCCCATTATCGTTATATATAAAAAAACAAAAATCAGTATGGTGACAAAACATTTGAGGAGAGGGAATCATCACAAGACGTCGTTGATGCCAACGCCGGGCTTCATTAAAAAAAAAAAAAAAAAACAAGGATAAAACAAGAAATGATGTTTAAAGATGCGTCCAGTTAATCTACGCGGATAACGATGTAAATGCTATTACACACTGAACTGTGACAGACTAACAAGAATGATACATTTATTAGGCGTTTACCTGTTTAAAAAGGGGTAAGACTTAAGATGCGTGCAGTATGACAAACTAATGGGTAGATGCGGTTAAATTTGGTTCCAGTTTTACATTAAATACTCACTCACTGCGTGCAAAATGTACATATATATGTGTGTATGTGTGTGTGTGTGTGTGTGTGTGCGCGCGTATATACACATGTATATATATGTGTGTATATATGTATATATGGTAAGTAGCAAGTTCTAAAAATATACATGGCAATTAAGCTACACAGAATATTCCGCGTTCCATCCACACTAGGATTCGTCAGGCTTATGCGAAGAGTTTTGGTTGTCTTGCGTTGTTATATAATTGAGATTTTAGTTAGCCAATCAGCTTCCTAGTTTCCACCGTTCCCTTCCTAATCAGCCAATGGGTAGGCACTTACAGGACAAAGGCCCAGTTGACCCTTCTTTTGTGTGTGCTTTTTTAGCGGGAAGCGTATATATCTAGTGATCTGACCTATTTTAAACCTAGGTGTAGTTAAATGTGTTTGTTTTTTATTGTCTATATTTTTTCGTGTATATATATATATATATATATATATATATATATATTTATATATATAGATGTTTATTTTTTTAAATATTGTCATTTTCAATGTATACCGTTTTCGTTAAACGGGTGGATACTGTTATGATAAAAAAACTGAATCACCGTTAATTTCGAGTAAAGCTCAATGTATCTACTTTACAGAGCAGAAATAGTACAAAACTTTGTTGAAATTAAAAGATTTACATTTTTTCTTTTTTGTAAATTTTGTTTATTTAATCTTGAATTTCTTCGTTACAGCCGTTTCGTTAATGGGATGGCAATTTTATGAGTTCATGTTTTCATAAAAGTCCCCAATTTTCATCAATTTTTCCGATGTTAGTTCCATTCGATGTTACCAACAAAAAGCTAATTCTGTACATAATAAACCTGGTATATATATATATATATATATATATATATATATATATATATATATATATATATATATATATATATACATATACAGAGAGAGAGAATTGATATGTAGTTTGCTTGAAGCATTGTGTGGGATAGGTATGTAGTAGAGATTTAGAGGACTATCACAATGCGAGGAATGAGATATAGTGGGTGTTGATGAGAGAAGACGAAAACAAGTGGCGATTTACAAATCAATAAGTATAATGAATGTTTTCCCAGACATAACAAGTAAGACATTTGTATTTAATACAACTGAATAAATATATGTATATATAGACATATCTGTATGTACTTATTGATTTGTAACTCGCCACTTGTTTTCGTCTTCTCTCACCAACACCGACTAATTCTCATTCCTCGCATTGTGATAGCCTTCTAAATCTTTAATATTCTTGTTGTTTTTTTTTTCAAAAGAGTTTTTGTATTACCTACACGTCAACACGCAGGAAATAAATACAGATACATTTATATTTTTTTCGTATTGATTTTTTATTGATACATATATATATATATATATATATATATATATATATATATATATATATGCATGCTAAAATCTACGTATTCTTATAGAATAATGATTTAAAGGTTATAAGTTATTTTAAGCATGTTACCTTTTGTATCTAATATTTTATTTTTCATATTTCATGAAGCCCTCTGCTCTTGGTCACAAAAGGTAGAGAGAGAGAGAGAGAGAGAGAGAGAGAGAGAGAGAGAGAGAGAGAGAGAGAGAGAGATTATTTTAGGGCTGGCTTTTTCTGTCGAAACCAAGAATTTATTAATTATTTAATTTGGAGAAACCAACGAGGGCAATGTGAACCGCCAAGGTCGTTTTTTTTCTAGTACTTCAACCTTGTCTCACTCGTGAAGGATTTCTGCTTCACTTACTAAAAACAACAAAAAAAATTGAAACGGAATATCAGAACAGATGCTATACTTTGATCAGTTCGAAATATTCGCATGTACAGTGTCGCGACGATGTCATTGTTTTATTTAAATAAAAATATATCCCCCTCTTCTTTCAATGAGCACTCTTAATCACATCGTAAAAGTCATTAGCTATCACTCTTAAAAGCTTAACCCTAGAATATATATATATATATATATATATATATATATATATATATATATATATACTTATCTTGCGTTTCCATTTTTAAAATAAAATATGTTTTTAACTCTTTTTCAAGATGTCTTTTAACATGTTTTATTCATCATTTATTCATATATATATATATATATATATATATATATATATATATATATATATATATTAGTGATAAGACCATTCGAATAGTTTTACCGATCCCGTACAAAATTCCCTATTCCGATAAAATTACCGATTCCGATTTCGATTCTTTATAAATCTTTAATTATTTAACTATAACTTTAAATATATATATATATATATATATATATATATATATATATATATATGTATATATATGCAGGAGCCTATTCGTCTACAGACACACACACAGACATTCAGTTTTATTACATATATATATATATATAAAATGATCTATATATATAATATGATATATATATATAACATGATATATAATATGATATATATATATATAATATATAGAATACATGTTATATTATATATATGTATAGGATATATATATATATATATATATATACACTTATATATATATATATATATATATATATATATATATATATATATACTAGCAAAATTACTCGTCGTTGACTGGGTTAAAAAACAATTATCAAAGTATACTTACGCAGATAGATATGAAAAGACTTTATTAAAGTTTGTGCCTATTTTCATTCTATGGAGGTAAGGACCGAACGCAGACCCCACCATTTTATTATACCATCCTTATTTAAGTTAAAACATATTATCAAAGTATTATTATGTACATCTATATCAAAAACACTTGTAAACATTTAATTTTTTTTTTTTTTTTTAATCAGTGCAGATTCTAACCCGGCAACAGAAGCCAACAATCTCATGGTACATTAGGAAGGACCCATATATATATATATATATATATATATATATATATATATATATATATATATATATATATATATATATATATATATATATATATATATATATACATATATATATATATATATTTAAAGTTATACTTAAATATATATATATATACATATGAATAAATGATAAATAAAACATGTTAAAAGACATCTTGAAAAAGAGTTAAAAACATATTTTATTTTAAAAATGGAAACACAAGATAAGTATATATATATATATATATATATATATATATATATATATATATATAACTACTTCATTTACTCACATAAATTAAATATACGAAATCTCATGGTACATTAGCAAGGACCCATATATATATATATATATATATATATATATATATATGTGTCCTTGCTAATGTACCATGAGATTTTGTATATTTAATTTATGTGAGTAAATGAAGTAGTTATATATATATATATATATATATATCCTTTTTATGCTCGTAGTAATTATTAATTTATATATATATATATATATATATAAATATATATATATATAACTATATATATATATATTTGTATATATATATATATATATATATATATATATATACTCGGGTTTTTTATATTCAAAAGTAATGGACTAATGAATTCAACGAGGTTGTTAGATAGTGCTCAATAAAAAGAGCTGATAATACTTGTTTATTGTTATATAAACATGCTCACATCCCGCTGCTACAAATAGCCACTTGTTTCAATCAAACAACACATATCATCAGGCAGCGACTTGACTATTCAAAAGTTCAATGAATAACCTAGTTTATTCATTGAACTTTTGAATAGTCAAGTCGCTGCCTGATGATATCTGTTGTTTGATTAAAACAAGTGGCTATTTGTAGCAGCGGGATGTGAGCATGTTTATATAACAATAAACAAGTATATATATATATATATATATATATATATATGTACGAGATAAAACTCGTGAATTAAACATAGTTATAAAGCGTGCTCGATAAAAAAAAGAGCGAAATATAATATTTTTATTAGTATAAAAAAATATTACGTAGTCGCTATGTTAAACATGCATGAGTTGCAGACACTTGCTTTGTAAAAACCAAAAGGCCTCATCAAACAACATAATAAAATCTGGGTGCCGCTGAAAGAGACTTGTTCTAAAATTCGAAGACTTCCATTTTAGAACTAGTCGCTTTCATCAGTGGTACACAAACTTTTTTACTAAGGAGGACTTTTAGTTCTTACCGACCAATTGTCTGAAATATTTAACATGTTCAATGTAGCGACTATGTAATATTTGGCCATATATGTGTGTATATATATATATATATATATATATATATATATATATATATATATATATATATATATATATATATTTTAAATAAAATACTAGGCGGAAGTATCTCGAGAGCTCTTTCGGCTATCATCTCTTCAGGAGTAAATCGATAGCAATCTAAATAATATTGTAACGAAAATAAAGAGTTCTATTGGGGAACTTATTTAATGTGCCAACGTACGTTGTTATCCTGTTGACCTTATTGATGATTGTATTTTCAAAAAGGTTGCGGATTTTAAATCCCCTAAAAAGTTTGGACCCTTGAAATGCCCGGTTTATTTGAAATTACCGTGGATAGGGGAGAGGAGTAATATAATTTCAAAACAGATTCGAAGAAGTATTTACGATTGCTTCAATTCGGTGACCTTGCGTGTGGTATATACTACGAGACCTGCTTTTCCGTCTTTCCGCAAGGATAGTTTGCCTTACATCCAAAATAGTAATATTGTATATCAGTTTAGATGCCAGTGCGATGCTGGTTATGTTGGGCGAACATCCTTGCACCTTTTGACTCGTATAAACCAGCATGTTCCATCGAAGATCAGACAAGGGAGGATGGGGTTCGGTGGTCTCCCTCCTTCTGCAGCCTTGGACTCTGCTATTGGCCAGCATTTGGTTGACAACCCGTGCTGTGCCGATAGATATAAAATAGATTGGTTCGAGGTGCTACATAGAGAGGACTCCAAAAACAATTTAAAGATTTTGGAGGTCGTCTCTATCGCGGTGCGTCAACCTTCTTTGTGCCGGCAAAAAGAAACATCAAACGCATTGTTTCTCTTTGGGGAACTTTGAATTTTTTCTCCCGCTTTTTTTTTTCTGCCTCGTTGTGCCAACATTTTTAATCGTTTTTAAACGTAAATAAATTTAATTAATGTCCCCGTACGTTGGCACATTAAATAAGTTCCCCAATAGAACTCTTTATTTTCGTTACAATATTATTTAGATTGCTATCGATTTACTCCTGAAGAGATGATAGCCGAAAGAGCTCTCGAGAAACTTTCGCCTAGTATTTTATTTAAAACCATATACAAATTCTGTACCTCTAAACATTTATATATATATATATATATATATATATATATATATATATATATATACTAGACTAACCGTGACCTGTTGGGTCAGTATGTTATATTAGCTATGGAATTCATGTATGAGCGTGACACTTGTTACGTAAAGAAAATAGGTTTTTTTTTTTACATAACAGAAACATTTCTATGAAAGCATATTAAAATGAAAAATTACGGACGGATCACTGAAGCATGAAAAAAATCCTCCCTATTCGTGTAAAGTTACCTATTTTTCAGAATAATCGCTCAAAATTCGAAAATTAAACATGATTTTCCTACGAAATGAACGGCGACGAAAGTCATTCAGCAGCAAAAACGCACATAAATCTACCGATGAGAAATATAAGAATGAGAAATCCATGCTGGCCTCCTTCAACCAAGTTATAGAAAGTTAAAATATAAAAAAAAAATAATTAATAAAACCTGAAGCAAAAAAATAAAACCTAAATAAATAAAATAAAATAAAACTAATATTGAAACGGATTAGTAAATGTGTCAACAAATTGACCGATCTCATACAACTATTTTGTATCTAGAAATGTAAACAAAAACTAAAAAATAAAGGAAGGAAGGAAGAAAGGAAAAGAGAGTAGTAACAGTAGTAGTAGTCTTTACTAAAATTGTTCTTATGTTTATCAAAGGTTAAATTTGTTTAGTTGTAAGAAAATAGCGACAGTATAGTTGTAATAAAGAATAGTTGCAAAACACCCCCGATCTTCCCATGTTAAATAATAATTTCGAAATAATGACGTTAATATTTCAGTGCGTAGGTCGAAATCTGCAAAATAAGCTGTTTGTGTTTATTTGTTTACGTTGTTATGGGTTAATGTTTATGCGCACATGCGCAACCGGATGTCGTAAACCGGACAGTAGGTTACATCACTCGTTAAACGGTCATTTGAGTTGTATAATTATATATATATATATATATATATATATATATATATATATATATATATATATATACATATACATATATATATGTATGCATATATATATATGTGTGTATATATAGAGAGAGAAAGAGAGAGATACAAATATGTGTGTATATATTTATGTATATATATAATAAGTATATATATATATATAAAAATTAATATATATATATATATATATATATATATACATATATTATAATATATATGTATGTATATGCATGTATGCGTGCGTGTCCTAGACTTTTTTACATAAAGATATAGTTCGTTGACTTCGGATGAGTTTGTGCTCATTTTTGCATTAAATATTAATCCTATTAATTCCGGACTGAGCATGGACTTATTTAATAATAATAATAATAATAATAATAATAATAATAATAATAATAATAATAATATATATATATATATATATATATATATATATATATATATATATATATATATACTAGCAGGTTGGCTGGCGTTGGCAAGTCGTAAAGTACACATAAATATAATATTTTGATTCATTCAGAAACTGAGATATGTGTATACGAGTATTACGTTTTCAAACACATTGTCACTTTTATAGACATATAGACTGCATAAATATTATATTTTCATCTGTACAGAAACTTAGACATGTGCATGCGAGTATTACGGTTTTTTTCCAAACTTTTCGCTTCTTGTAAGTAAAAAACAAAAACAAAAATATACTCGATTCGAGAACGATAATCTTAAGACCAGATTGATACGTTCTTTAAAAGCCATAGGATAAGAAAAGTTGTCATGTAAACAATTAACGCATGCGCATTCGTGAAACATTTGACAAACAAACAAAAATCCGATAAAAATCCAAGTACCAATGGTTTTAATTTTGGCACGTTAGCCTAGCTATTGCCGGATAAAAACTGATTACAATTATATAAACATGACTGAATGCCCTGTATATATATATATATATATATATATATATATATATATATATATAATTCAAAATGCGTAATGGAAACATATTAAGGGTATTTGCAACTTCTCTTCCAATTTTCGGATTTTAATTATGTCAAGTAACACTATTTTTCCTTTATGCGGATTTATTAATGTATTTGTTCTGGTGAGTTAAGGGCATAATAGATTCACTGATTGATACATTAATTAAGTGATTGATTTTGCGCTACAAAACAGATACTTTCAAGAATTGTATAGGTCAACTGAATTAAAAGAATGAATTATAAGATGGTCAACATCATGAATTTTGGAATATAACTTTTTGTCATTTATTCACTATATTGCTCTGTAATTACATTTAGTTTCTTAAATAAGGATTGGTATTTATTATAAGAAAATACATTTCTACGCACACACACACAGACACACACACACACACACACAAACACACACACACACACCATACTCCCTGCCTTCCTTGAATCTCTTATGCCACTTAAAAATGCAAAATGGTCCAAAAGCAGTCTGGAGCATTCCATACGTTTATGTGGCATTTTTCTTTGTTTCATGTTTAAAATGGGAATTTTCTTGCATCTCGTTCTTCTAAAATGTCCTTACATCCAGATTACGTATTTGAAATTCACCAGCTGTGAAAAATCAGACTTTAGTAGGATGTATTCCAATTCTTACTGTTCCTTTGAATCTGAAATCATAAAAAAATGGTTACCCATCTCAGAAGATGTATCGCAATAACATACGGAATTTTCAAGAGTCTACGATAATTTTAATTGCCTGTAAAAAAAAAAAGTCTGGGAACTTATTTAAGACATGTCGTAAGTCTATCAACAACGATGTATTTCTATATATAAAAGCAAAAATGTATGTATGTATGTATGTATGTATGTATGCGTGTTCGCTTTTTCTGTATGTCAACAAAAGGCTTTTTTCAGAGAAGCGGTCGCTCACTTCAGAACTTTTTAAAACTTTTTATATCACATATAAATCGTAATATCTCACAGTTAACAACGAAGCTAGTTTGTCTATGTAATTTGCTCAATTTCGGGAAGATAAATATTCAATATTTGTCGCTCGCCGCATGTGGGTTAGTCTTTTTCCTATAACATCTGGGGGGGGAGGGAGCGTTCAGCAGTAAATGAATACTATCCCGAAGTCAAACTTGACCTCATTAACTCATTAAAACGGGCACCTACTAAATCAAAGTAATTAAATAAATTCAAACGTGTTTCCGTTAGCATCTCGCGGTGGGGGCAATGGTTAACGTCGCACGTTTTTTTTTTTTTTTTTTTTTTTCACACTTTAATTTACAACTTTGCCTCGACGGTTTGGGTTCGATCCTCATACTTATTTTATTTTACCCCCTTCCTTCCACACACGTCCAAAGACCCGGGGAACGCCAGGTACCCGTCGCTAGTAAAATATAAAGGTACGCATCCATGATAATAATTGAAGCACAAAAGATGTGATCATTTCACTCAACTGCTTCTCTCTTTAATTCTGTGTAAATGTAAAAAAGAGAACCCGAAAAAAAAAATGGCTGACAATAATGCATCTTTTTTCATGGGTGATTTACAATAAGATAATCCTCACAAAAGTAAAACTGCTGTTGATATGGCGAGATTAACACACGATCTACGGAAACGATAATCACGGAGCAGTTGGGACGCCGCCAAGTACTTGCCTCTTATGTAAGAAAGCCTGAAAAATCAGTGGGCCGTGCGACAGACCACCCAAATGACGTCTTATCTTTAAAAATACAAGAACGGATCTATTTTTAAAACCCCTCCATTCAATCTGCGCGAGTATCCATGAAAATATTAGTCTGGCACTCTTCCAACTCAAATTATATTGCAAGTTTATGCCAGACAGAGCATCGAAAATACTATTTCAAACTTAAACATTTTATGTATATATATATATATATTTATATTTATATATAAAATTTTAGTCATTCAATAAATTAAAAATTTACGACGTGAAATGGTTAAATTCCAAATAAAAACAATTTTATTATTATTCTATGTAAGATAAAGAATACATTTGAAATAATATAATGTTTCAAATGTATTCTTTGTCTCATAGAATAATAAAAATCTTTTGATTTGAAATTTAACCATTTCACGTCATAAATTTTTAAATTCATTGAATGACTAAAACTTGATTTATTTGCTCTATCTTGTATATCGAGCAATTCTTATGTAGATTGTATAGTCCTTATAGAATATTACTGCTAATAATATTTTGTAATTGTGAAGTTAGGCTGTGTAAGGTGTTAACTTGTGTCCAAATCGTCTGCTATTTCTTACATCGGATTAATCGATTATTGATTATCGATACGTTTTGAAGATGTTCCAATACAATACCTACTATGAACACTGCCAGGCACATAACACAATTATTTGTGAAATTTCATAACAATTCATCAAGCTGTTTTCGAGTTCATAGGAACCGAACGCACAGACACACAAACTTCCTCATGTATATATATGTATATATATATGTATATATATATGTGTGTGTGTATATATGTATATATATGTATACATATATATGTATATATAAATGTATATATATACATATATATACATATATATACATATACATACATATACATATATATACATATATACACACACACATATATAGATATACATATATATACATATATATATACATTTATATATATATATACATATTTATATATATATATATATATATACTTATATATATATATATATATATATATATATATATATATAAGTAAAGATAATATGCGTTGCTGCTAACGACGCGTCAACGTCGAAATATATCTCTCAACCGGTGTATTTTTGGTGTCCCTATTTCTGACCGGTTTCTCAGATTTCTCGTGCCGCCGTCACCCACCTGACTGTCGCATCCGCACCAAACAGGCAAGTAGCAATCCAATTAATCCAACGAATATATTTTTGCACATGTCTTCAATTACGTATTTTCACACACGGAAGAGTCGTTTTAACGAGTTCTTCATATGGGACGACCGTATTTATCCATTTTTTTTTTTTTTTTTTTAGTTTCGTATTATACTAAACATATATAAGGACAATTGTAGATATTGAGATAGATCTCTAGGCTTTATGGGTGACGGGTTATATATATATATATATATATATATATATATATATATATATATATATATATATATATATATATATATATATACTGTCAGCTCAGCCCGGCTTTGCTCGGGCCCTATGTACTGGTGATAAGTTTGTGTGCATATATATATATATATATATATATATATATATATATATATATATATATATATATATATATATTAAAAAGTGCGAATATGTAAAGTAATACCTTTCTGCATAATAATCTTCCTTAACTACCATAGAAAAAAGACAGGAAAACATTTTCAATTTTATAGATATAAAAATAGATAGATAGATTGGATACATTATATAGTAATGTTTTAAAAAGTATTTAAAAGAATAGACTCATCCACTAGCACCGAAAATCGAAACCGAAACGTTCTGCTAACGATTTATAATGCCTCTGACGTCAATGACCGGGCTAGGAAAGCATTTTTACTGCAAGGCTAAAAATTAAAACATGAACCAATCGCTACTACGTTATGCATTCGTAATGCCGGTGTTCGACCTTCGCCTTACGAATTTCATTTTTTTAATTTTTACACTTTTGCACCGATTTCTCCGGCCTAAAACCCAAATATAAAGTTTTGCATTGATTCAAATACCTTATATATGAAATTACATGTGTGTAGACCAAAAAATTTAGGAGTTTGGTAGGCAAAATTGTATTAAACAAAAATATATACGTATACATAAATATATATGGAAATAATTTTGTGTTTACTATAAACTTTTTACGCAAATATTATGTAAGTATACATCGTGTAGAATATCTGCATGAATTTAATTAAGCGTAATAATAAACTAAAGATGATCATCTCATGAGAAAACCGAAGAAACTAATAGGGAATTAATTATAATGAATGTTTCAATGAATATGCAAATTAGCTAGATCTTTTGCAAGTGAATTCAATTCTACAACACATATATAAGAAAATTGTATTTTTTTAAAAAATAAACAGAAAAAGAGGGTTTTTAATATGAATATGAATACACAAAAAAGAAAAGCGAATTTATAGGAGTACTAGAATTTCAGCCCGGCGTTGCCCGGGTGTTTGGAGGTGTGTGCTGAGCAATAAAAGAAAAAATGGCAATTTTTTATAATTTGACCCCTATTATTACGTTTATTGTTTTGGGCTCAAATCAAGTTATTAAGTTAGATCTATGTCCAAGAAACCTATAGCTAAAATTTCAAATGTTTAGACACAAAATAGTAGGAGGAGTTTGGTAGAGTTTTCACAGGTCAAATTGTTGAACTTTGACCCCTTAATAGCCAAATTTCTGGTCGAAAACCGAACACATCGATTTTCCCACATATCAGTGCTCTGTATATCAACTTTCGAGTCTGTAGACTAAAAATTGAAAGAGTTGGGAAATGTACACAGACACAGAGAGAGAGAGAGACAGACAGACAGACAGACACACAGACACACGGACACGGTCATGTTATAGATATACTAGCATGGGTACCCGGCGTAGCCCGGGTGTTTGGAGGTGTATGCTGAGAAAAAAAACAACAAAAACGGTCAATTTTTTAAACTTAAACCCCTATTCTAACCCCTTAACATTTGTTTTCGGCTCAAATGGAGTTATTAAGTTAGATTTATGTACAAGGAACCTATAGCTAAATTTTCAAGTGTTTCGAGCCAAAATTGTCGGAGGAGTTTGGTAGATATCTCAAAGGACAAATCCTTGAACTTTGACCCCTTAAGAGCCAAATTTCTGGCCGAAAACCGATCACGTATATTTTCCCAAATCTCAGTACCATGTATATCAAATTTCGAGTCGGTTAAACTGAAAATTATCAGAGTTATTGCGAAGGTAAATGTACACAAACACACAGAAAGACGGACATACAAACACAGAGACACGTTCATTTTTATATGTACATATGTATGTGTGTGTATTTATGTATGTGTGTGTATTTATATATGTGTGTGTATTTATGTATGTATGTATATATATATATATACATATATATACATGTATGTATGTATATATATATATATATGTATATATATATATATATATATCTGTAGAAATATATTTTCTAATAGTATATATACCAATCCTTATTTAAGAAGTTAAATGTAATTACAAAGCAATATAGAGAAAACATGGCAAAAATCTATATTCCAAAATTCATGATGTTGACCATCTTATAATTCATTCCTTTAATTAATTTGTCAAGAATTGTATAAGTCAACTGAATTAAAGCAATAAATTATAAGATTGTCAACATCATGAATTTTGGAATATAGATTTTTGTCATTTATTCTCTCGCCCTCCCTCTTACTCTCTCTCTCTCTCACTCACTCTCATATATATATATATATATATATATATATATATATATATATATATATATATATATATATATATATTAGAGGAGATTAAACCGGGGGTCTAAATTGTGGAGTTTATTTTAATATATTAGTAAATGTATTAATACTTTTACAAGAAAACAATGCACATTGTTTTTTTTAGATATATAATAAGCTCAATAGCTATATATATCTTAGAGCTATAGTTATATTGAATGAAATGATTCATAATTGTGAATTAAAAATCGATTTCAAAAGGAAAAACAAACAAACTCAACTCGATTGTACAATCGTTTCGGAAAAGATGTACTTGGCCCTCGGGCCAAGATCAAAGTGTAGTATCTGTTCCGGCAGATACTGCAAGCTATGACTAGCTATGACTAGCAAAGACCAGATGTGGGGGCCACCCCACATGCCTGACCTTTAACCAGCTCCCATTTCCCACCTCTCGGGAGCTGGTCCCCTTTTTTCCCTTCCCCCTCCCTTCACTCCTCACATTAAAAATCGGCCTTGTGCCTAATTTGCTCGGTGGGGGAGCAAATAAATACAATCTGTTCCGGCAGATACTGCACTTAAGATAATTTGTACCAGTCAATGGAGGGGAAACCCTCTATACTGGGACAATTATTATTTTTGGTAACCAGAGTGACCCCTTTTAGGGGAGCTGGTTTTTACCTCACATTAAAAACGGCCTTGTGCCTAATTTGCTCAGTGGGGGAGCAAATAAACACCATCTGTTCCGGCAGATGCTGCAAGCTATGACTAGCTATGACTAGCAAAGACCAGATGTGGGGGCAACCCCACATGCCTGACCATTAACCAGCTCCCATTTCCCACCTCTCGGGAGCCGATCCCCTTTTTCCCTTCCCCCTCCCTTCACTCCTCACATAAAAAATCGGCCTTGTGCCTAATTTGCTCGGTGGGGGAGCAAATAAATACCATCTGTTCTTCAGATGCTGCACTTCCATTTCTTGTTCTCTTTCGGTGGAGGAGCAGTCCTTCACGAATGAGACAATTTTTTTTTATTTTTGTACCTTTTCTCCACGTTAAAAAAACGACCCTGGTGTCCAACTCTGTCCCGTGGGGAGGCATAGTAAATAGGTACAATAAGTATTGACAATAATTTTACAAAAGTTTTGTTCTTTAAAGCAGAGTCTCCTCATGAGCAAAAATAGGTGGGAGAAGTTAAAGACACCAAAATAAAACTAGCAGTCATGAATAAGAAAGATAGTCCTTTTTTATCTCCATTATAAAATTTCTTTTATGTTCAATCAGCCTATCTTTTGGGATACTGTTATATTTTGTCTCCGAATTGGAATACTTATTTAGAGTTTAAACAATTAGGAATCGTTTTACTCAATATATGAAGGTCGAATGCCAGCATTACGAATATGCATGCATAACATAATAGCTATTGGTTCATGTTCTATTTTTTTTAGCTTAGTAGCAAATATGTCTTCATTAACGGCAGAGGCAAAATATATCGTAAGTTAAACGTTTTTGTTTCGATTCTCGGTGGTGGTGCACCAGTCATTTATTTATTTATTTTTTTTAACTTCGTAAATATTCACTATATATTGGGTCCAACATAATACAATAATAACGACGAAATAAACTGCTGACATTTACAAAGCATACACCCCAATTTTCCCCTCATGTAGACTGCACCCAAATATTCTTTCAAAACTAATGTGGTTTTGACATCCGTTTCACTTTCAATTCTTTTTTCGTCTGATGAAGTGTTGTCTCTGAATTGGAAATATGTATGCACATATGTAACCAATAATTTTTGTATAACAAACAGACTATATATATATATATATGAAATAAAATGGAGGTGGAAGGACCTGGATACAACGTTTCGCCCGATTTATGCGGGCTTCTTCAAGAGGGATGGTCATTGACTTGAAGAAGCCCGCATAAATCGGGCGAAACGTTGAGTATCCAGGTCCTTCCACCTCCATTTTATTTCATATCGTCGGATTTAATCCAGCTTAACAATCATACGTTTTATTTTTTAGTACCCTTTTATCTGTTCAGTTACATATGTTTCGGTTGCCGGACCATATTTACGATCCAGCAGCTTCGTCAGACCTTGCAGAAATGGTTATTATTATTATTATTATTTGAAAGAACGATTTTAAAAGAAATACGAGAGAGAAAAAAAAAAGGAAAAAAGAAAGAAGGGAAGAGAAAATAAGGTTGGGGGGGATATCGACAATAATTAAGTTTTGAAGTTAAAATACATTAGATTGTAGTGTGTGGGGGATAGTAAATTCAGCTAGGCGTGGGTGAAGATAGAGTGATATAGAGAGGGGGAGAGGGGGAGATAAAATGGAGGGGTTAGGGGAGGAGGGGAAGGAATTAGAATTTTGGGTTTAAAGAGTTGGCTGCTTTTATTAAGACTGTTTAGCTATACACCGGAGTGTATGAATTGATGGGAGGGAGGGGGAGAGAGAGAAGGGGTTAGTGAACGTGCCACATACGTTTATATGGTTAAACAAGCTTAATAAAAACAGCCAAATCTTTAAACCATAAAATTTAAATTCCTCCTCCCCTTACCCTTCCCTTTTATCTCCCTCTCTCCCTCTTCCTATATCACTATATCTTCACCCACGCCTAGCTGAATTTACTATCCCCCCACACACTACAATCTAATGTATTTTAAACTTAAAAACTTAATTATTGTCGATCTTCCCCCCTACCTTATTTTCTCTTCCCTTCTTTCTTTTTTCCTTTTTTTTTCTCTCTCGTATTTCTTTTAAAATCGTTCTTCCAAATAATAAGACATTTCTGTAACGTCTGACGAGGCCGCTGGATCGTAAATATGGTCCGGCAACCGAAACATATGTAACTGAACAGATAAAAGGGTACTAAAAAATAAAACGCATATTTGCCCTGCAATAGTATTGAACACTCTCTTCAGGTTTTACTAATTACCATTTTTGATATATATATATATATATATATATATATAGTAGAGTTATATTCAGCGATCCAAATATTTGTTTCTCATGCAATATCGCTCCTGCAGTGTGTTAAAATTATGGTAAATTTTTTACAGGTCCGATATAATGCTGCAAGTTCGTGTGTTTTTTCAAGCAATTAATTAACTATATTGTTAATCTTTTCTATATGTGTGTCGTTGTTTAACAGACATTAACAAATATTAAGCTTCGAAACAAAAGTTATTTGTATATGCAAATAATGAAATATAATTGAAATAACATATTTTATGAAGACAACATATATATATATATATATATATATATATATATATATATATATATATATATATATATACTTATTTACCATAATAAATATTAAACACCTACAGACACTAGTGTTTCATCCTTCCGGGAATCATCAGTGCAGGATGTCACGATTTACGCCGATCGAGAAATTCGAGCACCAGCAACAGAAGTCATGTCTGGCTTCATCAGCAAAGATCCGAACCATTCGGCTACCGGCAATGGCGGTATATATATATATATATATATATATATATATATATATATATATATATATATATATATATATATATATATATATATAAGAGCAAATAGTTAATAAAACATGTTAAAAACACTTTGAAAAAGAGTTAAAAACATATTTAATCTGAAAAGGAAACACTTAATAAGTGGATAGTTCTTAATCCGCGGAGTTTCGAAGAAATACTTTCCTTCTCATCAGAGGCTAGGAATTAGCAAAATGCGGGATTGGATTTTGCATACAAAAGTATTTGATGAAACTGCAAGTAAGTCAAAGATCTTACTTGATAACAAAAAGTGAAGCAGAGGGAATATGGTGAAGAAAAAGGTAATTTCACGTGAATGGATAGTCTGGTGAAAGGTAAGCTATCCAATGGCGGTAGAATCCAAAAATCTAAATCCAAGAGAATTAATCAAATTTCCATTCACACAAGTAAAATCCAAGGAAATCGCATGATTGGAAGATGGTCCAAAATAATCCAAAATGTCGAAATCCATGGAATGATTCACAAATATGTACAAGGAAATGGGGGAAAAATTCAAATAATATGTCTTAAGTTGTATTGGGTTATTCGAACTACTGATCTTGAACAACGTATTTCAACATAAGTTCAGTCATATCAGTTCTGTTTTTCACAATTACAGTATACTAGGCTCGATGCCTAGCGTTGCTCTGGTCTTTGCAGGTGTGTGTTGAGCAAAGAAAAAAGTGGCAGTAGGCAGGCTTGAACTCGTACCGCGAAGGAGGCAGAAAACGTGAAAAGAAAAACCTGACGTCCTTGCTGTAGTACCCATCGCCAAACCGGAAGTGACGTAGATTTAAATTAAGGCTAAGAAATTGAAAAGAGGGATGACATTTGAACATATCGGCGAAAAAGCGTAATAAGGATAATAATTAGACAAATTAAGTAAAATCAATGAAGAAGATGAGAGAAAAAAAAGTAGAAAAAAGATTAAAAGGTGATAGAATTAAATATAAAATAGATTCTATTATATTTTATATTTAATTCTATCACAATTTAATCTTTTTCTTTTTTTTTTCTCCCCTTATATATAAATAGGATGTACATAAATGGAAAATTATTTACGAACTTAACTCCTAAATTGAAATTAATGAAATAATAAAAAAAAAATAGAGCCAAATGCAACTTCAGAAAATTAGGCCTTGTAGCAAACTAAAATTTTGGAAATAAACAGAATGCCACCAAGACAAAACTGGTTTCATTCAATAATTACAAGAAACCTTCTCTACCACCTATAGCAATGGCCAACAACTCTTTAGCTGAGAGTACGTCTTTCAAGCTCCTTGGCCTGGCGTTCACAGGAAACATGAGCTGGAACAATTACATCGAGGGCATTGCCAGGGCCGCTGCGAGGAAGGTGGGCTCTCTCTACCGTGCTAGAAAACTTCTAACACCCGAAAGTATCCTGTACCTCTATAAGGCCACTAGTCGCCCATGTATGGAGTATTGCTGTCACATTTGGGCCGGTGCATCGGCTGCTAGTCTCTCGCTCCTTGACAGGGTTCAAAAGAGAGTCGCAAATCTGATAGGCCCAAAACTGGCATCAAAACTTCAGCCTCTGTCCCATCGTCGAAACGTTGCATCCCTCTGCCTGTTCTACAAGTATTATAATGGTGAATGCTCTGAAGAACTGCAAGCACTTGTTCCCCCACGACGTGAACACCCTCGACAGACCCGACAAGCTACAAAATCCCACCCCCACACTGTAGAGATCCCTAGATGTAAAAGATCTTTCTACTCCAGTAGTTTCTTCCCCAGAACTGCTAGACTTTGGAATTCCATTCCAGGTCACTGCTTCCCCAACTGTACTGACATGCATAAGTTCAAGTGCAACGTGAACCAACATCTCGCTGCCCTAATCCCTACATAGTACCCCAGTAGATGTTTCCCCTGATAGTAGCCCCCTACATTAAAGTGGCAATGTGCCTTGTTTGGGGTGAAAATGTAATTAAAAAAAAAAAAAAAAAAATGTACATAATTAACTCATCATTTGAAAAAAAAAATCACGTCTAAAATAGCTGAAAAAAAAGGTTCTTAAATGAAATGATAAAATAGAGTTACATAGTTAGAAATGAAGTGAATTAGATTTGAGAAATGATGCAAATCTGAAATCTAAAATTCAACACTAGAAACACATTATTAGAAATAAAGACAATGGATTAATAGATAAGAATTTTAGATCAATAAAATAGTTTAACAAAGATTAGCAATATAATTTAAAAACTAGAAACATAATATTAGTAATAAAAAATGGCGACCAATAGATACTGTTTTTATTGATATTTGGTCTTGAAAACCTGAAAAACCATAGCTAATATTTTTGTTTGGAACTGTTAAATACAAAAAACTAAGGTGGACTTCCACTTTCGTAGTGGAACTAAATAATATATTTATAAATAGAATACTTATTAACAGGATATTTATTAATAGTATTTAAGAACTTCAATCCTGAATTGATATTATTGACATGAGAAAAAAATTAGAGCCATTTTCAACCTCAGAAAATTATGGTCTTGTGGCAAACTTAGGTTAAAACTTTGGAAATAAATCGTAATCCCGGTAGAGATGTGCATTACAAACTTATAATTTGAACAGGTTAGCCTAGAATTAAACGGTGATGATAAAATAATAAATAAATCATAACAACATATTAGTAATTTATCAACTTAGAAAATAGCAAAAGGGTTAAAATTTTAACGAATAGAGTTATCTCCCTTACAACGTCAAAATTAACAAATAACTGTAAATCAAAATAGATTGGAACGAAAGGAAAACTAAAAATAAAAATCTTCAATCCAAAATTTTAAAATGCAAACTGAGCTAGTATTGAACAAAA
>NC_136511.1:13890839-13900839 GCF_053919585.1 Euprymna scolopes | reverse complement strand
AAGGTCAAGCCCAGAAGCTTATCAAAACATGAAGCTTCCCCTAGACGAGACCCACCCATTTCACTTGATGCCAGACGCGGATCAGAGCGTTTATGATGTAAAGATAGGAGCTTGGTTTTATATACATTAGAAGTAACAAACCACCTCCTCCCCCACTGTACCACGCGCTCAAGATAAGAGGAGAGAGAATCAGAGAGAACTTTGTCATTTACGGCCTTTTAAGTGTTGCCGTAGATGGTCGTGTCATCAGCATAGATGTCAACGAATGATTTAAGTATGTGTTTTTGGAGATCATTGATGTATATCAGGAAGAGAGTTGGGCCTAGGATGGACCCCTGAGGGGCTCCAGCATTAATATTGAGGGCCACTGATTTCTGCCCATCAACCACTACTCTTATGAGCCTATCGGAGAGAAATGATTTAATGATAGAAAAAACATTTCCAGTTATACCGTAGCTGGAAATCTTGTGAAGTAAGCCCTTATGCCATACCTTATCGAAGGCCTTTGATATGTCCAGAGCAATTGCCCTAGAGAGGAAGCCTTTGTCACGAGATTCGCTTAGCCTTTGAGATATAAAATTTAGCACATCTGTTGTAGATCTGGCAGAACGGAAACCATATTGCATGTCATTAAGAAGGTTATTTTTGCTGAGGTGGTTGACTACTTCTTTATTTAATATGGATTCCAGCAGCTTACTCATGACACACAGGAGACTTATTGGTCTGTACTGAGAGGGAGATGACTTATCACCTGAATTCTTAAATACAAGGCATAGTGAATCCTTAAAAAATTATTACTATTATAGGTTGTCGGGGGAGCTGAAATCGAAAAATAACGTTTCAAATTCCAGGACACTGATATTCTCTACTTAGAGTTTGAAAAACTGGGGGATCGCTTTTATATATTAAGTTAAAGTAAAATGAGCACCCACTTTATGGTCCATTTTTTGTGGAGGGAGGGATTTTTATAAGTGGGGGGGGGGACAAAAAACTATCACATGTGAATAGACATTATCATATTCATATTTCTCCCCCGTCCAAAACATTATGTACGTTTAATGCGCATCTACTTCATGGTCACTTTGTTCTTTGGTACGGAGATGAAGTTTGTTTATTTCTGTTGGGGGGGGGGTGCAAAAACGTTTCTTCAGATTTCTTGTCATTAAACACACTACATGTATATTATTAATGTTTCTATTTACTTGTCTCCCCACGATGACAGACACAAGGTCGTTTGGGGTGGGGGTGGGGCAAAAGCAAATTAAATACATTGTGTTTAGATTTGTGATTTTCTGGTAATGTTGTTCATTTCCACCTCGTAAAATCCTTTAAAAATTAATCGGCGGCAATGAAATCGAAAAAATTCCATGTAAAAACTAGTTTCTAAGATATGAAGAAATTACAATTAGTTTTCAAAAGTGGGGGATCGCTTCAATGATCACCCACTTTATAACCACGTACTTTTGTGGCGGGGGTGGGGGGTATGTTTATTTATTTTTTTTTTATGGTAAAACATTTATTTAGTAAAAATTAAAAACATTAAATTCCGATTACTTGCGTGTTTTTCTTTTATAATTATTATGCCAAAAAGAAAAATGCTTTAAACATTTCCGCAAAATTTCGTTTTTTTTTTGTTTATTTTTTATTAACAAGACACTATTATTATTATTATATATATATATATATATATATATATATATATATATATATATATATATATATATACATATATATATATATATATATATATATATATATTCAATACATAAATATATATGAAATACGTACGTATTATAATGGGCGTGCAATAGCGCCAACGAATAACCGTACGTAATTGTTTTTTTTTTGTTTTTTTTGTATTTTTACAGGTAGGTGGGGGGCATACTTCAACACAACTAAAGTTGTGTTAGAAAATATTAACTGTGTTTATATAATTGGTGTGATCTGGACGGGCGAATAATAATTAAGACAAAATGGTGGTATATTTAAGAGTGATTTTACGTAAGAACAGAGGAGTATATAACAGAAAGTCTGCTTTCCATTATTGGGGGGAGGGCGTAAGAATAAAATAATGTCACATAAAACAAAAAAAACACATTTTCATCGTATGAATTTATGGTGTGTGTTATTAAATTTTTTTCGGCAATATGATGTTCTCGATTCGAACTTATTATGTATAGAATTATTATGTACCTACCACATATACATAAGTTGTTATTGTTTATTATTATTATTTAATAAAACAATTTTTAAATTCAATTATTGAATAAATTATATAAGTTTTAAGTATTATTACTGGTCCCCAGACAAAAAGAGGGTAGACCTGTAAATTCACCCGTGTCCATTCGTCTGTTCGTCCGTTCGCCTGTCCGAACTATTCTCAATAACTACGCCTTGCATTTTTTTTGAAATTTTGCACAAACATTAAACATGATTTGAGTAAAAAAGTACCAGAACGGATTTTCCGAGAAAACTCCGGTTGCCCCACTTCCACCTAAGGATGCCTTTCAGGTTAAAATGCTAAAATTGACATGTTTGTGCTCATTAAAAAAATTAATACCTTGGATTTTTATAAAACTTTCTGAAAAGTTGTAACTATCTGATTTCTATATAATTTTGTTTGTCTATACTTCGCGATAACTCTTGGTTGTGCTCCAGGGGTTCTTTTAGGGCTAATAAAAACACTCCATTTTTGGGACTATTTACGATATTTGTCCAAAATTTTATGTGTATGACTATTTAGCAGTTTTGCATGGTGCTGAACTAAAATGTAAATATGATTAAGACCTTGGGTACTTTTGGGGCTAAATGGGGGAGGGGGCAAATGATAGACTTCGTCATTTTTTTTTTTTTGCATGGTGCAGAATTCAAATTTGCATATTTTAAGGCCTAAAACTGCACCGTTTGTCAATTTTTACCAGGATTTGACGTCCTCTGGGAACTTTTCGGGCGGGAGGGGGAACAATTGCTTAACTTAACCATTTTTTTATGACTTGTTTACTGTGCATGCTTCATTTGTTTATTATTATTATTATTATTATTATTATTATTATTATTATTATTATTATTATTATTATTATTATATGAACATTGTTACATTAAATAATGTAGTTCAAAATTCATTTCATGATCGTGTTATATTTATTTCTTGTAATTGTTAACGTTTTTATTTGAAACATTCTTAAAAGTAAATAAACATTTTTTTTTTTACAGAAAAATATAATTCTTATGTCAAACTGCTTCTACTAGTATAAGTACTAATACTAAAAATAATACTAATAATTTTTCTAAGAATGTGATGTATTCCTTCTGTTAAAATATCTGTTGGAAGATGTTTCGTGTGAGACATCAAATGATTCTCGTTAAATGGCATCTTTTATATATATACTAGCATTTCATCCCGGCGTTGCCCGGGTGTTTGGAGTGTATTTTGAGAAAAAACGCTAATTTTTTTAAACTTTGACCCCTATTATGACCCCTTAACATTTATCTTTTGGGGCTCAAATCAAGTTAGTAACTTCGATCCATGTCCAAGGAACCTATATCTAAAATTTCAAGTGTTTAGACCAAAAATTGTCGGAGGAGTATGGTAGAGTTCTCAAAGGTCAAATCGTTGAACTTTTACCCCTTAATCGCCAAATTTCTGGCCAAAATCCGATCACATCGATTTTCCCAAATCTCAGTACCCTGTATATCAAATTTCAAGTCTGTAGACTGAAAATTGACAGTTATTGCGTAGGGAAATGTACACAGACACACACAGAGACACGTTCACTTGTATATATATATATATATATATATATATATATATATATATATATATATATATATATATATATAGAGAGAGAGAGAGAGAGAGAGAGAGAGAGAGAGAGAGAACAACAAAAATATATACGTATAGATAAATATATATGGAAACAATTTTGTGTTTATTGCACACTTTTTACGCAAATATTATGCAAGTATAAATCATGTAGAATATCTGCATGACTGTAATTACACGTAATAGTTAACTAAAGTTGATCATTCCATAAGAAAACCGAAAAACCTAATCGGGAATTAATTAAAATGAATGTTTAAAAGAATATGCAAATTAGCTAGATCTTTTGCTAGTGAATGCAATTTCCACAACCCATATATAAGAAAATTGTATTTTCTTTTTAAATAAATAGAAAAGAGAGTTTTTAATATGAATATCAATACACTCAAAAAAGAAACGAATTTATAGGACTATAGATAGAAGATAGATAGATATTTGGAAAGAGAGATTTCTATAACTTTTTGTGTATTGATATTTATACTAAAACCCTTTTTTCTATCAGTATTTATTTGGTCCCCACGAAAGCAAAATTTGATATGAGGTCGTTTTTAATGTGGGGTTAAAACAGCTCCCCAACAAAACGGACGTGCGTGTGTGTGAGTGTGTGTTTCTTTCAATATTTTTTTTCATCTACGAACTCCTCAGATTTCTTTAAAGGCTTTCACGTCTAATATTTGAAAACTTTCGCTTGGCTTTTAGAGCACTGCACCGAATAATTTTTTAAATCCTGCTCCTCACAAATTTAAGCATTCGAGATTGAAAGTCTATTTGTTTTTTGTTTTTTTAAGTATGTAAATCTGTTAAAATTGCTACAGAAATTAACTAAATTATGAAATGTTTCAAGTGGCATGCTGTGTGATGAAGTGTGCCTATGAATAACATTTTTTAAAAATGTCTCACGAAAATATTTCTTCTTCGTACTATAAGATCTTCAATCGACAATAACACAGATAATAAGATAAAAAAAATATCTATTTTCGTGAAGAATCTGTTTGAATGCAACACTATCAGAGGATACACTTAAAAATAAAGCTACGTAACAAGATTAAACAAACTTTTCATTGAATAAACATTCACAAGGGACGTTCCAAAAGTAATCTCCATACATTTTTTATTCTACTTTAAAGGATCAGAAGGCAATGCGAATTGCGTTGTTAGGATGACTGAACTTATGCATCCATGATCTGAAAGCTTCATCTCTCTGTTGCAGATATTGACGGTGTGACACTCTAAGAAATAAACCCCTGTCATAGAAGTGCATCGGATGTGTTATTTAATTCCTGGCAAAATTGCATTGAGCATTGTGTCGACTTTGTAGAAATATAAATTCTGAGGCCTAAAAGGTTACTCGTTTTAATTGCAAAACTCCCTCTTCGAATATTTATTTATTTGTTTATTTATTTATTTGCGGATTGTTATCCTCATTTTTGTAGTTGTTGTTTCACAACGTTTCGGCCAACTATTGCTCTGGCCATTATCAAGTGGTTAACCGCTACAGGATAGAAATGCTGAGTCTCTTAGCTGTAACCTTAGTAATTACTGCCTTCCATAGTTGTTCTCGTCTCACAACGTTTTGGCCAACTAATCTTCTGGTCGGTTTTTGAGTAGGATTGAAACCACTATCTTCAGATAATGCTCACCTGGACGATACTCAGCATTCCTATCCCGTCGCGGTTAATCACCTGACAATGGCCAGGTTGGTCCAAACGTCGCGAAACAATAACTACGAAGATTAGGATAAAAGTCCGCAAATAAGTAAAATAAATAAATTACTCATCTCAAAGAAAACCAATAATAAAAAAATATCACAAAGCACTGCACCGAGTAATAATGAAGTTTAAGGGCTTTACTTTGGATCTTATCAAACAGAGAAGGCAGTGAAGTAGTCTGATATATATATATATATATATATATATATATATATATATATATATATATATATATATATATATAACGTGCGACTCTATACAAACAGACTCCTTGCTCCAAATTTACAACATGGCAAGGAAGAAGAAAAAGAAAAAAAGAAACAAAACAACACACTGAAGATGGAGAATACCTCCGAAATATATTTATGATAAATTTCAAACAAGTAAAATATTTGTTTATTTCCCTGATATTACGTTGTGATTTGGTTTAAAGCGCACTTGATGCGTATCTTATTTTATTCAAATTAAAACAACGTTTCTATTGAACTCTCATTCTTGACGATATATATATATATGTATATATATATATATATTTAAATATATTGAGATTTATATCACCATTGAATACAACAGAAAAAAAAAATTACTGTTGTTTAGAGTTAAAATTTGTGTGAAAAAGAAAAAAAAAAGAACTTTATTTCTTTTGTTTGCATTTAATTTTACTCTATATAAAAAAAAATCTCGCATTGTTCTTGGCTTTTAATTTTACCTTATATATATATATATATATATATATATATATATATATATATATACATATATATGTCATCCACTTACAGTACTGTTTCGTTGTATCACAACTCATCAGTGCGGCTAGATATACACCTTTCCCCAACCGTGGATCAAACCTACAACTGTCTCTCACCACAAATCAGTGCCGTAAATATGCTCTAACCATCAGCTTGTTTACAGACAAATTAATAGTGGGTTTCGCTTAATTGCTTAAATACACGTCGAGTGAATATATTTACTAAGTTCTCCAACCCAAAAAGTGGGCTTTAATTGCCATTCACATACGGTATATATATATATATATATATATATATATATATATATATATATATATATATATGTGTGTGTGTGTGTGTTTGTGTGTGTGTGTATATATATCTTATTTATAATATTCTGAATTTTATTATGTTTATATAATTGAGAATTCGGTAATCGTTCATAGACCAATAAATTTTAAGTCAGTATACGGTGACTTAATTTGTAAGCTTCAAAATTACCAGATTTTGTAATCGAGAATTCATATACTATTTTCACAAAATCAAGACAACAAAGGTTGGATTGATAGCAACAAGTAGTGTATTTTGATTGTTCGTTACAAATGTTTCGCGGCCATTCGGGAAATTTCAAACCTTATATCTTTTGAAAATATTCACAAGAACGGCTTCTCTTCAGACGTTTAGAAAAACACTTTTTTCATGAACAAAATGGAATCAATTTCCCTTTTAAGGAAAACTAGGCGATAAAAGATTTACCTACATTTCTTCCTTCAGTGGTTTTTCCGTTTTCTGTTTGTTAAGGAGTTTTTTTTAACATTGTCCGAATTGTACCGAAACATTTGTAACCAACACTAATTGTTGCTATCAATCCAAACTTTGTTGTCTTGATTTTGTGAAAACAATATATATATATATATATATATATATATATATATATATATATATATATATATATATATAGTAGAGTTGGGGCGATTAATCAGAATCAGAATCGGGAATCGAAAAATCTGAGGATTTAGGGGTATCAGAAACGGTATTGGAATCGGAAAAATTTATGCTTATTTTCCGATGCCAAAACGATTCTTTTAATTGCCTTTTTTATTTGATTTTGTTTAAAGTAAAATCTTCCATTGTTTGTAATAATCATAAAATAAATATTTATCGATTTTAAAATATCATGAAAAGCTAAAATCGATAGATCGTCCTCCTCAAGTGTATTGAGACCTTAAGGAAAACATCTGCATATTTAACATGTGTTTTTTTATAAAAACCAGGAGAAATGACTATCTTATAGTTAAATGATTAGAGATTTATAAAGAATCGAAATCGGGGTAATTGTATCGGAATCGGGAATTTAGCAAGGAATCGGTAATTGTATGAAAAATATTAGAATCGTCCCATCATTAATATATATATATATAAATATATATACATACACATATATATATATATATATATATATATATATATATAACTACTTTATCTCATCACATAAATTAATATACGAAAGAATAATTTTATGTGTAAACTAAGTATTTACTGCAACAGTGGTCAATATATAGGTAGAGCTAGGTAGTAAGTTATAAAAATATATATGGCAATTAAGCTATAAAGAATAATCCGCGCATAATCCTGACGAATCCTAGTGTGAATGAAACGCGGAATATTCTGTGTAGTTAATTTCCATATATATTTTAATAACTTACTATATATATATATATATATATATATATATATATATATATATATAAATATATACTAGCAAATGTACTTGTCGTTGACTTGGTTCAAAAACAGCCTACAGAAAATGGACTTTGATTTGTGAAAGTATGATAGGTTATGAAAAGGAAGGGTTGTAAAGAGATAGCTTAGAATTTGGGGGTATCAAAACCAAAGCAAAATATGATGAAAGTAAAAATAAAATAGATAAACCCCATAATTTATTATACCATACCTGTTCACACTGAAACACTTATCACAATATTCTGTGAATCTATGTTAAAAATCCTTGTTAAACTTTGTGACATATTTCCATTATATGGAGGTCAGGTGCGAACGAACCCCCCCCCCTAATTTTATTATACCGTATTTCTTCAAACTGAAACATAATTATCAAAGTATATTTACGGAGATAGATATTCAAAGTCTTTATAAAAGTTGGTGCCTATTTCCATTCTATGGAGGCCAGGCGCGAACGCAGACCCCATAATTTTATTATACCATCCCTTATTTAAGTTAAAACATACTTATCAAAGTATTATTATGTACATCTATATCAAAAATACTTGTAAACGTTTTTTTTTTTTTTTTCGTTTTTAAATTTTTTATTTCCATACTTTGTGGACCAGGCGCGAACGCAGACCCTACAATTTTAATGAACCGCCGTTCTTCCAGATCAAACATACCAATTCCTGTGTCCCGATACATTTTCTATCATTATATGTGATAAGTTTTCTATAATACTCAACCATATAGAAGCCTATTCGTGACCACACACACACACACACACACACACACACACACACACAGACGTTCAGCTTTATATTATAGATTTCAATATTTTTTCATTTACCAACTTCTCAGATTTTTTAAAAGCTTTCACGTCTAATATTCGTTTGGCTTTTAAAGCACTGCACCGAGTAATTTTTAAAAATCCTGCTCCTCACAAATTTAAACATTCGCGTTTGAAAGTCTTTTTTTTTTTCTTTTAAGCATGTAGATCTGTAAAAATTGCTATATAAATTAACTGAATTATGAAATGTTTCAAGTTGCATGATGTAAAGTGTGTATATAAGTAAAAAAAAAAAAAATGTTTCACACAAATATTTCTCTTTCGTGCTATAAGTTCTTCAATCTGCAATAACACAATTAATGAGATAGAAAATATCTATGTTGGTGAAGAATCTGTTTGAATTTCACATTGTCCAAGTATACAATTAAAAACAAAATTGCATAACAAAATTAAAAAAACCTCCTATCGAGTAAACCTTTCTGAGTAATATACCAGGGGCATTCTAAACGTAATGCCTCCTATTTTTCTTATTCCGTCCAAAGGAAGGAGAATGCAAATTGCAATGTTATGTCTAGACTTATGCACTCCTGGCCTGGAAGTTTCATCTCTCTGTTGTAGATATTGACAGTTTATGACTCAAAGAAAGCAACCTCTGTAATGGATGTGCTTCAGAAGCAGAGATGTTCCATTGAATTCTTGGCAAAATTGCACTGAGAATGGTGGTGACTATGTAAAAAAATAAAGTCTAAGGTACAAAAGGTCGCTTGTTTTAACTGAACAAATCCCGTCTTCGTAACATTTCAATTTTTTTAGTTAAAAAATTTTGTCGCTTTACTTTTGGAAGGACACTCGTGTATATACATCGTGTATGTATACATACGCTAGTGTTGGAACAATTAATTGGAATCAGAATCCAGAATCGGAAAAATCGACGAATTTGAGAGCATCGGAATCGGTATCGGAATCGAAAAAAATTTCTGCCAATTTTCCGATACCAAAACGGTTCTTTTAATTGTCTTTTTTTAATTTTTTTTTTGTTTAAAGCAAAATCTTCTATTGCTGGCAATAAATGATAAAACGATAAATATTTATTGATTTTAAAATAACTATAAAGCTATAAAGCTAAAATCGATAGATCATCCTCTACAAGTGTAAATTTACGTTTAGAAAAATAGCTGCATATTTTACAGAAATCGGGGAAAATAACAACTCTTTGGTTAAATATTTAGAG
>NC_136511.1:13858339-13885839 GCF_053919585.1 Euprymna scolopes | reverse complement strand
TAACGTTGGACTTGAAGACATCCAAGTTGTAGTCCGGTGGGAAGCAGGCAGACGGAACAGAGTTCCACTAGCGGTGTCAGAAATTTCGTGAAAAATAGTGAATAATTCCACCCCATCTTTCCAAGCTTATAACTCCTCGAAAAATGCAATTCAAGCCCTAATTTTTTTTTCAATTAAAGGAGCAAGGACCAAGATTTCATTAAAAAAAAAACAAAAAACAAAAAAAAACGTGTTTTTTTTTAAAAAGGTTTTAAACTTCGGACTTTACAGGTAAAATTCTATAAGAACACTATGTTTTTTTTTGTTTTAAATTTGAATATATTATGTATTGACCTTTTCTCTTCAATTTGTGAGTAAATAATTATGTACTCATCGGGTTCTAAATTAATTATTATTAGGCATTTACGAAAGTGGAGGCGTGAATTATTCGACCCCCTGTCTTTCCAAGCTTATAACTCCTCGAAAAATGTACTTCAAGCCCTATTTTTTTTTTCAATTAAAGGAGCAAGGACCAAGGTTCCATTAAAAAAAAAAGAAAAAACAAATAACGTGGTTTAAAAAAAAAGGTTTTAAACTTCAAACTTTACAGGTAAAATTCTAAAAGAAAACTATGTTTTTTTTTTTAATTTGAATATATTATGTATTGACCTTTTCTCTTCAATTTGTGAGTAAAAAATTATGTACTCATCGGGTTACTAAATTAAGTATTTACTTTTTAATAGACACTTAAAAATTGGGATGGGGGGGTCGTGAATTTAAAAAAAAAACGTTTGTCTAAAATATTATATTCGATTTATTGGAGGGAACATAAAATTTCACATTGACCCTGAAAATATCGTAAAAATAGAATCAATAGAAAAAGTTTGATAGATTTTTAAAATTTAAAAATTGAAAAATATTGAGTTTAAAAATTGAAAAATATTGAGTTCGGAAAATTCATTACTGTTTTTAAAAAAAATATATTTCTATTACTTTTAAAACAACTGTAATAGTTTATTTTGGAAGTATAATCCATAAAGAAAATAAATAACCCACTTTTAACAGAGAAATTCCGAGATTTTTATATTGTATTCGCAGTTTCGTGTTAGGGGTGTCAAAAATTCCTACAAAAATTCTGATACCGCTAGACTTCCACAGGCGTGCAGTTCTAAGAAAGAAGCTTATTTCATGGAGTCCGCGTTTTGATTTAGGCACAGATATAGAGTGGGGGAAATTTTTCACAGTGGATTCAGCTAGATGAGAGGGGACCAGAGATTGGATTTCAGACGAGCACCTGCCATGAAAATAACGATAAAACAAGGATAGGCTCGCAACGTCTCTTCTGTGGGAGAGAGGTTGCAGGGTAGAGAAAAGGGCATCCCCCACTAAGCCACGAAGTCTATTTTGTACTCTGTCAAGGCAGGATAGGCTGTTTTTAGCAGCTCCTGCCCAAATATGGCAGAAGTATTCCATCCTTGGACGTACTTTGCTTTTATATAGATAGAGAATTGCATCAGTAGTGAGATATCTTCTGGAGCGGTAGAAGGATCCCACCATCTTTCCAGCGACCTTGGCAACAGACTTGATGTACGTGTTCCATTTCAGATCAGGACTAAAGGTCAAACCCAGAAGCTTGTCAAAACACGGGGCCTCACCCAGACGAGAGCCATCCATCACAATTGATGCCAGATGGGGATCAGAGCGTTGATGATGTAAGGATAGAAGTTTGGTTTTAGATGCATTAAAGGTAACCAGCCACATCTTCCCCCACTGAACCACGTGCTCGAGATCAGAGGAGAGAGAATCAGAGAGAGCTTTGTCATTTACAGCCTTTGATGTGTTGCCGTAGATGATCGTGTCATCAGCATAGATATCAACGAATGATTTAAGTATGTGTTTAGGGAGGTCATTGGTGTAGATCAGGAAGAGAGTTGGGCCTAGGATTGCCCCCTGGGAGACTCCAGCATCTATATTGCAGGCCTCCGATTTTTGTTCATCTACCACTACTCTTATGAGCCTATCTGAGAGAAATGATTTAATGATTGAGAAAACATTTCCAGTTATATCGTAGCTGGAAATCTTGTGAAGTAGGTCCTTATGCTATACCTTCTCGAAGGCCTTTGATATGTCAAGAGCAATTGCCCTAGAAAGGAATCCTTTGTCAAGAGAAACACTAATCCTGTGGGATATAACCGTCAGCACATCTGCAGTACATCTTGCAGAGCGGAAACCATATTGTGTGTCACTAAGAAGGTTATTCCTGCTGAGGTGGTTGACTATTTCTCTATTTAATATGGATTCCAGCAACTTACTCATAACACACAGGAGACTTATTGGTCTGTACTGAGAGGTAGATGACTAATCACCTGAATTCTTAAATACAGGGCAATCTGATGAGGTCTTCCAGGGAGTCGGAAATCACTTCTCCTTAAGGCAGCGCTTAAATAGTTTCGTAAGTATGGGAGCAAGTTCTTGTTGAAGCTTTTTTAACACTATAATTGGGATGCCATCAGGGGTAGTTGCTTTACTGGAATCAAGGTTCTTGATTAGCTTGGCGACCTCATGCACGGATATTTGTATGTTACCTAACTTGTTCTGTCTTATAGGAGGAAATATGGGGAGTTGATGGACTTCGTCGCATAGGGTAGAATTAGCTGCAAAGTTCTTTGCAAATAGTTTGGCCTTGCGTGATGCTGACGAGATGACCATCGGTCCATTGATAATGGTTGAGATAGAACGCACACTCCTGTTCAGGATCCTATTTGTTATTTGCCAAAACTGGTGGGAACCAAGCCGCTGATCAGCTACCTTGGATTTAACAGACTGGGCATATAGCTCTCTTGCATTTTTTATTACTCTTTTACAGTGGTTTCTGGCAGTCCTGAACGCAGCTTTAGTCTCAGTGCATCTATTACGTTGGTAGCTATGGAAAAAGTGATTTCTGTGCGCGATAGCAGCAGCACATTCTGGGGAGAACCATGGCTGGCTGTTAGGTTTTTGTATGGAATTTTTTAGATGGTATGAATTGGTCTATGCCTACAATTAACCATTCGATCAGATCTGATACTATAGAGGACACTTCCTTTTTAAACATGGAGTGCAGAGGTAAATCAGATATGAATGTACGGAACGTCTATCGCTAAACCGGAAGTGGCGAAGTTTTAAATTAAGGCTAGTCAATCGAAAAGAGGGGATGACTTTTGAAAATATCGGTGAAAAAAAACGACCCCTACCTGTAGAAAAGTGCCCAGTTGAGAGTGAAAGAATTAATTGTTTAACTAATTTTTCGATATTTGTCGTCCGAAGGGACGGGCTTCAAAACTATATCGATATATTGCCTCCGTTGAAAGTTTTAGGCATGAATAAATACATACATACACACATACATACATACATACATACATTCAAACAGACAGGTGAGATTTATATTATTTATGTAAATTTCTTGTTGATTTTTTTCAACGATCAATACGGTTAAATATCGTCTTCGACTCGAAGCTTCTTTTTTACTTAGAAAATTACCCATATTTTACTTGGACACAGATAAATAATATTTTTTTTTATTTTTAATTTTCACTGTTTTAGGAATAATAAAAAAATTATTTATCTGCGTTTAAATAAAATACAGGCGATTTTCTAAGTAAAAAACGCGCTTTTAGGCGAAGACGCGCTTTAACCATATTTATCCTTTACAAAATCAATAAGAAATATATATATATATATATATATATATATATATGTATATATATATATATATATATATATGTTTTATTTTATTTATTTTTTATTACCGTTTAGATTTCTGTAAGGTCTGTCGAGGCTGTTAGATTGTAAACACAGTCCAACATCCGAAACATATGTAACTAAACAGATAAAACGGTAATAAAAATAAAACATATTTGCTCTGCAATAGTATTGAGCACTCTCTTCAGGCTTTTACTAATTACCAGTTTTACCATATATATATATAGAGAGAGAGAGAGAGAGAGAAAGAGAGAGAGAGAGAAAGAGAGAGAGAGAAAGAGAGAGAGAGCGTGAGATGCATAGATATTTACAAACGAGTATGGACAGACAGACAAGCAGAAATAAATATCCACTTTATATATAGGAAAAGTTAGTAACCCGTAATTGTGTTTTCGAAAAGTTATTTTAATATCAATATCGTAGTTCCTTTGAATGTGTGTCACGGTTTCCAGATTATAAATTATTCGATCGGGAGATCCTATTTATTAAAAAGGCGGATAGAATTCGATAACATATTATGAACATTAAATTAATACATATCTAAGTTAATTTAATGTTCGTAATGTGTTATCACTTTTTATCCTCCCTTTTTGGTCCCCCGCAAAAGGAGGGTGGACCTGTAAATTCACCCTTGTCCGTCCGTTCGTCTGTTCGCACTTTTCTCAATAACTGCCCCTTGGAACTTTTTTTTGAAATTTTGCACAAACATAAAACATAATATGAGTAAAAAAAGTAACAGAACGGATTTTCCGGGAAAACTCCGATTGTCCCCCCCCCCCATGGATGCTTTCGGGTTAAAATGGTTAAAAATTGACACTTTTGTGTTTATTAAAAAAAATTGATGCGTTGGATTTTTTATAAAACTTTCTAAAACTGATTTATATATAATTTTGTTAGTCCATACTTCGCAATAATGCTTGGGTGCGCCTCAGGGGCTCTTTTGGGGCTAAAAAAACACTCAATTTTTTGGACTATTTTACCATATTTGTCCAAAATTTTCTGTGTATGTCTATTTAGCAGTTTTGCATGGTGCTGAACTCAACTTTAAATATGATTAAGTCCTTGGGGACTGTTAGAGCTAAATGGTGGCCGGGGGCAAATGATGGACTTAGTATTTTTTTTTTTTTTTTTTTTTTTTGCACCTTTCGTTAATTTTACCAGGATTTGACGTCCCCTGGGGACTTTTCATGCTAAATGGGGTGGCGAATTCTGAACGTAAGTCATTTTTATGCCTCTTTCACTGTACACTCACGGGGGGCCATGCATGCTTCACTTGTTAATAATTAGGATCTCCCGATCATCGCTGTGTGCTATGAAGAAGAAATGGTATTGTTGGACGTAGGGGGGGAATAGACGGAAAAGATAGTAAGAAGTAAAGCAGGTGATTATGATAACACAGACACCTAAAAAAAAATGTTTCGTTACAAAGAAATAAAGAAGGCCGATGAAACCAAAAGGGCATATATACAAAATGAAACGATCAATTTGTCGACCTAAAGAAAACAATGCTACAGATTTAATTAAGAATTTTTTTTTTTGAAAAAATCAATACTGGTAACGATTATGTAGTAGAGCTGACATCTACTCAATGTAGCTACACTTAGCCTCAATCACCACCTCGATACAGATTCGGATCTGGGAGCATACCTTATCCACAAACGCCAGCAGGTGCTCGGCGAATACTAGACGGATGGCAGCGATCAGACCGGCTTTGGTGTTGTGGGAGGTCATGTTGGTGATGTTCTCGACGTATAATAACAACAAAGTAGTCCAGCGAGTTCAGGTCGGGGGATAGAGGACTGAGAGAAGGTTACAAAGTTATAGCACTCCTTCTGAAGCCAGGGTCTGTTTGAATTTGTGGACCGGGGCCGAGTCCTGCTGCTAACCACAGGATCTGCTAGCGGTCACTTGATTGGACCAGGGGATCATTACACTCTTCAACACATCCAGGTATAATTTGGTATTGCGAGTCTATCTCTGCTTTATCGTTATTTTCATGGCAAGTGCTCATCTGAGTTTCAACCTATGACCCCTCTCACCAAACTCTCACGAAAAAACACTCGTCTAGCCAAAACCACTATCAATAATTTCCCACACTCTTTATCTGTGCCCAAACCTAAACGTAGATTCCATGAGCAAAGTTTCTTTCTTAGAACTGCCTGCTTGTGGCACTCTCTTTCCTTTTCCTGCTTTCCATCTGACTACAATTTGATTGTCTTCAAGTCCAACATAAACAAATTCTTGATGAACAGTCCCGTTAATTAATTCGATTTACAAAAATCCCACTGCTTATGATTACTACGCTATAATCCCATTGACGGATGCATACAGTTTAATAGGTATACTCGAGTGGCCTCCGGGCCTTGATAAGTGGTGATTCCTTTGTAAAAAAAACGGTATGCAATAAAAAAAAAAAAAAGTAAACTTGGAAGAAATGCCAGAGAAACGTCTGGAATGCTTCGGACTGTTTGGAACCATCTTGTACGGATTGAGTATTGGTTTGTGAGTGGTGTAAAAACCCCAGGAAGGCAGGGAGACTGTTGATTTATTTGCTTCCCCACTGAGCAAATTAGGCACAAGGCCGTTTTTTAATGTGGAGAGAGAGGGAGGGGAAGGGAAAGGGGGATCCAGCTCCCGAGAGGTGGGAAATGGGAGCTGGATGGTAACTGTGGTCTGTAGGGTGATCCCTACATTGACCAAGTTCAGATATTTGAGGTTACCCCCACATATGGTCTTTCTAAAGATATAGTCATAGCTAGTCATTGCTTGCAGCATCTGTCGGAACAGATACTACACCTTGATCTTGTCCCCCGTGCCACAGAGGGCGGGGGGGCGGTGAGGGATGGTAAGAGGTGTGGGAGGAGTAAGGAAGTCAGAACACCAGAGTTGATTGGCCAAATAAAAAAATTCCATGTATAACGACCGTCGTGTGTCTACAGAGAAAAGTGCAGGACTTGATGTCAGTGGGAGCTACACACACAATTATTCGTGAAGAACTGAAAATGTTGAAGATATGCAGTTTCTATCAAGAGTGCGCCATTCGTGTCACAGACTATTCGACCAGGATGAGCATCAAGACAGTTCCTCATCCTCCCTATAGCCAGACCTTGCTCCTTGTGAAAGTAAAACCTTAGAGACTGCCGTTATAAGACAATTGAGATGAAAGATGCTGTGACGAGTGACATTGAGACGCTCACACAAGAAGACGTGCAAACGGATATAAACAGGCAGACAGGCAAGAAAGTCAGTACTCCGTAATAGTGTCTTCGATATGTAATCTATATAAACAAAACAGTAGATGTATGTGTCCGTGTTAAATGCTTTGAAAAAAAGAATTGGAGAGATTGGAATAAAAGAAATGGCTAAGAAGATACAGTGGATAACAATAAGGAAAATCCTTGAATGCGGAAACTAATATACATAAGCTACAGGTGCTAACCAAGCATATAGAAATTGATAAAGCAATACAATACAAAGAAACGGCACATGGAATCAATACAATAGAACTGAAAATGTATTATTGTAATCTACTCTTCTCACCTCAATAAAAAAAACAGTGTCTGTATCAATCGATATCACACCAAATAGACAAGGAAAGTCAAAGATGACGCAAAGATCGAGGACAGAAAATACTAACCAGGCCCTCACTAGCTAAGAAATATTGTGAGTTTGTCTCTGCTTTATCGTTATTTTCATGGCAAGTGCTCTACTGGGCTCCAATCTCTGCCCCCCTCCTCAAACTTTCACAAAAAACACCCGTCTAGCAGAAAACACTATCAATAATTCCCCTACTCTTTATCTATGCCTAAACCTAGACTTAGATTCCATGAACAAAGCTTCTTTCTAAGAACTGCACACCTATGGAATTGTCTTCCGTTTTCCTGCTTTCCATCTCACTACAATGTGGTTGTCTTCAAGTCTAACGTAAACAAGTTTTTTATGAGCCGTTCCATATAAGTTAACACATTTACCGAATTTCCATTACTAACGATTACTTTACTGTCCAATTGTCCACTGTATACTCTTTAAATTTATCCTCGATTGGCCTCTTGGCCTTGATAAGTGGTGATGCCTGTCTAAAAAAAAGTGCGAAAAGAACTGGCAACTTAAGAAGGCTTATTGCCACCCAAATTCCAGTGAAGACTAATGGTCGCTATCAACAAGTAATCAATGGTAAACGACTGTTTTGATAATACAAATTATATTGCAAAGAAGTGGAGGGTAGTGGAAACCTGGGAAAACGTATTGTTACTTAGGGTCCGGAGAACACCACCAGTTGTTCTTGAAGATTAATCTTTGGTGATGGCTTTTATAAAAACTCCTAGTGAGTGAATAAAAATAATATTTAAAAAAAATCAATCCAATGTTTTATGATAAAAAAAAAATGGAAATGAGTATATTTAGGTTATCATGTGGTTGAGGAGGATGCGTTTTTTTTTGTTTTTTGTTTTTTTCGATAAAAAGAACAGAAAAATATATTTGAGTTTACATATCGACATGCAGGTGGCTGCGTAGGATTCGATGGCTGAGGATGGAGTTGAGGCTGCAACTGTAAATATTTATATTGTCGTTCTCGTTTCGATAAATAAAAAAAAAACATGTTTCATATGTTTTTACCGATCTTTCTAGGAAAATATCCTTCCCACACGTTCCTCCTCTCTTTCATCGCACGCGCGCGCACACACACACATATGTGTATATATGTATATATGTATATATATCTATATATATATATATATTAGACAAATATCTACATTCTAAATTTCAACACAGACACGGAGACATGCACACACACGTGTGTGTGTGTGTGTGTGTGTGTGTGTGTGTGTGTGTGTGTGTGTGTGTGTGTGTGTGTGTGTGTGTGTGTACATGTATGTCTATATATGTAAGACAAAAATCTACATTTTAAATTTCAAGATGTTTTCCTTCTGACCGTTTTTTCTTTAAGTGTTTTGAAATGTTCTATTCTTGACAGCACCTGTTTCGTAGCGCAGAATAAGTCATGTAATTATTACGTTAAATTTCAAATATACCGCCCTTAACTCACCAGAAAAAAAGGAAATAAATTTAAAAATGGTGTAACATTAAGAAAATGCAATTTCAACTTTTCTTTCGATTTTCGACTTTTGTAATCGTGTCCATATTCCATGATTCTTTTCTTTTAAGTCGATGAGTTCCGACGAAACAGCTTAATATAGTTCTTTGTCATTTATTTGTATCAGCTTCGAACTTACATCGAGCTTCATAAATTAAATGATTGGTATTAATCTCTCTCTCTCTCTCTCTCTCTCTCTCTCTCTCTCTATATATATATATATATATATATATATATATATATATATATATATGTATATATATATAAGTGAAAGTGTCTGTGTGTGTGTGTCTGTGTGTGTACATTTCCCTACGCAATAACTCTGTCAATTTTTAGTTTACAGACTCAAAATTTGATATACAGGGTACTGAGATTTGGGGAAATCTATGTGATCGGTTTTCGGCGATTAAGGGGTCAAAGTTAAACGATTTGACCTTTGAGAACTCTACCAAATTTCTCCGACGATTTTAGGTCTACACACTGGAAGCTTTTGATATAGGTTCCTTGGACATGGATCTAACTTAATAAATCGATTTGAGCCCAATGAATTTTAAGGGGTCATAATACAGGTCAAATTTAAAATAAATTGACCGCTTTTTTTTTCTTTTTTGCTCAACATACACCTCCAAATACCCCGGCAACGCCGGGCTGAAATGATAGTATATATATGTGTGTGTGTGTGTGTGTGTGTGTGGGTGTGGGTTTATGAGGAAATATGCTTATTCAGTAATATTTCACCTTTTATTTATGCCAATCATTTAATTTATGAAGTTTCATGTAACTATAACTTGCTTCTGATTTAAACCTAACGTATACGACGATTTCCAACTACATGAAAGGGATTAAAAAGACAAAATACTTAATAAATGAGTGCCTCACGAATTGAACGAAAACCCAAAAGAAATGCCGTTATGAACTGCCATCTTCCCTTCTTTTACGAAACAAGAACGACCCGTTTCTCGGTCAGGTTGTGATTTACGATGAAAAGTGTGTTCTTTACGACAAACGGTGATGCTCAGCTCAGTCGTTAGACGCCAACGGAGCTCCACAACATTTCCCGAAACAAGAGTTGCGCCAAAATAAGGTTATGCTGATTGTTTCCTGGTCTGCGACCGGTCCCATACATCACAGTGTTTTTTTTTAATGCAGACGAAACCATTATGGCGAAGAAGTACCGGCATCAAATGGATGAAATGTATCATAAACTTCGACAGCAACACCCAGCATTAGTCTACAGAAAAAAGTTCAATTCGCCTCCACAACAATATCCAACCGGACATGCCTAACCCGACAGAAGTTTAACAAATTGGGCTACGAAACTCTGCCTCATTCACCATACTCACCAGACCTCTCATCTTCCGACTATCAAATACTTAAAAAAAAACCTAAGCGATATCAAAAACGCCTTCAGCGACTTCATCGCCATCGAGATGCAAGATTTTTACGTTACTGGCATAAATACACTTGTTTTGCATTGTGAAAAATTGTGTTGATTCTGATGGTGTTTTTGTTTCGATCCAAACATTTTTTTTTATTTGAGCTGAGATATGTTCATATGAATTTAAAATTAAAAACTGCAATAACTTTCTTGTCAATCTTATACCTGCTCTATTCTTTGTTAATCTGTATGCTATGCTTTAAAAAAAAAAAAAACTGAACAAAATTATAAAAGTGACATCCTTTTGATGTAAACCCGTTTTCGAATATCGTAACAATAATATACGATCATTGTTGTAATATTGAAAAAAAGGAACTCGTTATAAGTGATGAACTGAATGCTTTATTAAAGATTGTCTTTTTATTATATTATCTGCATTGAACTATGTAGCACAATATTATTTTATTGGTACATTTATTCATCTGTTAAAGTACAATGGACACTATTTTTATAGAAATGTTAATAAACACGTTTCCTGCGTGTTATAGTTTTTTTGTTTTGTTTTTTTTTTGTATTTTTTTGTATTTTTTTTTTTTTTGCACGTACAACTAATTTTTTGCGTTATCGAGAAAATTATGAGCTTCACCAAAACAAATTTGTTCAATAAATGTTTTCCCATCTCGTGCAATTTCCATGGAGCTGCTAATTCTTCTTCTTCTTCTTCTTCTTCTTCTTCTTATTTTTATTATTATTATTATTATTATTTTTATTATTATTATTATTATTATTATTATTTTTATTATTATTATTGTTATTGTTATTATTATTATCTCTATTACTACTGTTATTATTATTGTTATTATTATTGTTATTATTGTTGTTATTATTATTGTTATTATTATTGTTATTATTGTTGGCTCACAAAGAGCATTCACACAGATCATAAAAGATCTCTCCTTGAAAACAACCTGTAGTGTTCCCTGGAAGCAGGGTAACAACAAGTCTTCCAGATTTCTAGTACTCTCCACCTCTTTCGATAACATTTGAAAATGAGTTTGCGTTATCGCAACAGCTGCTTACCATTGATTTTTTACGAGCAGCGGCCATTGGTTTCCACTAGAATTTGAGTGGTGATAAGCCTCCCCAAGGTCCCAGTTCTCTTCGCACTTGTCCAACCAAAGTGTGGTCAGTGCTCTCTCCTCGCTCGTTCCATCCTCCTTGAGACTACTCGGCTATTTAGCGTTACTCTTTTAGGGGACAGGGATGCGGTAATAGGAGGGGATTGAGGGAAGAGATAGGGAACTTATAGATATGCAGCCAATGTGGCTCATGTGTATTAGTCTACACATGTAAGGGGTTTCCTTAATTTTGTAGCTGTTTTGTTTGTATTGTTATTCATTGTATTTTACCAGTCATTCCTCTTATTCAAATTTCTCTCGTTCTATTTTCAAAGTTTTTCGGAATTGTTCCTAGTGCTCCTACTATTATAGGCACTATCTTGGTTTTCTTCGTCGTCCACATTCTCTTCGGTTTACTGGCTAGCTCTGTATTTGCTTTGATTTTTCTTTTCTTTGATATTCACCCTGTGGTCAGCTGGAACAGCTATATCTGCGATTTTATAGGACTTTTCTTTCTTGTTAATTAATTACGGTCAGGTCTTTTTGCTTGGATGGGTTTATCTGTTTGTATGTCCATGTCCCATAGGATTTTGTGATTTTCGTTTTATAGTAATTTCCGGCTTGTGGTTATACTATTTGTCTGTGCGTTCGAGATATAGTTATTTGCATAATTCCTAGTGCCCTTCCCACTTGGTTGTGTATGTTCTTGTATTCCTTTTGAGACAGTTTGCTGCATTCACTTACTCTATTGTTTATCGTTTCGTCTTTTTGTCCACAGAGTCTGTATTTGCTGTTTTCTTGTGTTTTGTTGATCTTTGCTTTGGTGTGATTGGTTCTTATCGATTTATCTTGTGCGGCAGTTCTGCCATTATTACGGCTTCAGTTTCTCAATTTGCGTGTCCTTTTTGTATGGATGCCCAATTGTTTTCGTTATTCTCGATAGTTGTATAATATCGGGTTGTTTGTAGTGCTATATCGCACATGGAAATGGATCCTGCACTCATCCCCGGTGGGCTATCCCGAAGCCATAATCCTAGTAGATGGCAGGACAACTGATGGTCTGCTTGTGTTGCATGTCTGGTAATCTGCATAGCCACTTGTTCATCATCCCTTACCTAAACTGAAACTCTTTAAAAAAATGACAGTACAATAAAAATTACGCTAAAACCAGGCCCAAACTCAAACAAAACCAATCTACCGTCTCCCTTGAGGCTTGCATTTCCGAACATCCGTGGGCTTAGAACTAATTTAAATGATGTCGAAGCATTTCTACTAACAAACACCCCGGATATATTAGCACTAAGTGAGACTAACCTACACTCCTCCATCCCCTCTAACTACTTTAACATGCCTGGCTATCTCCCACTCTGCCGTAAGGACGCTGACAGACATATGCACGGACTTGGAATCTACATTCGTAACACCCTCCCCTTGACTAGAGAAACAAACCTAGAATCGGACGATCAAGCCTTTATGTGCTTTAGACTAAACATACAACATAACATTAGCTACTTTTATTTTCTCTACCGCTCTCCCTCGACACAGGTCATAAAGGATCTCTCCTTGAAAATAGCCTGTGGTGTGCTCTACAAGCTGAAGGATAAGTCTCCACAGCTTTTCCATGCTCTCCACCTCTTCTGATAACATTTGCAAATGAATTTGCATTATCGCAACAATCGCCCACCATCAATCTTTTGCTAGCAGCGGCCGTGGTCTCCACTGGAGTTTGAGTGGCAAAAAGCCTCCCCAAGCTCCTAGTTCTCTTCGCACTTGTCCAGCAGGAGAGGGCTGGTCCGTGCTCTCTCCCTGGTCTTTCCATTATTCTTGGCCTTCTCGGCTTTTTGGCATCATTCTTTTGTGTGTGGGGGGGGCGTTGATTAAGTAATGGGAAGGGATGGCGGTGGGGTTAGGGGAGGGATATAGAACTTATCGATATGTATATTCTATGTTCTTGGTTCCATGTAACGCTTCTTCATGTTTTTTCCGCGTGTGTGACTCATCTCCGCATCCCAGGGGTTTTTCTTAATATTTTAGCTGTTTTCATTATTGTTAATCGTTGTATATTTCTCTGATTCTAATTTCTCCCATTCTTTTTTCAAAGTTTTTCGGAATTGTTCCTAGTGCTCCTACTATTATAGGCAGTATCTTATTTCTTTTTTTTGTTTTTTTTTTTGTTTTTTGTATTTTTGTCATCCATATCCCTTTCATTTCTCTGGCTAGCTCTGTATATTTGTTTCCGTTTCTCGTTTTCTTTGATATTTGTCCAATGGTCAGCTGGAGTAGCAAAGTCTACGATTTGGCAGGACTTTTCTTTCTTGTTAATTATTACGACATCCGGTTTTCTAGCTTAAATGGGTTTATCTGTTTGCATGTGCATGTCCCATAGGATTTTATGATTCCCGTTTTCGGTTACTGTTGCTGGCTTATGCTTGTATTATTTGTCTGTGCACCAATTTAGGGTCTAAACACTTAAAATTTACATATAGGTTCCTTGGACATGGATCTAACTTAATAACTTAATTTGAGCCCAAAACAATACATTTTAAGGGGTCATAATAGGAGTCAAAGTTATAAAAAAATGACCTTTTTTTTTTTTTTTTTGCTCAACATAAACCTCCAAACACAGAGGAAACGCCGGGCACCCATGCTAGTATTACGAGGAATTATTTGCTCGGTGGACTAATTCGCAAAACTATTTAAAAAAATCAAGCATCAAATTCGGTCTATGCTTGTTTACGATATCACGTGAGCTGATATTTGGCTTGACGAGGAATGCCCTCGAAAAGTCACTTCTTATTAATGATTACTTTTAAAATATACAAACAAAGAAATGATTTGCAGCGATCTTAAATGGTACCACTTCTTTAATTGTGTTACATGATAAGGGCTGTCCCCTGTTCATGTAAGTATAAAAATAGAGAGATTAGTTAAAATGGAAATAAGAGAAAGCAGAAATCGAACCCTGGACATAAGTTTTAAAGAACAATAGGTTTAAATGGAATGTCCAGTAAATTGTTAATTCGGATGAAATAAATAATAAATAAACTATTCAATTGTTAAAAGAATGTGGATAATAAAATATGGTTAAATAAATTAGATATGTAGGTTAAATTCCTTTGTGGAAACAACACAAGGAAAATAGGTTATTGGGAAATCAATGTCGAAAACGTGCAAAGTCGCGCATGTTGAAACACGTGAATTTTGCTCACGTGGCCGGGATGCATGGATTTCTCAATATAGCAAGTGGGAGTTAGTTGGTCAAAGAGAGAGTCGGGGAGACAGGCAGAGACAGTCAGGGGAGACGGTCAGTGAGAAAACTCAGAGACAGGCGGACGTCTGAAGCGAGACGTTACTTCAGAAACTAAAATGTGAAACTTTGAATTCTTGGTGATGGAACGACCGGTCGTGAGGAAATAAATTCAGCATGTGTTTTGTGATAAAGCTCATCTTTGTGTTTGTGATTTCTACAAAAAGGTAAATTGTATTGTTATTATATGTCTGTGTATAAAATGCCATTACAACATCTCTCTCTCTAAGATACAACATCATATGTAATAAGACAAGAACTCTCACTAAGACTCATATCATTACTAATAAGAACTCTCACAAGAAAAAGCACCACTTATAATAGTCTCTCTCTAAGACTCTTTAATGAAACAACTATATAACAATTGAACTCATTAATAAAAAAAAATTAAATAAAATGGCGAGGTACATTAGGACTTTAACAGAGGATTATTCGAGCTGTAGTCGAATGCTCTACCACTAAGCTATCTCCAAATTATAAAAATATCTGCTTTTTAAGAAGAAATGAGTTGCTGTAATTTTATTATCTCCCTTGGTCAGTGTAACGTTAAATATTTCCCTGGAAAAATTAATTCTTTTTTTATCTACAAGAGAAACAGCCATTTTTAAGCTCGGATTTTTTTCGATTATCGGTACTTAATAATATGAATTAGTTTTGTGTATAATTTGTAAAAGATAGGCTCAGTCGTTTCGGAACCTATGAGGAACGCATGGTCAGTTGTTTCATTGGCTTGTACTATTCAACGAAACGAGTGTAAGACGTAATACATAAAATTATGACTAAAACTACTGCTAACTTTTGTCGGTGCATATGACTTCCAGAGGATGGAGTATACAGTAAACCGCAGATTTTTAAATCAGAGTAATGTACGACATAATTACGTTGACATGTTCGTTTTCGTCAATTCAACGAAGTCAAGCAACGTTGAGCCTGGCCAGTACCATATGTGGGACCATTTGGGAAGGCTAGGGGCTGTACATATTGCGCCGAGTCGTAGAAATTTGCATGTTGGTATATAGGTGCACATTAATTCACTGGGTGAGATGCATCCCCAGTTTTCGTTAAGACATGCATCGAGGAGAGGGAAACTCTGTGGAATAAAATATGCGTATATATATATATATATATATATATATATATATATATATATATATATATATATATATATATATGAGAGAGAGAATAAGAGAGAACGAGACAGATAGAGATAGAGATAGAGATAGATAGATAGAGAGAGAGAGAGAGAGAGAGAGAGAGAGAGAGAGTAATACAAATTACAAATGTAATTTTGAATGAATTTATTTTTCGAAAGGATGCTCAAAAAATATATATCAAAATTTCCTTAATCCTTGGAGTTTCAAAGAAATGCCTTCTTCTCATCAAAGAGAAGATATTAGGAAATAAATATTATCGCAAATATTAATACACGGCATAATCACGTTGTCACATAGGTTCTCACTGGATCACCGAAGTTAAGCAACGTTGAACCTGGTCAGTACTAAATGAGTAACCATTTAAGATTTTAAGGTTCTGTGTGTGCTCTCCGCTTATCTCTGCATTGTTTTCAGTCTTCCTGGTCTTCTTCTTGCAACTAGACTCAAGCAATGCCGATTTAGGACGGTTGTGGTTGGAGATTGCGCAACTTTTATCTCACAATTACAGCAGCAGCTGCCTCTACAGGGGGTATCTTTTGTCTTTTGAGACTAAACGAAAGCATCGATTAAATTGGCTAAAGGCATAAATTGCTTCATCCTCAACAGGGCACTTTTCTACAGGGAAGGGTCGCTTTTTTTGCCGATATAGCCTTTATTTAAACATTCGTAACTTCCGGTTTGACGCTGGATGTAACAGCAAAGATTTCACTTTTTTTTTTGTTTGTTTGTTTTTCACATTCTTTTCATCCTTCGCGGTACGGGTTCGAGACTGCTTGCTTACTACCCCTTTTTTTCTCTGCTCAGTACACACCTCCAAACATCCGGGCAATGTAAATGTAATGCAATAAAATTTTTAAAAATTACGATTTAAAGGCCAAAAAATCTCCTCCAATAAATAATCATATTTATTTATTAAAATTAATTTTAATATTTCGATGCATAACAGAATCTCAATAAGGAAATAATTGTTTTTTTTTCTTCTTTTTTTTTACGTACCATGACGGTGGTAATGCTTGGCACGTTTGCCTTCAGATGTTGGTGAAATACAAGGTTTAAGTATCCGATATAGTAGAAAACATCTGTCGCCCTTTGTTGTATAAAGTAATAGGAAGTCTACTGTTAACAGTAAAACTAGCGGGGACACCGGGCTTTGCTCGGGCGTAAAATACGCTTAAATATGATATTTTAATTTTTCTAGATTTCATAAAAATTAATATAGAGTCGTGATTTCAAAAGTAAAAAAAAAGGTATTTAGGGGAGTCAGCTAAAATCGAAACCGAAACTCTAGCATTCAAAGCTGGTGACGTTACCACTGCATCAACGTGGCACGCATATGAATCGATTAAAAATTAAAAATGAACTAAGATGAATGTTCAAAATGTTTAAGGACTTTTTAAATTATGACCCATTTTTGACCACTTAAAAAAATGTAACAAGCTAAAGACCCATAAAAGAATGAACTGTAAAAATCCAATCATTTAGGCCCCTAGCACCGCTCTGTGACCTTTCGTTTCAGGGGAGATAGAGTTTAAAAATATGTAGATAGAGAGAGAGAGAGACATATAGACAAACATATAGCTGTATATATATATATATATATATATATATATATATATTGATTGCAACGTCTTATCAGACGAGTGCCACTCCCTCAGACATTTAAAATCCATGAGCCCAAATGTCTGAGAGAGTATCTATACAAATATGATGTTAAAAAGTCTTAGCTTTGTACAACAGCTAAGTCTCTCTCTCGGTTCAAAAAGTTGAGATCCAGCAACAAGCAAGAGCAAGATAGCCAGCAACAAATTAAACTGCAGACCAGCTTAATGCAAGTAATGGTCTTCCGCTTTATGTTTTTTTTAAATCAGAGATTTGCTTCTCCTAGAAAGGTTGCCTTCACCATGGCTTACGGGAACCCTCTCTACCCCAATACACATATACACACACACACAAATATACACGGTGCTAGTTGGCCGTTGACCCAGAAAAAGAGTTCATTCGCCCTTTGGAAGGTCTTGTTTTTAATCCTTCAGGGAGACTAGCCGCCCTCCTCACCAAACAAGTCTGGTGGGGGAACCAGTTTAGTCGCCGGTGACCCGACCATGAGGCAGGTAGTACTTGGTTACATGGTACCAGTAGCATATGACATGACCTGACATAAAATATATATATATATACATACATATATATATATATATATACACACACACACATATATATATATATAACAGATAAAACGGTAGTAAAAAAATAAACACACACACACACACACATATATATATATATATATATATATATATATATATATATATATATATATATATATATATATATAGCTATATGTTGTACCGTACACGTGAAAGATGGATAAATTTGTACTATACGTACTGTCCTTAGAATGTGTTGGCAGGACTGCATTATAAATCTTGAGGCCTTAGACCAAGCAAAATTACCAAACATAGAGTGTATGCTGATGGAGGTACAACTTCAATGCGTGGATCATGTCATCTGTATGGAAAAATACCGCATGCCAAAGAAAAACAAGTTCGTCATGAAAAAAAAAGAGCGACATGGACACAAACAAGACCAATGTGGTTCAGACATCGACAAAGTGGGTTGGAGGATTGTGTGTGTCAGTGAGCGATCAAATTGGCGAGGTATCGTCTACAAAATTACCGTTACCTTTGAGTATGAGCAGTTCATTGCTGCCGGAGATCAGCATCACGGTGCCACAAACTACGGATTTCAGTATCCATTATGTGCTTGATCCTATGTGTCCAGCTTGGAATGGTGATGCCACTACCATAGACACAGTTGACAAAATGAACGAGTCTTCTTCGAACACGATGGAATACCTACATTACAATTATATATATATATATATATATATATATATATATATATATATATATATAATGCACTCCCGCTCTCTCACAAACGTATATATATATATACACATATATATATATGTATGTATATATATATATAATGCACTAACGCTCTCTCACAAGCGTGCATATATATATATGTGTGTGTGTGTGTGTGTGTGTGTGTGTGTGTGTGTGTGTGTGTGTTTTATTATATATATTATTGTATTTAGATATTTAAGAACACAATACTCGAATTGTTATTTTGGTTTTGGAGCCATGAGTAACCACAGTAAATTATAGATGTAGGTTAAACCCATGGGTATATAATCAGCTTTAAGATTAGAAATATACTTTACATTCTAAATTTGTTAAATAATCTATCATAGCCTTTTATGTATCTGTTTAATTAAATTAATTAATAAATCATAGACGCTTTTTAGTATTTACTTGACTTGAAACACCAAACGGCCCTAGTTGTCTCCATTTAACTGTTATAAGTACCTACGAAGACCTTTTTTTCGACATACTTTTATCAACTAATTTATGGAAAATGAATAACGTGATGGATTATCTCCCTTCGTAGTTAGGTTTTCCCAACTATCGAGAACTACAATAGATTAGAACGGAAGAGAATAATTCAATATTAAATAATAAAAAATGGAATAGGATCCGAACTTTGAATGTTGTGTGAGGATTAATATATATAAGGTAATGTCATTGTTTATTTCCGTATTTAATAAAATATTAACCTAAAACTGGTCTTAAATATAAGTAATAAGATAGTCGATATTTTGTAAACATTGAAACCACTATTGGTCGAATACGAAATTAAAAATAACCGTAACGTTATATCAAGGTTGTTCTGGCCATATTATAACTATAAAAATAAAATTATTTTTTTTTAAAATTAATTATGTGAAATAAAGAAATATAGAAATCTAATTTAGGAATTCAATGAATAGTATTATTAGAAGATGTTAAATTGGTACGGGTTTTTGTGGAAACTTCTTATGACAGGTTTTTAAATAATGATACGAAAATTAGGTGATATATTAATATTTAAATAAGCTCTTGACAAAGGATGCATCCAGGATAAATGTTTTCGCATGCTTCATTTCTTTTAAGGGAAATTTCTTTAAATAATGTTCTATTGTTAAATGTTTTTTATTCAATAAGTCTGAAGAAAGATTGGTTATGTGAAAATTTTCGAACGCCATAATGCTTGAAATTGTCCAACCGGCCTTGAAACAATTGTAACTTACAATAAAATGCACTTTTTCTTGCTACCAATTCCTTTTTTGAAGTCTTGGTTTTGTTAATACAGAAGATATATATATATATATATATATATATATATATATATATATATATATATATATATATAGATATATAGATATATAGATATATATAAATGTTATATATATATATTAATGAAATCAAAGGGATGTACTGTTTACTTGATGTACACAATGGTAAACTCTCTCTTTATATATATATATATATATATATATATGTATATATATGTGTGTGTGTGTGTGTGTGTGTCTAAGAGAAAGAAAATTGAAACTGCAAGTTAAACATTACAATCAAAATTTATTGTTCGACTGAATACTCCGAAAAATTGTTTTTGTGGGTATTCAGTCAACAATAAACTTTGATTGTAAAGTTAAACTTGCACTCTTAGACATATATATATATATATATATATATATATATATATATATATATATATATATATATATATATATATATTAATATAAGTTAATATTTCGTTAGATTTGTTCCAAGGGAGGTAACTGTGTCTCACTTTATTGGGTAAATTTACTTACTGACAATCTATAAATATAAAAGCGAAAATGTGTGTATGTATGTATCTTTGTATGTGTGTTTGTGTATCCGCTAAAAACTTTCGACCGACACGACGAAAATTCACAAACTCGGTATCATATTGAAGGTCCATCCTTCGCTCGAAAATATCGAAAAATTGGCCAAAAACGTTCATTTTCCACGCCGAAATCGACAATTTTCGGCTGAGCGGGTCAATAAAAACGGCCCTCTCGTGACGACGACCGGTTCTACGCATGCGTCAGATGACGTCATGACCTGATTTACTTTAAATAGTTCAAAAGCTGACTAAATTTCATGTACGTCGCGTCAGTTGATTAGCGCGTTGGTTCATTATCTAAACGTTATGGGTACGAATCGTGGTGTGAGATGTCTTTTGTTTCTGTTTTTTCGATTTTTTAAATTTAAATACTGACCATTGTTATTCAAGCCCTTTTTCACGTAACGTTCGTTTTTCTTTTTTTTTTTTTTACTTCGCTTATCCACCCCCGAGCACACACCCCAAAACATCCGGGTACCCACCGATTTTTTTAAATTTTAATATCGAAACAGGCTTATTTAAGCCATTTTTGTTTTTTCGATTTTTACATTTAACATCGTTCGTTTGCCTTACGTTAGTTTTTTTGTGTTTTTTTTCTGATGTTTTGATTACCCTCCCCACCGCTCGGGTGCCCTCGCTTAAGTTTTAACGTTCGTTTTTCTGTTTTCTTTTTTTACTTCGCTTATTCTTAGGTTTTCATTAACACCCCCACATCCCGCCCGACCACACACACACCTCCAAACACTCGGGCAACGCCTGGTAACAAACTTGGTATCCTATTGAATCTCCATCCTTTGCTCGAAAAATATCGAAAAATTGGCCAAAAACGTTATTTTTTTTCACCCTGAAATCAACAATTTGCTACAGGGGGAGGATCAACAAAAACCGTCCTCTCATGACGAGATCGGTTCTACGCATGCGTCAGATGACGTCATGACCTGATTTAGTGTAAATAGTTGAAGAACTGACACAATTTCATGTACGTCTTGTTAGCTCAGTTGGTTAGAGCGTCGGTTCATTATCTGAACGTTTTGGGTTCGAATCGTGCTGTGACATTTTTTTTTTTCGATTTTTTAAATTTAAATATTGAAGCAGGGTTATTTAAGTCATTTTTCACGTAACGTCCGTTTTTCTGGGTTTTTTTTACTTCGCTTATTCTTTGGTTTTCATTAACACCCCACCCCCGAGCAACCACACACACCCAAAAACACCCGGGTACCCACAGATTTATTAAATTTTATTATCGAAACAGGTTTATTTAAGCCATTTTTCACGTGTTTTTTTTTAGTTTTAACGTTCGTTTTTCTGTTTTCTTTTTTGTTTCTGTTTTTTCGATTTTTGAATTTAACATCGTTCGTTTGCCTTACGTTAGTTTTTTTTTGTGTTATTTTTCGATGTTTTGATTACCGCCACCCCACCGCTCGATAAGATAAGTTTTAACGTTCGTTTTTCTGTTTTCTTTTTTTACTTCGCTTATTCTTAGGTTTTCATTAATAACCACACACACCTCCAAACACTCGGGCAAAGCCGGGTACCCCCCCCCCCGCTAGTTTCGATATAAAGGAGTTTTCAGATTATTTGTAAACTTAACAAAAACGTAAGTATAGTTTTTGAATTGTATGATTTAAAAAATTATAATTGTAAGAATTAATAAGCTTGATTATAATAGCCAACAGAATTGAATGGTTTTCAATTCGGATCAATTGATTAGTTATGATAACCGACCGAAATGATCAATCGTTTTTTTTCTTGTTTTTTTTAGCTTGGTTTACTTTCGTATATACAAACATTTATAATAGTTTATAATTTGTTGATATTATTTTAATAAGTATGTATACACTACTTAGAATTTATAAATTTAGTAATTATTAAAATAGAACATTTTGGTAGAAGATTCATAAATTAATTAAAATTGTTAGTCCGAATAGTGGCGGTTAATGACTTTGTTAAAAATCTAATATGGCGTAATGGAAAAATATAAAGGCATCTGCAGCCTCTCTTCCAATTTTCGGATTTTTACCATGTCAAATAACATTTCAATTCCTTTTGACGGATTGATCGTTGCTATTTCTTCTGATGAATTAAGGGGGTAATAGATTCACTGATTGATATAATAATTAAGTGATTGATTTTGCGCTACGAAACAGATACTGTCAAGAATTATATAAGTCAACTGAATTAAGGGAATAAATTATAAGATATTCAACATCATGAATTTTGGAATATAACTTTTTTGTCATTTATTCTCGATATTGCTCTGTAATTACATTGAGTTTCTTAAATAAGGATTGCTATATAAGAGGAAAATATATTTCTATAGAAATATATATATATATATATATATATATATATACATATATGATTACTTTTAATCACATAAATTAATAAACGAAAGTACAAATTTATGCGTAAACTTTAGGTATTTACTTCGACAGTGATCAATACGTACATAGATCTTGGTAGTAAGTTATAAAATATATATGACAATTAAGCTACACAGAATATTCCGCGTTTCATCCACGCTAATATTCATCTGGCATGATGAATCCTGATGAATCCTAGCGTGGATTAAACGCGGAATATTCTGTGTAGCTTAATTGGCATATATATATATATATATATATATATATATATATACATATATATATATATACATATGTATATATATATATATACATATATATATATATATACATATGTATATATATATATATATATATATATATATATATATATATATATATATATATAAGCATAATGAATACTAGCGTGGATGAAACTCGAATATTCTGTATAGCTTAATTGTCATATATGTTTCACAACTTACTATATATATATATATATACATATATATATATATATATATATGTATATCTATAATATAAGGCTGAACGTCTGTGTGTGTATGTGTGTGTGTGTGTTTTGTGTGGTCACGAATACGCTCCTATATTGTTGACTACTTTAAAAAACTGATTACATATAATGACAGAATATGTATCGAGGATCAGGAATGGGTATGTTTGATCTGGCAGAACGGTGGTTCATAAAAATTGTGAGGTCTGCGTTCGCACCTGGTCCACAAAGTATGGAAATAAAAAATGAAAAAAAAACGTTTACAGTTTTTTTTAATAGAGATGTACATAAGATTACTTATATAAGTATGTTTCAACTTAAATAGGGATGGTATAATAAAATCGTGGGGTCTACGTTCGCGCCTGTACTCCATGGAAATATAGCACAAACTTTAACAAATTTTTCCTATCTATCTGCGTAAGTTACTTTGATTATGTTTCAGTTTGAAGATATATGGTATAATAAAATTATGGGGTGTTCGTTCGGGCATGACCTCCATAGAATGTAAATATGTCACAATGTTTTACAAGGTTTTTTAAAAGGGGGGAGGGTCCACAATATTACCTTAACTTTAATCTTAATTCACGTTAGCTTTTAATTATTTTTTTTTAGTTGAATCATATTGTATCGAATAAATTTACCTAATAAATTCACGTTCTTATTAAAGTGAACGGCCCCAAAAAGTCGGAACTTTACACAATTCTCGACACAAATTTTTCATAACTCTGTGTTTTTCCTTTTCAACTTGCACGTGGCAGTCTTTCGAAAGTAGATAAATAAATAAAAAAAATAAGAACGTTACTTGTTATCGTGTCAAAGAAGAAAAAAATCCTGCTCACGTGATTACGTGTCTTTTTAAAAACCTTTACAAAACCTTTTTATTTATATATCTGTTTAAGTTTTTTTTTGTCAGTGTACTAGAAGGAATTCAGTTGATTACAACCCTTTCTGCGTGTTCTTTACATTACAATAGTACAACCCTGAATCCGACAGCGTAATAATACACCATTCAATACTGTAAAACTGAAACGAAGCTGTTCTCCTTGAAAAGGGCGTTATTTTCTTGGTATTCATATTAATATCGATTCTTTGCTTTAAAAAATTAAAGTAATTCCGTATTTACTTTCTTAATATCCTATTTTGCTGTTTCGGATTATTTTACTAAAGTAAGTAAAGCTTCATTATTTTTCAAAACTGTTTTTGTTTCTTTGTTTTTCGATATTTCGTCGATATTATTTAGTAAGAGTGTTTAGCAGAAAAGCCAACAAACGACTACTCGAAAAAATAAATATACAAGAATAAATGCTACCATAGTCAATAAAAGTTCAGTTCATGTTTTTCTTGTTTTGAAATAGTTTTTTTATTATATATATATAACATTGTCTCTTTGTAAGGAAACATCATTTTGTTGGTCACTCTTGGCTACGAATGGAAACAAAGTTGATATGAAAAATATATTTTTTCGCGAAAATTATCTTTACTTTCATCATATTTTGCTTAGGGTAAAATTTTTGAGTATCAAAACCTATCTCTTTACAACCCGTTCCTTTTCATAACCTATCATACTTTCATGAATAACAGTCAATTTTCTGTAGGCTGTTTTTGAACCCAGTCAACGACGGGTACTTCTGGTAGTATATATATATATATATATATATATATATATATATATATATATTATTTCATCGTAGAATACATCGAAGAGATGCACCTAATCACATCCTCAGAGATTAGGTGTCTAGAATCAAAAGGGGTTTCAGGTTTCTCAACAGCCGCTATCTTTTGCAGGCGACCCAGCTTGAATTAAGCAAACATGTTAATTAATAGGGTTGGATCTGTTGCTATATGTACTGACTAAAACACGTTGGAACTTTGTATACAGGTTTATTATTATTATTATTATTATTATTATTATTATTATTATTATTATTATTATTATTATTATTATTATTTTTATTATTATTCACCCAACTCACTATCAGTATTCATACTTGCAAACATCAAAGATTTTTCACAAAATATTTGATGTTTTCTTGAGTTTGAGCAACAACAAGTCGGGACAAGATCAAAGTGTAGTTTCTGTTCTTCATATGCTGCACTTCAATTTCTTGTTCCCTGTCAGTGGAGGAGAAATCCTTCACGACTGAGACAATTTTATTTTTGTTTCTTTTCTCCACATTAAAAACCGACCCTGGTGTCTAACTCTGTCCTGTGGGAAGGCATTGTAAATAGGAACAACAAATCTCCGCAGATGTCTAGTACTCTTGATCTCTTTCGATAACTTTGCGGGTGAATCTTCGTTATCGTAACAGCCGTTTATCGTTGATTTTTCTTTGGCAGTGACCATGGGTCTTCAATAAGCCTCCTACAGTTTCCAGTCCTATTTGCACTCAAGTCATGTGAAAGGAAATTTGAATGTGGTATCATTAATATTTTGCAGGAAAAACCTTGAACTTTGAAGTTGCTGGTTTTAAGCCGAGTTTGAGGGATGATCCTCTAAGTATGAATCTTGTCTTTTTCCAGTTAATTTATTATTATTATTATTATTATTATTATTATTATTATTATTATCATCATTATTACGCTAATTCGTTTCGACCATTATCATCCTGAACATCCCTTAAAGTAAAAATCGATTATGTCAATTCGCACCAACCGTTATCACGCTGAATTCCCTTACTATGAAAATGTAATATTCCAAAATGCCTAATAGACAATTGCTTCACATAGATAAGTTCTCGCCAGCCAGTATATAGTGAGTGTAGATCATAATACTAATAATTTATTTATCGCCAGCCAGTGCACAGTGGACGTAGGTCAGAATACTAATAACTTAGTTATCGCAAGCCAGTGTATGGTAGGTGACGATCACAATACTAATGACTTATTTATCACCAGCCAGTGTCTAGCGAGTGCAAGTCACAATACTAATAATTTAGTTATCTCAAACCAGTTTAGTTATCGCCAGTCAATGTATGCGGTGTGCAGGTACCAATACTAAGTGAATTGTCGCAAACCAGTGTATTGTGGGTGCAAGTCACAATACAAATATTTTTTTTTATCGCCAGCAAGTGTCTGGTTTCTGCAGATAAGAATACTAATAATTTTTCCTCGTCCAATATTTGGTTAGTACAGATCACAATACTAATGACTTATTTATCGCTAGGCAGTGTATGGTTTATGCTAATAATTTATTTATCGTCAGCCAGTGTATTTTGGGTGCAGGTCACAATAATAATAAGTTACCTCAGCCAATATTTGGTTGGTGCAGATCACAATACTAATAACTTATTTATCGCCAGCCAGTGTCTGTTGATTGCAGGTCACAATAGTAATAACTTATTTATCGTCAGCCAGTGTCTGGTGATTGCAGGTCACAATACTAATAACTTGCTTATCGCTATCAAGTTTTTGGTGGATGCAGATACCAATGCTAATTAGTTATCCTCAGCCAGTGTCTAGTAGGTGCAGATCACAATACTTATAAGTTAGTTATCGCCAGCAAGTGTATGGTGGTTACAAATCAAAATACTAATAAGTTATTTATAAAGTCTACATGCGTCAATGACATTATGAAAAATGCAGCATCAAACTTTGTCAAAATGCGTTAAACTAGGAAAAGAAATAAACTATCGTCAGCCGTCTGAGCTATATACTCGAAGATTTCACACTCTTGCACATTTTGTGGACTTCTTTGTAGATCATTAGCTGGACTGAAATACCATCTGCGACTCACAAACAAGATTTAATAGACAAAATTGACAGAACCTCATACGTCGAAATCGACGGGAGAGGCTATAATATATATATATATATATATATATATATATATATATATATATATATACACACACACATACATACATACATGCATACATGCATACATATATATATTGTTATGTGTGTATGTATATATATGTATATGTATATATATGTATATATATATATATATATATATGTATATAGTTTTATTATGTTTTCGAGGGTAAACAGTTACATATGGTCGCTACAAACAGACATCGGTTTCAGTCAATGAGATTTCGTCAGGCGACCATGAAGTATTCAACGCTATATTTTGCTCTTGTTATGGAGCACTATCTAACAACCTCGTTATATT
>NC_136511.1:13825839-13855839 GCF_053919585.1 Euprymna scolopes | reverse complement strand
AAGCCTATCTCTTAACTATGCACTGTCGTAAACCTGTCGCAAAACTGTTGCAAAACTATTTCCATCCTAAAACTGCCCTCCGGTATTTTGTTCGCCATTCTTTGATTTGACGACCTTAAACTGTCACAAACTGGAAAAGACTATCTCTAAATTGTTGCAAAACTGTCGTAAAACTTGAAAAACTACTTCCATCCTAATAGTTAACATTAGGTATTTTGTCTGCCATTTTTTTTATTCAGACAGCCTTCAACTGCAACAAACGAGAAACCCCCCTCATCTCTCAAATTCAAGACTGTTTCCATGTGCTTTCGTGAACCATTTTCATTTTGTTACCTTTTTTACTATTTTACTTCTCATACTGTTCTTTAGCTTATCAGCTTATTTCCTCTTTTTCTTAGAGTTCCCCCCCTTTTTTACTTCCTAACACTGAGGAAGGTGTCGAATTTATCACATGGGCAAAAGAGTAGACTGCGATGGTATGGGCACATTGAAAGAACTGATGAGAGTTCTTGTGTTGGTAGATGTAAGACAGGTCCCGCTCAGTGAGGGGAAGGGATAAAAACCAATGCCGAAGAGGGATCAATAAAAATAAAAACCTGGGCAGAGATAGTCTCGCTTAGAAGTCGATTTCTTAAAACCGTCAAACGCATGCCATGTAAAACAGATGTTAAACCAGTGATGATGATGATGATGATGATGATGATGATGATGATGATGATGATGATGATGTGGAACGTTTGAAAACGCTTACTCAATCGTGGGTCACGTGGGATCCTTTGTTCTCTAAGTCATCGATTATTTTTTTCGGAGTATTTGAACGAGGATCAATTTCAATGGATAAGGGCGCTTTCAATAATACTTCATTGATTTTTATTTAGAAAAGTATCGATCCTTATTCTAGTAATTTATATTTTAGTTAAACATCGATAATCCTTAGGTAATATAATAAAAGCTCGTATATATTTTTAAACCGGGGTTTATTATCTACACACGTTGGAAGCCGTTTTGTTGAACCGGAAGACAATGGTAATCGAATCCTAAAAAGGGTCTGTTAATAATTTATTGACTGCAAATTCATATTCACAAGCAAGAGAAAGGCAGATTATTTTTGTCTAAACTTTTCAATGTCAAAAAGGTTAAAGGTTAACAAGATGAGTGACATTTCTAGATGAATGATGAATAATGTTATGAGACGATTACACTGATAAAAATTTAATTAATAATTTCTGGTGGCAATAATTATACGCGGGCTGACCGTTTGTTGGCATTTGTGTATGAAACATGGTTTCTCATTGTTGGTTAATTAATTAATAACATTTTATTATTGAATATTAATTAATAAAATAAACATATCTTGCTTGTTTCAAATAAAATTCATATTGGAAGTCATATCGACGATTGACAAAACCTAAATCAATTAATTGACGCGTAACATGTTTTCGTTTTACACGCACTGTCTGCTTTATTTACGTGATGAGAACAAAAAGAGCGATTACACGTAAACACTAGTTTATATAAACAAACAAAGGGGAATAACTCTGTTAGTCAAATATTAAAAGACGCATCAGCTAAACACAGACAACTCCTTACATAGAACAAGGGACAAGACTGTCGTAGCCTTGTTTACATTGGTTTGGTTTAGTCCGTACTTTCAGCAAATGTAATTGTACGGATGACCGAAAATATATATATTTTTCTGTTAAAATCTCGATAAAAATGTTTTTTTTTTTTTTAAATAGTTAAAATAGCAGTATTTATTCGATCTTCTTAACATAGAAACATAAACTTTATCATCGATCAGAGGTTTTAATTTTCTCTTTTAAACAAAACCAAACATAAAAATAGAACGTTTAATCAAACAACAGTGTTTTAAAAGAAAATTCTATAATAAAAGCATATCTAATTAAAGTATATTAATGAAATGCGTTTTTAATCTATAAACGTAAAATGGTATGTGTGTGTGGGGGGGGTCTGTCTGTGTGTACATTTCCCTACAAAACTATTGTGTCAACTTTCAGTCTACATACTGGAGATTTGACATACGGAATATTGAGATTTGGAGAAATCTATTTAATTGGTTTTCAACCAGAAATTTCGCTGTCAAAAGGTCAAAGTTCACCGATTTGACCTTAAAAACTCTACCAAAATCCTCTGCCAATTTTGGATATTGACACTTGAAATTTTAAATGTAGGTTACTTGGACATGGATCAAACTTTTTAATTTGATTTGAGCGCAAAACAATAAATGTTAAGGGGTCAAAATTGGGATCAAAATGTTAAAAAAAATTGACCTCTGCGGTTTCTACCAAATTACTCAGCCAATTTTTGTCTAAACATTTGAAATTTTACATAAAGTGTATTCAAGCAGAGAGCAAGCTTTTTAATCGTTTTTAGCCGAAAATTTGGCTTCTAAGGGGGCAAACTTCAAAAGATTTGACGTTTGCGTTCTCTAGCAAACTATTCAGCCAATTTTGGGTTTAAACATTTGAAATTTTGTATAAAAGGTATTAAGACATGCAGCTTTTTAATCATGTTTTGGTCGATAATTTGGCTGCCAAGAGATCAAAGTTGAAAGAGTTGCCCTTTGCAGACTCAACCAAACTCCTCCGCAAATTTTGGGTCTAAACACTTGAAATTTTAGATGTAGGTTACCTGTACAGGAGTCAAACATTTAAATACACACGCACACACACACACACACACATATATATATATATATATATATATATATATATATATATATATATATATATATGCGTACATAAAGTTATGAACAGTACATAATGTCCAAGCAAAACCGGGCTGAACGGCTTGTAAAAAATATAATGCAAATTTATTCACAAACACCTTTAAACAGAATTCATGAAAATCGCATATCCAATACCGAATACTCCCAAATTAATTGTCCTTGATTCGCCGCCGCCAGATAAATTCTTGAAGAAGACTATCGAAGTTTTCAACTCTAGTCTCTGTGATGACTGTGTTAAAAAAAAGTTCGAATAAAGTCTATTTTTATGTAAGCAATATTTTTATTGGATATTTTTTATTAAGATTATAACGGTAAATTACGTAATCTGTTGGTCATCCGTACAATGAAATTAGCCGAACGTAAGGACTACACCAAACCAATGTGAACAAGGCAATGTGTAGCTTGAAGAGACACAAATTTTGCAATAACAATCATTAACGGATTTCTCTTCCGTGCTAGAAAGTTATTTACGCATGAGAGTATCCTGTACCTCTACAAGGCTACCATTCGCTTACGTATGGAGTATTATTGCCATATTTGGCCTGGTGTATATGCTACTAGTCTTTCGCTCTTAGACATGGTTTAAAAGAGAGTCACGAATCTAATACATCCCGCGCTGTCAGCTACGCTTTAACCTCTGTCCTAAAATATTGCATCCTTCTGCCTGTTTTACAAGTATTTAAAATATTGGGTGGTCCGACGAACTACAAGCCCTTGTACTCCTCGACGTAAATACTCCTGATAAACCCGACAACAGCAAAATCCCATTCTTCACAGTAGAGATAGCTAGATGCCAGAAAGATTTCTACTCTAATAGTTTCTTCTCTAGCACTGCTAGACTTTGGAATTCGCTTCGTGGTTCCTGCTTCCCTGACTGAGCTAACATGGAGAAGTTCGATTATGCCTCCGCTCAGTCTCAAAAGACAAAGGATACCCCGAGTAGGGGCAGCTGCGCGTGTAATTGTGTGGCAAGCGTTGCACAATATCCCACCTTTCCTGAATTGGCACTGCTTGAGTCCACTGGCAAGGAGAAATCCAGGATGACTGGAGACAATGCCGGGATAAGCGGAGAGCACATACAGTATCTGGAAATCTCAAATTGTCACCCATGTAGTACTGGCCAGACTGATCGTTGCTTAACTTCGGTGGACTGACGGTGTGTAATACGGTTGGTTGTTTTTGTTTTACGGCATATCAACCCTTTTTGGGTTATTTAAAGCTGAATCCAAAGATTTTGAAGAAAAAAATTTTAATAGAATATATTTGTTGTTTTCAAGTCATTTTCTATTCAACCCATAGTTGGGATCCTACCAGGTACTACCACTCCGGGTCAGAGTGGACTTGGGAGCAATGGTAATTAAAGGGTGGCTCCACACTCCCCAAAGCCCACAAGCTGGGGCCTCACTACTGGATATAGTTTAAGGTCATATCCAGGACCCCCATTGAGGGACTTTTACCCTCTGCAGGGGGGCAGTCGGTGTATTCTAATGCCCCACCGACAGGGCCGTGTAATACAGGATTATGCCGTATACATTGCAACGGCTATTCTTAGTGAAGTCTCTCTGAAGATTTTGTACCGGAAGTCACCTTGCCAAGTGAGACTGATATTTGTGTGTCTCCATTGATCATAAACGCTTCAGTTTTATGCGAATCAATTAATCGATATGTTGCAAAATCGATCTGTCGAATTAGTCAATAAAACTTAATAAAAAATTAAAACTTTGCCACTGCAGAAATTCTGAAACATAGAAAGATAATCAACGGTTAGATCTAGTCAAACTGATGAGTTTTGATTAAGATTAAATATGAGAGGATGTGGATATTGATACGGTTTCTGCTTTTTTACATGGTTTGCTGGACTCCGACATTGAGGGGGGGGAGCGAGAAATGTAATTTCATTTAATAGATATTACGAGGGGCGTGCAATAAGTAATGCCCCTGGCCCACTTCCAGTTGTCTGATCTGACGCACTTCCATTTCTCTGAGCTGTAATTTTGCATGTGCAATGATTTATATCTATACGGGTTATGTGGCAAATTAAAGCTCTGAACAGGTGTTTGAACTGAGTCAGGTGTGAAATGGAGCCTGTTGAATGTCGAGCATAGATCCGGTGTTGTATTTGAAAGGACGCACACCACAGGAGACTTTTGATGAAATGAAAGAAACTTATGGTGATAATGCCCCATCATATGACCTTGTAAAACGCTGACATCGTGAATTAAAACATGGCCGGAAGTCTGTGGAAACAGCTCCCAGACCTGGTCGTCCCCCTTTAGCCATTGATGAGGCATCTGTCCGTCAAGTTGAGGCTGCCATTTTGGAAGATCGGCGCATTACTATTCGCCAAATTGCCCAAGATGTAAAGATTAGTACAGGGTCTGTGGAAACTATCATTCATGACCATTTGCATATGCATAAGGTGTCTGCCAGATGGATTTCCAGGTTGCTCACACCGTTTCAGAAGAAAAACCGCGTCGAGTGCTCGAGGATGAATTTAGAGATGTGCAAAGAAGACTAGTCAAAGTTTTTCAAAAAACTGATTACACAGGATGAAACCTGGGTCCATCACTATGATCCAGAGATCAAAGCTCAGTCAATGCAGTGGAAGCACTTGGACTCACCACCTCTAAAGGAAGCAAGGGTGCAACCCTCCGCTGGCAAGGTCATGCTCACAGTCTTCTGGGACCAGGACGAAGTAGTGATGACAGATTTCCTGGCAAAGGCTACCAAAATTATAGGAGCCTATTATGCTTCATTTTTGAGAAAATTAAGGGAAGCTATCAAAATCAGAAGGCGGGGCAAGATCAGCAAAGGTACCCTCCTCCTGCAGGACAATGCTCCGGTCTACAACTCGCATGTCGCCATGAAATCCGTCCCCATCCTCCCTACTCTCCTAACCTCTCACCTTCTGACTTTTACCTCTTCCCAGCCATGAAGTTGTTTTTGAAAGGAAAGCGTTTCCCAATTGATGGAGCCTAGATTTCTTAAGTCACGTCGTGGTTGGAGGACTAACCTGGGGTGTTCTAGAAAAACGGTGTCCAGAGCTGCATCAAACGATGAGAAAAATGCGTAACTCTGGGTGGTTCCTATGTAGAAAAAGACTAATAACTGTTCCAAGTTTCGTTGCTCTAATGCTATGAGAAGTGGGACAGGGGCATTACTTATTGAACGCTTCTCGTATTTAATTAAACTGAACTCAATCAAATCACATTGTCATTGGAACGCCGAGTAGTTTTGCGATTTATACTAAACAGTTTAAGAAATGATTCTTTAGAAAATAGAAAGATTCTCGCCATCTGGAGGACTCTGCGATGAGGTGGTGAGATTTTGGTGATAGTCGAATAATTCATAGGTGCACCAAGTAATACCTCCACATACATACATATAAACACCCCCCACACACACGCACAGATACACACACACACACACACACACACACACATATATATATATATATATATATATATATATATATCGAAATATATTTATCGACTTTAACATAAATTTCTAACAAAATAAACACCTGTTTATTTTTAACAATGCGTTGGGTGTGGCTTTAAATGTATATAATACGTATCTTATATAATTCAAACCAACCAGCGCTTCTAAGGAACAAAATCTTAACGGGAATCTCGTGTGAACAAACGCACCGTTCCGAGACTTAAAAAACTTCCATCGCCACAGGACCATTTTTATAGACAAATGCCTGAGGGAGTATCTATACACAGATGATGTTACAGAGTCTTAGCTTTGTACGACAGATAAGTCTCTCTCTCTCTCTCTCTCGATTCAAAATGTTGAGATCCAGCAACAAGCAAGAGCAAGATAGACAGAAACAAGTTAAACTGCAGACCAGCTTAATGCGGGTACAGGTCTCCCGCTTTATGTTTTTTTTAATCAGAGATTTGCTTCTCATAGAAAGGTTGCCATCATCACGGCTTACGGGTGCCCTCTCTACTTCAGCACACACATACATACACACAAATACCCACAGTGCTAGTTGGCCGTTGACCTCGAAAAAGGGTTCATTCGACATTTGAAAGGTTTTGTTTTTAATCCTTCAGGGAGATTAGCTGCTCTTCTCACCAAACAAGTCTGGTGGGGGAACCAGTTTAGTCGCCGGTGGCCCGACCATGAGACAGGTAGTACTGCGTTACATGGTACCAGTAGCATATGACATGACCTGATATATATATATATATATATATATATATATATATATATATATATATATATATATATATATACATATATATATGATGAAAGTAATGGAAATAGTATTCCGACAAAATAGAGAAATAAAAAGGAACACACCGTATTATGTGTTCATCAACGTTTCGTCTTTATTTCTTTCATCCAGAGGAAGTCTCGAAATAAAGACGAAACGTTGATGAACGAATAACTCGGTTTGTTCATTTTTATACATATATATATACATATATATATATACATATATATATATATATATATATATATATATATATATATATATATATATATATATATATATATATATATATATATAACTTTAGCTCACATGTGCAGATAATGATGTTATAAACATTAGATCGCTCTGAACGGATGTTATGGCATTTAAAAAAAATTGTTTTTAAATTTCAACGATAATTCTCGCGGTTGAGTTTGGCCGTGGTGTTAGTTCTTTGCTAATCGTGTAACAGATGGCTTCCTGACCGGGTTCGTATCTCCCGGCCGACTATATCTATATCTATCTATCTATCTATCTAACTCTTTGTCTCTCTCTTTCTCTCTTTCTCGCTCTCTCTCTATATATATACACATATATATATGTATGTGCGTGTGTGTGTGTGTGTGTGTGTGTGTGGTAGCTTCCTTCAGTTTTGAAAGACTATGGATACGCACTGCAGGGTGCCTACGCGTGGAATTTTTGTGGCAAGATTTGTGAAATCTCACATTGCACCTTTAAGGGGGGAGGGCTTGTTGTTGAATACCGGTTTCAAGTGGCGGTTCAGGACGACTGGAAACATTGCCGAGATAAGCGGAGAGCTAATAACTCATCTGGTACTAGCCAAGCTCAACGATGATTAAAGTTCGGTGATAAGTTTACGTAATTATGCCGTGTATATATATATATATATATATATATATATATATATATACACGGCATATGCTAGAATATATATATATATATATATATATATATATATATATATATTCTAGAATTTAAGCCCGGCGTTGTCCGGGTGTTTGGATGTGGTAGTATGGAGGCAGGCTCGAACCCGTACTGCAAAGGAGGAAAAGAACGGGGTAAAACCTTACGTTTATGCTGTTACGACCACCGCCAAACCGGAAGCGACATTTTTTAAAATTAAGGCTAGATAATCCAAAGGAAAGGATAACTTTAAAAAATATCGGCGAAAAAAGTGACCCCCCCACTATAGAAAAGTGCCTAGTTGAAGGGGAAGATATTAATGTTTTTAGCCATTTTTCGATATTTGTCGTATGAAAGGTCGAACTTTAAAACAATACTGATCTTGGTAAAATCCGTCGCCTCTATTGAAAGTTTAAGGTAGACATGCAAACATGCATACATACATACATGCATACATACATTAATTTATATATTGGTAACTAAAAGTTTTCGACCCAAACTGATGAAAAAGCTTGCCCTATCTCTGAATAACCTTTATGTAAAATTTCAAATATTTAGACCAGAAATTGTCTGAGTAATTTGGAAGAGAAAGGTCCATTTTTTTTAACTTTGCCCCCTATTATGACCCCTTAACATTTATTGTTTTGGGCTTAAATCAAGTTATTTAGTTAGATTCCTTTCCAAGGAACCTATATCTAAAATTTCAAGTACGTAGACTCAAAATTATCGGAGGAGTTTGGTAGAGTTCTCAAAGGTCAAATCGTTGAACTTTGACTCCTTACTCGCCAATTTATGGCCAAAAACCGATCACATATATTTCCCTAATCTCAGTACCCTGTATATAAAATTTAGAGTCTGTAGACTAAAAATTGACAGAGTTATTGCGTAGGGAAATGCACACATACACATACACATACACATACACACACATACACGTTTACTTATATATATATATATATATATATATATATATATATATATATTTTTTAATTTGTCTTTACACAAGTAGTAACTTGTTGCTACACAGTCATGAGCATGTTTCGGTCTTCTAGTGTTTAGCATCTAGAGACCTTTTCAGGCAACAATGCTTATTTACGAAAGCGATTTTTCGAGTATGTGAAGAATTCCGCTTTCGTAAATAAGCATTGTTGCCTGAAAAGGTCTCTAGATGCTAAACACTAGAAGACCGAAACATGCTCATGACTGTGTAGCAACAAATTACTGCTTATGTAAAGGCAAATTGAAAAGGTAACTTGCTCTTCTTTCGTATTGAGCACTCTCGTATTAACCTCGTTATATTTCATTGGTTACCCTACTTTTGTAAAATAGCAACCTCAAATTATATATATATATATATATATATATATATATATATATATATATATATATATATATATATATATACTATCGATCCGGTAAATATCTCACTGCTGATGCTATTCTCTATCTATATAAGAGCCAGGTACGTCCAAGGATGGAATACTGTTGCCACATCTGGGCAGGAGCTGCTAGAAAGGACTTGTCCTGCCTTGATAGAGTTCAAAATAGACTTCGTAGCCTCGTAGGAGATGTCCTTTTCTCTTCCTTGCAACCTCTATCTCACAGAAGAGATTTTGCGAGTTTGTCTCTGATGTATCGTTATTTTCATGGAAAGTGTTCGACTGAGCTTCAATCTATGGTCCCCCCTCGCCAAACTTTCACAAGAAACACTCGTCTAGCTGTAAACACTATCAATAATTCCCCCCACTCTTTATCTGTGCCTAAACCTAAACGTAGATTCCATGAACAAAGCTTCTTTCTTAGAACTGCACGCCTGTGGAATTGTCTTCCGTTTTCCTGCTTTCCGGCTGACTACAATATGGTTGTGTTCAAGTCTAAAGTAAATAAGTTCTTGATGAGCCGTTCCATATAAGTTATCAAATTTACCAAATTTTCATTACCAATGATTACTATATTGTCCAATTTCTACTGTACACTCTTTAACCCTTATCCTTGAGTGGCCTCTGGGCCTTGATAATGTGGTGATGCCTTTGTAAAAAAAAAAAAAAAAAAGCATAGAGGCTCAGTGTTGTCCGGGATTGGATGAGCATAAACACTGTTCCAGCCTGCCATATTTTTATCTTCATCGAAATCGGTGAAATCGCCCAATTTTAAATAAAATCAATTGATTGCCTGTTCTGGTTAGAGACCCCCATCCGCCGCAGTGTATTGAAAATAACTTTACATACCTTCCGGTTGGGACTTAGCCCAAAATTTATTGTAGTATAGATTGCACTGTAGAGAATCTAATTGTTGATTTTACAAAACATTCTATAAATAATGACTTAACGTAAAGGTAAATATTCAAAAAGTCAAGTCTCATGATTCTGCTGTGCTGTAAACAAAACCATTTATTCCGAACGCACCCCTGTCTTATAAAAGAATCTACTTTTGATTTTATGAGTTGAGTTTTTCTGCTTGTGCGATGATAAAACTTGTAAAATGCACTTGTGCGTGTTAAATTATTCCATTTGGACTTCCTTCTTTAATCAGATTGTTTCGATTATCCATTTTCGATACTTATCAGACGCATCCTGATAAACAACCTACGTAAGAACACTCCCAGACTCGTGAAATACCTACGTGTGAGATTTTTTTCGTCCCAGTCGTTCCCGAGTCTATTGAGAACGAATTAACATATACGCACACGCGTGCACACATTTACACACAATGCTTATATATATATATATATATATATATATATATATATATATATATATATATATATATATATAAAATGAAAATTACAATTGAATTTACCAAAATGATCCAAGATGGTAACATTAAAGTAAATTATAAATATTAAAGAATTGATATTTATAAAATTATCTCAGCCAGGTATAAAAGCTCGATAAAACCAAATAGGAAATAGAGCTTATAATATGAGCAAACAGTTAATAAGATATGTTAAAAAACACATTGAAATGAGTTAAAAACATATTTAATCTGAAAAGGAAACACTAGATAAATGGATAGTCCTTAATCCGCGGAGTTTCGAAGAAATACCCTCCTTCTCATCAGAGGGTAGGAATTAGCAAAATGCGGGATCGGATTTTGCATGCAGAAGTATTTGATGAAACAACAAGTAAGTCAAAGATCTTACTTTAAAACAAAACAAGTTAACCAGAGGGAATATAGTAAAGAAAACGGTGATTACACATGAATGGATAGTCTGGTGGAAGATAAAAAATCCAGTGACGGTAAAATCCAAATGTAAAACTTCAAGAAAGTTAAAAGAATTTCTATTTGTACAAGTAAAATCCAAGGAAATCCCGTAATTGGAAGAAGATGGTCCATAATAATCCAAAGGCAGAAATCCATGGAATAATTCAAAAAAATGTGTACAAGGAAAAAAATAATATTTATAAAAGAAAAATAAGATGTGCTTTTCATTCTACTTCCGAGACATAACTATAAATAAAAAAGATCCGGGGAGAGAAAGGAGAGAAAGAGAAAAAAAATGATAAAGTTAAATATAAAATATAAAATAAAGGGAAACAAAAGTCAAAATGACCCAGACAGGAACTGTTAAAGGCGCGAAAATATATATAGGGCAAAATAATATAGGTCAACTCGAATTTACAGGTCATCACTTAAAAAAATGTCAGCAAGAGTTGTTAAACGACACTAAAAGGAAAATAAAATAAATAAATAAATATATAATAAATAAATAGAAAATAAAGAATAAATAAAAAAAAATATAATAAAATATAAAATATAATATATAATATAAAATAAAATAAAATAAGAATAAAAATAAAAAAATAAAAATTATTTAAGGGGAGAAGATGTCCGGTATCTGCAATTTCAGGAAATAATATATATATATATATATATATATATATATATATATATATATATATATATATATATATAGAGAGAGAGAGAGAGAGAGAGAGAGAGAACGGTTTAAAGTCGCCACTTTTACATAAGGCTTCATTCATCTTCTGTTTATGTAATATTTGCTTGGAGTAGAATAATCAAAATGTAAAGCGTCCTACTCTTTCGTGACTAAAAATATTGGAGATCTACGAAAACGGGGGTTGTACCATTAAAACGAGCGCCCTGTGGTGATCTAAAATTTATTCATCTACATAATCACCACAATTCTCAATGCACTGTTTTCGGGAATTCATTGACGTATCTCTGTTTCTGGTGTACATCCACGGCAAGCGTTGGTTTCTTAGATGAAACGTCTAGGTTTTGGATGCATAAGTTCAGTCTTCATAACAATGTAATTTTCATTCCACATTTGTTTATTTAATATTTGTTATGAGTAGAATGTAAGAGGGTCGTCCCAAAGGTAAAGCCTCATATTCTTATTTAACTCAAAAAGTTGAAGATCTACGAAGAGCGGAGTAGTTCCATAAAACGAGCGACCTTTTGTTGGTTGGCTGTTTTGTTTTACGGCATATCAACCCTTTTCAGGTTATTTAATGCCGAATCTGGTGATTTTGAAGAAAGATGTTTTAATATAGTGTATTTGTTTTTTTAAGTAGTATTCTATTTAACCCATAGTTGGGACTCTAACAGGTACTACTACTCCGGATCAGAGTGGACCTGAGAGCAATGGCAATTAAAGGGTGGCTCCACACTCCCGAAGGCCTGCAAGCTGGGGCCTCACCATCGGATATAGTTTAAGGTCCTATCCAGGACCGCGACCTTTTGTGATTACAAAATATATTTTTCTACATAGTCACTAACATTCACAATGCAGTTTTTTTTTCCGGGAATTCATTGACGCATCTCTGCTTCTGATGTACGTCCATGACGAGCGTTGGTTTCTTAGTTTTATACCGTCAATATCTGCGACAGAGAGAGGAAACGTTCAGGTGATGAATGCATACCTTCAGTCATCAAACCTGTGTAATTACAATTTCTTCTGATCCATTCAGGTGAAATATAAAAAAATAGGAGACATTACTTTTGGGTCGCACTTTGTACCCAACTACGACTAGAAGTAGGTATTTTCTTTTTTACGGATGGGTTCCTACTTACAATGCCTCCCAACGGGACAGAGTAAGACACCAGGGTCGTTTTTTTTAATGTGGAGAAAAGAAACAAAAAATAAAAATTGTCTCAGTCGTGAAGGATTTCTCCTCCACTGACAGAGAACAAGAAATTGAAGTGCAGCATCTGAAGAACAGATACTACACTTTGAGGTATTTATTTGCCCCCCCCCCCACTGAGAAAATTAGGCACCAGGCCGATTTTTAATGTGAGAAGTGTAGGGGAAATGGGGACCAACTCCCCGGGGAGTAGGAGAGCTGGATAGTGACAATTGGTATGAAGGGTTGCCCCTACATTGACCAAGGTTTTATATGTGGGGTTGCCCCCACATATGGTCTTTGCTTGCAGTATCTGCCGGGACAGATGGTATTTATTTGCTCCCCCACCAAGCAAATTAGGCACAAGGCCGATTTTAATGTGAGGAGTAAAGGGGAAATGGGGGCCAACTCCCCAGAGAGTAGGGGAGCTGGATAGTGACAGTTGGTATGAAGGGTTTCCCTTACATTGACCAAGGTCTTATCTGTGGTGTCACCCCCACATAGGGTCTTTGCTTGCAGTATCTGCCGGAACAGATACTACACTTTGATTGAAGGATGGGTTACAAGCTAGTAATATGAAGAGAGAAGGCAGAAACCGATGCGTTTCGTAGATTGTAATGAAAAACAAAGTTTAGCAAAGAAATAAACGAATTGTGAAAGCGAAAGACAAAATTAAATAAAGAATAAAAAATGCATTCACGTACAAAAATAAAACAAGAAAGAAAGAGAAAGAAAGAAATTTAAAAAAAATAAAAAAGACGATGCAATAGCGAAAAAAAAATGATACTGATTCACCGGAAGATAAAGACTTGCGTTGCTTATCTCAGCAAGAAAAAGTGGATTGAGATGGAAAATGGTGGAAGAACTTGTCGACAAAATGGAGAATAGTGAATTGGTCACAGGTGAGATGGAGACTCGAGAGAGGAAGAAAATCGCCCTCTACGTATGACGATGAAAACAAATGAAACCAAAGAGATATCAATACGATGCGTTGGTTGGTTGGTTGTTTTTGTTTTACGGCATATCAACCTTTTTCAGGTTATTTAATGCCGAATCTAGTTATTTTGAGGAACTATTTTTAATGGAGTATATTTGTTTTTTTTTTAAGTCGGATTCTATTTAACCCATAGTTGGGAACCTAACAGGTACTACCACTCCGGGTCACTGGACCTGGGAGCAATGGCAATTAAAGGGTGGCTCCACACTCCCCAAGACCCGCAAGGTGAGGCCTCACCATCGGATATAGTTTAAGGTCATATCCAGGACCACAATACGATGCGTCCAGTAAGTCTGCGTCATAGCACAACGAACAGGCAATTAAAAATGTAAGCCTGACAGACCAACGAAAATACGATAAAATCTTTAAACGTGGCAGACCGACAAAAATACGATTTAAAATTTAAACGTGACACACCAACAAAAATGTTATGAAATGCTTAAACATGACAGACCAATGGAAATACGATTAAAAATTTAAGCGTAACAGACCAAAGAAAATACGATAAGATGTTTAAACGTGACAGACTAACGAAAATGTTATGAAATATTTAAACGTGGAGACCGACGAAAATGTAATTAAAATAAAACCGACGAAAATGTTATCAAAAATATAAGCCTGACTAATCGACGAAAGTACTATACAAAGTTTAAACGTGACAGACTGACGAAAATGTTATTGAAAATTAAAGCGTGACACAGATTAACGAAACTGATTTAAAAAAAATAATTCTAGCAGACTATTAAAATCGAAAACCGACGAAAACGCTATTTTATATTGAAGCTTCGCAGACTGAGGAACATGGTATTGAAAATTTAAACGTGACAGACTAATGGTCTTTATAAGTACATAAATTGACGTATGAGAAACGAACGTTATTATTATTGAAAATTGAAGCGAAATTGAATGCATCTTGACTTAAACATGAATCTGATAAACTTGCACATTCTCAACAACAACAACAAAAAATGCTATTTCAACATTTTAAGCGTTACAAAGACAAATTCTATTTCAAAGTTAAAGCGTTACTGAATGAAGAAAGGATTAATTTGGAATCAAAGCATTAGTGATCGATGAAAAAAAAAGTTGTTTCAAACAAAATCGTTTAAGATCAACGAATAATATTGCTTTAAACTGTAATCTTTTACACACGACGAAAAATACTATTTATAAAACTCACTATGTCTGTCTGTCTGTCTGCCTGTCTCCATATTTTCAAACTCTATCTTTTCCGAAACTAGTAGTAAGTGATGGGACGATTTCAATGTTTTTCCCGATTCTGATACAATTACCGATTTCGTACTAAATTCGCGATTCCGATACAATTTCCGATTCCGATTCTTTATAAATATCTAATTATTTACCTATAAAAGTGTTATTTTGTCCTGATTACTGTAAAAACACCTATTAAATGTGGTTATATTTTCTCAAACGTAAAGGCACACTTGTGATAGATTTTGGTTTTACTGGAAGTTTTAATCAATAAATAATTATTATTTTATCATTACTACAAGCAGTGGAAGATGTTTCTTAACCAAAATCAAATAAAAAAGAGATAATTTAAGGAATCGGTTTTGGCATCGGAAAATTGGGTAAAGATTTTTTCGATATCCCCAAAAGTTCCGATTTTTTCGATTCGCGATTCCGATTAATTATCCTAACAATACTAATAGTCGGACAATTCCGCAATGAAACTCAAATGTGGGATTTTTTATGAACCGTTCTTTTATGGGTCTTTACACGGTAAAAATAGTTTTTAAGGGGGTCAAAAATGGAGTAAAAATTGAAAAAAAAATCGTTATACATGTTGTACATTCATCCTAGTTTATTTTTAATTCGTTCATATACGTGTCATGTCGATACAGTGGTAACGTCACGAGCCTTGAATACTAAAATTTGCTTTCGGTTTCAATTCTAGCAGATGCTACCCAGATACTTTTTTTTTACTTTTGAAATCGCGACTCTATAATAATATGTACGAAATCTGAACTAATTAAAATATCATATTTAAGCGTACTTTATGACAGAGCAAAGCCGCCCCGCCCCACTAATACTATTTAAAACCAAAAACTTACATATCCTCGAAACACGGTCTTTCAAAGTGCAACATTACAGACGAGCAAAAGATTCAATGTATTTAAATATAAAAAAAATGACTCGTGCGTCACAACCGAGAATTGAAACCAAAACCTTTAACTTACGATTTACTTTTTCCTTTGACGTTAATGCGTGAGCTTTGAAGATATGTACGCTGAAAGGTTAAAAATTAAAACATAAACTAATAGCTATTACGTTACGCATGCATATTCGTAATGCCGTCGTTCGATCTTCACCTGGCAAATTCTAATTTTTTAATTTTAGCACTTCTGCACCGATTTTCCCCGGATAAAACCCAAATATAAAATTTTGCATGGATTCGAATACCTTATATATTAAGTTTCATGCCTGTAGACTAAAAACTGGCAGAGGAGTTTGGTAGTCAAAATTTTTTAAACAAATATATATACGCATACATAAATATATATAGAAAAAGGTTTGTGTTTGTTATAACGTTTTTACGCAAATATTACGCAAGTATAAATCATGTAGAATATCTGCATGAATATAATTTACACTAAACTAAAGATGAGCGTACTATAAGAAAACTGAAAAAACTAATAGGGAATTAATTAAAATAAATTTTAAAAGAATATGCAAATTAGCTAGATCTTTTGCAGATTAATGTAATTCAACGACCCATATATAACAAAGTGGTGTTTTCTTTTTAAATAAATAGAAAAAGTGGTATTTTCTTTTTAAATAAAAAAAAAAATGAATATTAATTCAGAAAAAAACCCAGATTTATGGGAGTATAGATTTTATTAAATAAAATAAACGTCTTTTGTTGATTAATTTTATTTTTGATCCTTTTCAACTTCCGAATAAATATTTTGACTCTAGCCAGGTACTGGCTGATATAATCGCCATATTTAATATCAGTCTGAGTACTTTCTAATCCTTCTGGATTCATCGTCAGGGATAGATTAATCTAACTGGTTAAACTCATCAGTTACGGGCAATAAAATACGTTTTCATTTATTAAACTATTTTAAATCTGTTCATTTTTCCCCCATATTTTTCATCAACTACCTTCAGTTTTTTTCTTTGTCCCTTTTAACATAAATATGCTTTGAGATGTAGTTCCGTTTGATGCAGCCATTTTGCGCAGAGGCGCAGAGGTTGTTCTTGGCCTTCGGGCCAGGAGCGGAAAAGGAAGTAATCAGTTCTGGTCAATGTGGGGGCAACCCTTCGTATCGGACAATTGCTAATTTTGGACCCTGCCAGAGTGCCCCCTTGGGGGAGCTGGTTTTTCCTCCCCACATTAAAAAATGGCCTTGTGCCTTATTTGCTCAGTGGGGAAGCAAATAAATACAAGCCATTCTTTCCATTTGTCTCTGTTTCTATCTGTTTCTCCCTCTCCTCCTCCTCTTTCTAAACTCTTTCTCTCTATATATTTTTTCTTTCCTTCTTTCGCTTTCTCTTCCTTACTTCTCGCTCTCTCTCTCTCTTTCTCTATTTCCTCTTCTCTCTCTCGTTCTCTTACCCTTTCTCTCTCACCCTTTCTCTGCCTCTTTCTCTCCCTCCTCTCTCTCACTCTATTTCTCTCTTTCACTTTGCTTTTTCTATCTGTCTTTTTTTTTCTCGCCCTCTCTATTTCTCTTCCTATCTTTCTTCTTTTTGTTAGAACTGTGTTTCCCTTGCTGTCTCTTTCTATCTCTCTCTGTTTTTCTCTCTTTCTTTTGCTCTCTCTCTCTCTCTCTTTCTCCTCTGTTTCTCACACACACATTGAATTAAAAGCCATATTTAAATTCAGAAGAGTCATGGAGATGAAGAATTTTCAGTGGGTAGCTGCTCTGTACAGGTCCTGGACTTTATTATTTTGTAGGCAAAGAGCACAAGATCTTTCTCATGTTCACACAATAAAAATTATGTGCTTGAATGTCAAAAAGAGTTTTGGCTTAAGTAAGTTCATGGCTTGCTGCCTGAGGCGCCCCGACCGGGGAATACCGACGAGGTGTTCAGGTATTTTTTGCTAGGTAATAGTGACCCTCCGTTAGGGAAACTTGTTTGACATCCCACTTTCTTGACCTTGTGTCGCATTATTCTGTGGTAAGCAGCATTTAAATATCTACCCTCATTAAATATATAAAAAAAAATTGCAACAGATACATTCCTAGATCCAAGTCTTATATAAACAAATAATTGTTCAGCCCATTCTACCCGTCGCTTCTAATACTCTTGGGGGCGGTAATAATCATCTAACTCACGATCATTTTAACACTTATCTTCGAATAGCCTCTGGGATTTGATACGTGGCGATCCATAAGTAAAGGGAATATCTCTTGCTCGTAGACAAATGGAATAAAATCGCACATAACCCCGAAAAAAAAAAAGCAAATGACGTTTTCTTTTTGTTCTTTTTTTTTTCTCGCCTCACAATCGTTCTGATCATTCAGGAAAATCTCGAAAGCTGCTGGTCGTAATGGAACCGAACATCTGATCGATTCAAAGAACGGCCTTTGAACACAAAGCTATTTTATCAAGCCTAACATCATTATTAGAAAAAAAAAAACGTACAAATAAAAAAGAAAACCCTGTCCGCGTCGAAAGACAATGAATATACACTGTAAGCGAACCTGCACAGGGAGTCTACAGTAATCCATACAATTTCATACACATTTGGAGCAGCAACAAGTAGTACCATCCATGCTCTAATAAATATAGCAATGGCTTTCTATATATCTATATCTATAAAAGTGAAAATGTATGTGTGTTTGTGTGTGTGAGAGAGAGAGATGACAACTCTCTGCGAATAAGGTGGGCTCTCTCTACCGTACTAGAAAACTACTTACGTCTGAAAGTATCCTGCCCCTCTATAAGGCTACCATTCGCACATGTATGGAGTACTGTTGTCACATTTGGGCTGGTGCATCTGCTACATGTCTCTCACCCCTTGACAGGGTTCAAAAGAGAATCGCCAATCTGATAGGTCCTGAACTGTCATCTAGGCTTCAGCCTCTGTCCCATCGAAGAAATGTTGCATCCCTCTGCCTGTTCTATAAATATTTTAATGGTGAATGTTCTGACGAACTACAAGCACTTGTACCCCCTCGACATGAATACCCCCGACAAACCCAAGAAGCAGCTAAATCCCACCCCTTCACAGTAGAGATCCCTATATGTTAGAAAGCCTTCTACTCCAATAGTTTCCTCCCCAGAACTGCTAGACCTTGGAACTCCTTTCCGGGATTCTGCTTTCCCAACTGTACTGACATGCAGAAGTTCAAGGTAATGTGAAGAGACATCTTGCTACTGTTCCTTGTTTGGGGTGAGAATTGAATTAAAAAAATATTATAATTCTACAGACTTGAAATTTAGTATATAGGGTAATCAGACGTGTGGAAAACTTGTGAATCTCGTTTTATCCGTAAAAAAGGCTGCTAAGAGATTAAAATTGGTATGGGGGGGGCTCATCGGATTTTATCAGTTTATAAACTGTTTAACGATTGCACATAAACGAATCGTTTACATAAAAGTTTCCTTATGTTAAGTATAAGTACGTTTGAAAACACTTATTAAAGGCCGTGGCAAGCAAGTCTACTTGTTATCATACTTGACTCACTGTCTTACTGTTTTGGTTTCGATCGCACTATTTCGCAGTATCTTTTTTTTTTCATAATATATAACTTCAAGAAAGTTAATTGAATTTCCATTAACTTTAATTAACTTCAATTAACTTTCTTGAAGTTATATATTTGAATTTTACCGTCACTGGATTATTTATCTTCCACCAGACTATCCATTAACGTGTAATCACCTTTTTCTTCACCATATTCCCTCTGATTCACTTTTTTGTTCTCAAGTAAGATCTTTGACTTACTTGTTGTTCCATCAAATACTTTTGCATGCAAAATCCGATCCTGCATTTTGCTAATTCCTACCCTCTGATGAGAAGGAAATATTTCTTCGAAACTCCGCGGATTAAGGACTATCCACTTATCAAGTGTTTCCTCTTCAGGTTAAATATGTTTTTAACTTTTTTTCAAAGGGTTTTTTAATATGATTTATTAACTGTTTGCTCGTATTATAAGCTCTATCTCCTATTTGCTTTTATCGAGCTTTTACATCTGGCTGAGATAACGTTATGAATATTAATTCTTTAATATTTATATTATACTTTAATTTTACCATCTTGGATCATTTTGGTAAATTTAATTGTAATTTTTATTATATATATATATATATATATATATATATATATATATATATATATATATATATATATATATATATATACAAATTAAGATAGGTGCAACACTGGACATGCTAATGTTTCGGAGAGATGGTTGGTCAAAACCACAAGTAGTAAGGTGACTTAAAAATGTCTGTTTTCACAAAAGAAACCAGTTCTAAAATCTTTGAAAATTGAGAACTGGAAAGACAAAACTGTTTAAGTCGCCTGAGGACGCATCCGTGCTAAACATTAGCAGGTCCCATGTTGCGACCTTGTCTATATCAATAAAAATATATTTTGCTATTCTTGTATTGATCACTCTTAATAATCTCGTTAAATTAATGAGTTTTCTCTCCTGAATACTTATAAATCGGAGTATATATATATATATATATATATATATATATATATATATATATATATATATATATATTAGCAAAAGTACCTGTCGTTGACTGGGTTCAAAAACAGCCTACAGAAAATGGACTCTGATTTATGAAAGTATGATAGGTTATGAAAAGGAAGGGTTGTAAAGAGATAGCTTTGAATTTGGAGGTATCAAAACCGAAGCAAAATATCATGAAAGTAAAAATAAAATAGATAAACCCCATAACTTATTATACCATACCTTTTCACACTGAAACACTTATCACAATATTCTGTGGATCTATATTAAAAAAAAACTTGTTAAACTTTGTGGCATATTTCTATTCTATGGAGGTCAGGAACACCCCATAATTTTATTATACAATATTTCTTCAAACTGAACCATAATTATCAAAGTATACTTACGCAGATAGATATTCAAAGTCTTTATTAAAGTTTGTGCCTATTTCCATTCTATAGAGGCTAGGCGCGAACGCAAACCCCCTAATTTTATTATACCATCCCTATTTAAGTTAAAACATACTTATCAAAGTATTATTATGTACATCTATTTCAAAAACACTTGTAAACGATTTTTTTTTTTAATTTTTTTATTTCCATACTTTGTGGACCAAGCGCGTACGCAGACCCCACAATTTTAATGAATCATCATTATGCCAGATCAAACATACCCATTCATTATATGTGATCAGTTTTCTATAATAGTTAACCATACAGAAGACTATTCGTGACCAGACACACACACGGTATTTATTTGCTCCCCCACCGAACAAATTAGGCACAAGGCCGATTTTTAAAGTGAGGAGTGAAGGGGAAATGGGGACCAATTCCCCGGGAGTAGAGGAGCTGGATAGTGACAATTGGTATGAAGGGTTGCCCCTGCATTGACTAAGGTCTTATCTGTGGGGTCGCCCCCACATAGGGTCTTTGCTTGCAGTATCTGCCGGAACAGATACTACACTTTGATCGAAGGATGGGTTACAAGCTAGTAATATGAAGAGAGAAGGCAGAAACCGATGCGTTTCGTAGATTGTAATGAAAAACAAAGTTCAGCAAAGAAATAAACGAATTGTGAAAGCGAAAGACAAAATTAAATAAAAAATAAAAAATGCATTCACGTACAAAAATAAAACAAGAAAGAAAGAGAAAGAAAGAAATTTAAAAAAAATAAAAAAGACGATGCAATAGCGAAGGCCACGGAGGTTGCCTAGTCGTGACCAGGCACACACACAGACGTTCAGTTTCATTTATATATATATATATATATATATATATATATATATATATATATATACAAAGCATTGTAAATAAAATGAAAAATCAATGGTTATTTTCCGATGCTCAAAACGATTCCTTTAATTGTCTTTTTTACGTTATTTTGTCTATAGCAAAATAACGTAAATAATAATTACTTTACATATTAACTAACAGCAAAAAACTGCTAATATTAATGATAAAATAATAAATATTCATTGATTTTAAACGAACAGTAAAACTAAAATCTATACATTATCTTCCACGTGTATCTATATGCTTGAGAAAATATTTCCATTCTTAACATGAGTTTTTACGGTAATCTGGAATAAATAACGACTGTATTCTTAAATATTAATAAGTTTATAAAGGATCGGAATCGGAAAAACATTTGAATCATCCCATATATATATATATATATATATATATATATATATATATATATATATATATATATATATATATATATATATATATGTATTTTTAGCTGCCGTTTATTTATCCAGACATTATTGGCTACATATGTGCAAACATCTGTGTGTGCGTGTGTGTGTGTGCGCGCGCGCACAGACGCGCGCGCACACCCGCGTGCTTCCAATCGGTCATGCTAAATTTGTCGAGAAAAACATTTTGAATTTTTAGCTGCCGTGAGAAATCATTTATAGTAGTGAGAAAGCAAATCCAATATATAATATGTTTCTGTCTGTCCGTCTGTCTGTTTCCATAGTTTCAAACTCTATCTCCTCCGAAACTAGAAGTCGCAAAGCGGTGCTAGGGGTCTCAAAAGATTGGATTTTTTTTATAGGCTGTTATAATTATATATAGGAAATGTGGACAAATTAAAATATCATATTTAAGCGTATTTTACGACCGATCGAAGCCACCCTCACATGCTAGAGTTAATCCTATGCCCTGAATTAATCAATAGCGGGTGTTTTTTTTTTAATTTTCTTTATATCATGGGAAATGATAATAATTACTTTACATATTAACTAACAGTAAAACCCGACGTTCCCCAGGATTGAATAATGATCAACGATTATTTCACACTCCTATATTTCTATTGTCATCGAAATCGATTACTTGCCTGTTCTAATTGGGGACCCATCGCTGTGCATCGGGAGGGAGTTTCACATGCTTCTCCTCAAAATATTATAGTTTACATTACACTGTAGAGAACCTACTGTTGATTTTATAAAATTATGTTTTTATATATAATATCTTAAAATAATAGTTTAAAATGCAAAAGTCAAGTATCATTCTTCAGTTTTGCTCTAAACAAATGCATTCATTTCAAACGCAACCTGTCATATCAAGAATCAACTGTTGATTTTATATGCCTCGCCTTACAGCTTGTGTGGTGATAATAGCTTAGATTAAAGTTTAAATTGAAAAAGTAAAATATTATGTTACAATTGTGCTTTAAACAGAAACATTCATTTCGAACAGTGCTCTGTAATATCAAAAAAGCTACTGTTGATTTTATATTCTGAGTCTTGTGCAGTAAAAAACCTTCTCAAATGCCCTTGTGATGTTAGGCTTTGTAAGGTGTTAACTTTGGTCAAAATCGCATGCTCCTCCTTTATAGGATTTTTTTTTTTGATTATCGGTTATCGATACTTATGAAAGACATTCCGATACATAGCCTACTTAAGAACACTGCCAGATACAAAAAGTACATTTGTGTAAAATTTCATAGAAGTCGGCCTAGCTGTTTCGGAGTTCATAAGGAACGAACCCCCATGCACTCACAAACACAAGTACACAAATAAACACAAATATCAAATACAAGCAGACAAACACACACACACACACACACACACACACACACACACACACACACACACACACACTGGAACACACACACAAACAAACACAGATGCACAAACACACGCACGAACAGACACAAACACACGCACACAAACGAAAAACACGCAAAAGCACGCGCACACATACAGACACACGCAAACGCAAACACGCACACAAAAAGACGCACACACACAAGACCCACACATGAACACACAAAAACACACATAAATACGCACACACAAACACACACACAAAGACGCACACACAGAAAGTCACACACACACACACAAATACACACAACCACACAAACACACCAACAAAGCCGTACACACAGAAACTCCCACACACACAAAACTCAAACACACACACAAAACACACACACACAAACACATCCACAAACACACATACAAAGACTTACACACAGAAACTCACATACACACAAAACACACACACAAACATACACACAAACACACAAAAGTCCCTTTTACATAATAATAAACATATCAATTTAAATTCTGGATATAATTCGCTGATTGTAAAATAAATGTTTTAGTAACATGTTTGGAGAAATTACGAGTGCGAACATGGGAGAAGCATTGTTTTCTTCCTGTTTTTTTTTGTTTTTTTTTTTTTGACACAGTGTGAACATTAATAAATACATCTATAAAAGTAATAATTTGTGTGAGGACATTTCTCAACCTATATACTCAATAAATTTTTGATCTACAGACTTGAAATTTAGTATATAGGATATTCAGACACGTGGAAAACTTTTTTATCTGTTTCCGTCCGGAAAATAAGGCTGTTAAAGGATCAAAATTGAAAAATAAGAAAGTTGAAGTCATCAAATTTTTATCTGGTTGCTAGCTGTTTCACGAATGCGCATGCGTGAATAGTTCACATTATGGATTATTTATGTCCAGTATAAGTATTTTGAAAACACATCTAACGACTCTGTCAAGCTGGCCTAATGGTTATCGTACTTGACTCACTGTTTAGGTTTTTGTTTCGATCTCAGCTCGAGTATTATTTTTTTTACTTTCAAGAGTGAACTGTTTAGAAAAACATAATGCTCGCATACATTCCATGAACAAAGTTTCTTTCTTAGAACTGCACGTCTGTGGAACTGTCTTCCGTTTGCCTGCTTTCCAGCTGACTACGGTATGGCTGTCTCCAAATCCAACGTAAATAAGTTCTTGATGAGCTGTTCCACTTATGTAAATAAATTTACCGAATTTTCATTACTAACGATTACTATATTGTCCAATTGACTACTGTACACTCTTTAACCCTTATCCTCGAGTGGCCTCTGGGCCTTTATAAGTGGTGATGCCTATGTAAAAGTACACATGTCTCAGTTTCTTTACGTTTGTTTACTTCATTTTTTTCTAGAGTTTAACCTACGGTATTTCTGCTTATAATAAATAAGAAACCAGTAATAATTGAAGTATATGCATGTGTATTTTATGACCGGGCAACTCTTGGCGGCATGCTAGTTAGTAATTAGCGTCTCCTATGATAGTGTGATACGTTATAGCCGCATTCAGTTTTCCTTTTGTTGTACCTATTTACAATGCCTCCCCACGGGACAGAGTTAGACACCAGGGTCGTTTTTTAACGTGGAGAAAAGGTACAAAAATAAAAATTGTCTCAGTGGTGAAGGATTTCTCCTCCACTGAAAGAGAACGAGAAATGGGTGTGCCACATCTGAAGAACAGATGGTATTTATTTGCTCCCCCACTGAGCAAATTAGGCACAAGGCCGTTTTTAATGTGAGGTAAAAACCAGCTCCCCTAAAAGTAGGCAAAAAGGGGGCACTCTGGTTACCAAAAATAATAATTGTCCCAGTATAGAGGGTTTCCCCTCCATTGACTGGTACAAATTATCTTAAGTGCAGCATCTGAAGAACAGATGGTGTTTATTTGCTCCCCCACTGAGCAAATTAGGCACAAGGCCGTTTTTAATGTGAGGTAAAAACCAGCTCCCCTAAAAGTAGGCAAAAAGGGGGGCACTCTGGTTACCAAAAATAATAATTGTCCCAGTATAGAGGGTTTCCCCTCCATTGACTGGTACAAATTATCTTAAGTGCAGCATCTGCCGGAACAGATGGTATTTATTTGCTCCCCCACTGAGCAAATTAGGCACAAGGCCGTTTTTAATGTGAGGTAAAAACCAGCTCCCCTAAAAGGGGTCACTCTGGTTACCAAAAATAATAATTGTCCCAGTATAGAGGGTTTCCCCTCCATTGACTGGTACAAATTATCTTAAGTGCAGTATCTGTCGGAACAGATACACACTTTGATCTTGGCCAAGAGGCCAACCATTGTGAAAAATAAACGTTATTTTGAGGCTAACTTCGAATTGTTGTAGTCAATTAACAAAATTTTAACGACGTTGTTTTCCGCCCAAATCTTGTAAAGCTGTTCTCGTCCTCCCATATACTACGTCTGTTGGCCGGCAGGTTTTTTTTTTGTTTTTTTTTTCATATCGGATCCAAAATCAACAGAGATAAGGGCATACCTGTAATTACCTGTTCCCTGTGGTGTAATGCTGATTCTCTGTAGTTCTAGTAATTTCAACCTCCCAGGTTTACCTTATATCTTTTGAGAAGGGGTTGGTTTATTGCTGGTCGCCTAAGCCGACCCATCCGGGGAATGTCGACGCGGCTGCACATACATCTTTTGCAGAGCTAGAGTGCTCCTACTCTAGAACGCTGACTTTTCAATCCCACTTGCTGAACCTTGTGCCACATTTCCACGTCGGTTATTAACTGTTCACCTAACTACTACCTCCTGGGCTAACATCTCTTAAATTCGGTGATATGACAAGTACCGGTGTGTCAACCTAACTAGCCAGACACCCCCACGCATAAACTAAGTGATGTTTTCTCTGCCTCTCTGTCTGTCTATTCGTAAATCACGTTTTCAAATAATGTAATTGATACGTTATGAAATATCAGAGATCCTAACTTATTTTTTTAACAATAAATTGCAAAAAAAAAACAAACAAAAAAAACCCCTAAAAAACGACGCCATGACCGTAATTTGAAACCTTCATTCTGATGTTCTACGAATTGAGCTATGTCGATATTCTTAAAAGTGAGTTTTAAAACATTAACCAAATAATTAAAGCTTGGAAATGTTACCACACACTGAATCAATGGATCATAAATCTAAGAGGTACCTTCAATAAGTTTCAATACTTTTTTTTTCTACAGTCATCTAAAATTATCGCAAACTCTTGAAAACTCAGTATGTTATTGATATACAACTTATGAGATGACTGACCAATTTTGGAATACACGTTCTTTAATGCCTACTAGACACTATCCTCGAGTGGCTAAGGTCTCTCTGTACGAGGGGTTTGTCAGAACAACCTGGCATGAGGATACTTTTTCCATTGAAGTAAACCCTGACCAAATATTCAAAATCACACTTTTGTATTCGCTGCCCAAATAAGATCTCCTCACTATGGCTAACCCACATTAGCTTTTACGAGGAACAGTGCACCTTCTCCAAGTGATGTTACCTCAAGTAATAGCACGACGTTGGATACTCCACCAGACTAGATAAATTCTTGTCCTGGAATCCAGTAAACCAAAAGACCAAAATGAAAGATATACAACAACATATGAAAATGGTTAATTGGGGAGAGGAAAATTATGTTCTCAATTTCTTTACTAACTCAGTGCTTGAGAGATAAAGAACTTAAATGGAACATTCGAATATCTATGTATCTCATATAGAGTTCAAGTGTTAGCCCCAGGTAGGGGGCCCTTGACTTCTGAAAACTTCGACTGAAGTAAAATTAAACAAAATGTATATATATATATATATATATATATATATATATATATATATATATATATATATATATATTGGCGTATAGGGAGATGCTCTTTGTGTGGACAAATCGAGCTTAGGTATTTCGGACGATAGCAAAACATGGTTTATTCACGACTCGCTCAGCAGCCACCGATTAACGTAATGGTTAGGAGCCTTGACTTTCGTACAGGCGGTCGGGTTTCGATCCTGGCTTGAAGTAGTTGCCTTTCTAGCCGCACTCATCAGCTGTGAAGCAGCGATTCAGTGCTGTATATGGATGACTATATATATATATGATTCTTTTTTAATACATACAGACACTAGAGTTTCATTCTTCTCAGTAATCGTCAGTGTAAGGAATCACGATTATTGCCATTCGAGGGATTCGAACCCAGCTTCGAAACCATCTCTGACTTCATTATCAAGTAACATACCCCTTAGTCGAACAAAATCGCGGCTAGAATTCAGTTGAAATTAACATTTACGGAGCGTAAATGTTATCCAAGAAGGTTGACATCATGATCTATGCATGCGGGCTAAGTGACTAACTTTACATTTCAACATACGGTGCTTAACGATAAGAACAGAGTTCTTAAAGGGCCAAACATAATTATTGCTATCTTTATTTTTAATAACTACAGACACTAGTGTGGCATCTTTTCGGGAATCGTCAGTGTAGAGAGTCGAGATTACCGCTGGCCAAGGGATTCGAACCCGGTCACAAAGGCATCTCTAGATTCATTAGCGAGGAACATACACGGACAAGGCACATCAGGGGTAAATAAGATTGCGCTAGCGTTTGATACGGCTCACTGGTGTGTCAGCAAACGTGGTGAATTCGGCAGTGGAGGCTCGCGCATTTCGGCGCGCACACAGACACGCCTTGAAAACAATGCTGTAGCACAGAGACTGTCTTTATCGAGATTCGGAAAGATAACAGGGAAAAGAGTAAGAGAGTAAGAGGGAGAAAGATAGATAGATAGATAGATAAAATAATGGTAAGATAGATAGATAGATAACTAAATATACAAATATATATATAGAGAGAGATAGATAGATAGATAGATAGATAGTAAAAAAGCAACGTTGATACACAAGAAGAGAGAGAAGAGGAAAGAGACGTAGAGAGAGACAGACTGAAGTAGAGAAAGAGAAAGAAAGATGCAGAGTCTGAAAGAGAAGCGGACAGAAGAAGAAAGAGAGAGAGATTCAAACAGAGCCTGGGAGAAGCAGTTAGAAGAAGAAAAAGAAAAAGAAGAAGAAGAAGATGAGAGAGAGATAGATGCAAAGAGAGATTGAGAGAGACAAAGCAAGCAAGCAAGAAGGCGAGATATATCCAAGTAGAAACAAAGATATAGAGATGACCAAGGAAGGAGAGACGGAGAGATATACAAGAAAGTCTAGGACGATATAGATAGATAGCAAAAGGTTGTTAGAGACAAATGTAGAAAGCGCGATAAAGATAGATAGATGTCAAGTATTCGCCCAAAACAGCTAGGGAGAGAGCAAGGAAGAAGGGAAGGAGAGAGAGAGAGTGAGAGAGAGAGGGGGGAGCAGAGAGAGGCAGGAGTAAGTACGAAGTTTAGTAGTCGAAGTTGAAAAGGAAAGAGGGGATAATAGAGAGCGTAAAAGATAGCAAACGCAGGTATAAGCAAGAAGTTCAAGTCTAATATAAACAAGTACTTGTTGAGCCGTCCTCCTATAAAATCCATTTCTAACCCCTTCTCACCACTAACTATTAATAGGTTGTTTTCTCGGTGACTAGTGTACACTCATTAACTCTTATCCTTGAGTGGCGCTCCGGCCTTGATAAGTGGTGAATCCCATGTAAAAAAAAACTGATAGACCGAGAAGAAATAAGAGAGGGAGAAAGATATACTAAAACTAGAAAAAGATAGATAGATAGATAGATAGATAGATAGATAGATAGATAAATAGATAGGTAGATAGAACAGGAGGTAAGACAAATTACAGAGAGAGAGAGAGAGAGAGAGAGAAAAGGAATAAGAGAGAGAGAGAGAGGGGGGAAGAAATGGGGAAAGAGAAATTGAGATAGATAGAGAGAGAGGGGGTAAAATATATAGAAAGATAAAGATATATAGATATATAGATACATCAAATGGACAGAAAAAAGAGAGGCAGACAGGCAATAATTATCCAAACATACAAAATATATTTGCAAAACTTACTATATAGCTCTTCTAACTTATTGAGCACTATTGAAGTAAATACTGGAGATTATATGCATAGAATATATAACATTTTATGCGGATGCACGAAATAATTATATTCTATGCACACACACACACACACACACACACACACACATACATATATATATATATATATATATATATATATATATATATATATATATATATATATATATATGGGGGAGATAGGGAGGGGAAAAAAGCAAGAGATACGAGAAAAGAACAAGGATGACAGAGAAATAAAAGGGAAAGACATAGGGAGAAAAAATAAAGAA
>NC_136511.1:13808339-13820839 GCF_053919585.1 Euprymna scolopes | reverse complement strand
ATGATGATGATGATGATGATGATGATGATGATGATGATGATGATGATGATGATGATGATGATGATGATGATGATGATGATGATGATGATGATGATGATGATGATGATGATGATGATGATGATTTTTTAAACGATATTAAGGTTAACGTCTCCGGCTCGGAGATCCGGTGTTTTTCTTAGAAAGTCGCCCACTTTTTAATTTACAACCACATCTCTACTTCTGACGCACGCCAATGACAGAGTTTGCTTTCTAAGAGTCTCACACTGTCAATCGCTGCAACAGAGAGATTAAACTTCTCAGGTCCTGGACGCATAAGTTCAGTAATCATAACTATGCAATTTGCAAACCCATCTGATTTATTCGGGCGGAAAAAAGGGGAGGGGGCATTATTTTTGGAAGCTTCCTCGTATATATAATACGTTATCTTTGCGAAAACTAATGAATTCCTTCACATCTGACAAATATAAAAGAATTTCCTGAGAAAACATAAAAATCATTCATGATTATCTGAATCTTAATTGGATTTGTCGATGTTTAATTCGTTGTTATTCAGTTAAGACTCGATGTGTCTGGCCAGTACCAGATGGTTGACCATTTGGAAAGACTAGGCGCTGTATGAACCACGCCGAATCGTAGAATTTCACCGATTGGAATCTATAGGTGCGTTTAATTCTAATTCACTGGGGGGGGGGATACACACCAACAGTATTACTCGCCTGGCAGGTAGGTGAAAAGGCTATACTCCACGTGATGGTGCACTAGCAACCTGCTGCAAGATGCCTCCCTGAACCTGCATGTTGAGCACATGTTTGCCGCAGCGAATGGTGACATCTGAAGAGTGTGCACCTCGTTGATCAGATAAAACATCTCCTAGCTGAAGCTGACGCAATCCTAATGAGCAAAATGTATATTCGTATCCGAGTTATGCCAACAATGACGATAAGAAAATCTAAATGGCTCAATATGCAAAAGGTTTCAATTTCGATTCCCGCTTTATTTGTCGGTAAAACTAGTCAATGATAAATCTTAGATGGATAAATTCTCACTTAGAAATACAATTTATCAGAAACATTGCTCATAAAATGTGAGGATTAGAGGACGAAATAATATAAGAAACTGAGTTATGAGGCAGTCGAAAATAAACTTCAAGTGTACTTTCTATTCTTTTTAAAACACTTTCATTTAGTTTCTTTTAATTATCTATATATATATAAAAGCGAAAATGTATTTATGTATGTATGTATGTGCATATGTTTGTATGTATTTCGACAGACAGAACGAAAATTCACAAATTTAGTCTCATATGAAAGCCCCATCCTTCGGCCGACAAATATCGAAAAATTGACCCAAAACTTTAATTTTTTTCACCCTAAAATCGGCACTTTTCTACAGGGGGAAGGGTCAGCAAAAACCGTCCTCTCGTGACGAGATCGGTTCTACGCATGCGTCAGATGACGTCATAACCTGATTTAGTTTAAATATTTGAAGAACTGACACAATTTCATGTACACCGTGTCAGGTCAGTTGGTTAGAGCGTTGCGTTATCATTTAAACGTTTTGGGTTCGAATCGTAGTGTGAGATGTCTACTTTTTTTTCGATTTTTTTAATTTACATATTGAAGCAGGGTTATTTAAGCCATTTTTCATGTAACGTTCGTTTTTCTAATTTTTTTTTTTACTTCGCTTATTCCTGGGTTTTCATTAACATCCTCCCACCATCACCCCTCCCCAAAAAAACCCCGGGTACCCACCGATTTAAAAATAATTTTAATAACGAAAAAGGCTTATTTAAGCCCTTTTTCACGTATTTTTTTTTAGGGGGGTATTTTTCAGATTTTTTAAAGCAGTTTTAACGTTCGTTTTCTTGTTTTCAATTTGTTTTTGTTTTTTCGATTTTTACGTTTAACATCGTTAGTTTGCCTTACGTTAGTTTTTTTTTGTATTTTTTTTCGATATTTTGATTACCCGCCCCACCGCCCGGGTACCCCCCGCGTTCGTTTTTCTGTTTTCTTTTTTGTTTTTTTTTTCACTTCGCTTATTCTTAGGTTTTCATTAACAACCTCCACCCCGCCCGACCACACACACCTCCAAACACTCGGGCAACGCCGGGTACCCACCTCCGCTATTCTATTATATAAATCTCACCTGTCTATTAAATGCATGTATGTATGTAAGTTTGTATGTCTGCCTAAAGTTTTCGACAGAGGCGGCGGTGGATTATCACGAGATCCGTATCGTTTTGAAGCTCGATCCTTCGGACGACAAATATCGAAAAATTGGCAAAAAACATTTTTTTTTACCCTCAACCGGCCACTTTTCTGCAAGGTGGGCTTTTTTTTCGCCGATATTTTCGAAAGTCATCCCCCTTTTCGATTGACTAGCTTCGTCACTTCCGGTTTGGCGATGGACGCAATAGCAAAGACGTTACGTTTTTCTTATTTACTTTTTTCGTTCCTTTCCTCCTTCGCGGTACAGTTTCGAGCCTGCCGGCTATCACTTTTTTTTTTTTTAAATTTTTTGCCCACATCATGCCACCTCGCATCTTCAAAGTCGGCTTGAAAGTCAACACCAAAATTTAGCTAGATGTGTTGAAGATTGTGGTGATCCAGTGGTGCAATTAGGTGGCCGCTGGCAGACACTTGGTGTGGCAGCAGTACGCGGCGTTGGCCCACAAGTCTAAAGGGCCCACGGCTTGGCTTCAGAAGGAGTGCTACGACTTTGTACCCTTTTCTCAATGGCCTCTCCTCTTCCCCCAACCTGAACTAGCTGGACATCTTCGGTTGGTCATGTCAAGAACATCACCAACATGACCTCCCACAACACCAAAGCCAGCATGATTCCTGACGGCACTTGTGGAAAAGGCATACTCTTTTTTCAGACTCATATCGAGGCAGTGTTTAAGGCTGAAGGCTGTCACATTGAATAGATATCAGCTCTACTACATAATCAAGTTACCTGAATTAATTTTTTTCAATAAAAGTTTTAAAATAAAAGCATTGTTCTAGTGTTGTTCAGTGCGACACCTGTTTCACCCTGCAGGTAATGGCGTTTGAATTGACCATGATCATTCGATTTCCCACGCAGTTATTGAGGAAAGGCATGAACTCCTAGGTGTTGGTTTTGGTAGATGTTGGAGATTTTCATGTGTAGGCATCAACTTGTTTTAAAAGACTAGATGTGACAGCAACGACGGAGAAGGAAAAATGCAGAGGACATACACATCCAAACACCAGGCTAGTACAATTTCAAAATAAAAATAGAAGTATGATACTCTGGGGTTGAAGTAGGAGTATGCAGGGATCCTCATGCATTTCTGGGCAACATTATATGTGTCTGCTATTATCATATTTTCAATAAATGTACTGAAAAGAATGTAATATACGGTTGAAATGGGACGAGTAATTGATTTTTTTTCGCGATGAATACTCCCTGCTTTATTTTAACTTGATGTGGGAGTATTTATATAGATCCCATTTATCATGCACAGACTATTTGCTTATGATATATATTCATGTAAAATGATTTGTAAATATGTATGTAAAAAAATCAATACGAAAAATATATAGATGTTTATATCTTTACTGTATTTATTCCCTATGTGTTGACGTGTAGGAATACAAAATACCTTTTGGAGGAAAAAACAAGAATGTTTCTTTAAAAAGCACATAATCTCTGACCGATCCTTCGATCTTCTTCAGTGTGAATGATGGAAACATGAGTGTAGGGCGGGAAGGGTTAAGAGCAGGAAGGGCACGGGTATAGCCAATAAGATTAAGATCTATTTGAATATGACCCTTCCAACATTTTTGAATTGACCAGCAAAATGTAAAATGAATTAATATACAAGTATTAACAATTTTTTTAATTAAAATAAGAATATTCATAAACATGCAATAATTAACCGTTCATTAAAGTATTTAAGCTCGAAATGAAAAAAAAAATCTGACAACAAATTTATTACCTTTAAAAAAAAAATTGTGCCTCATGGAAAAATTGTGACTGATTGTCGGAGGGACAGAAAAAAAGAGACCTTAATTATATTAGAGAGACTAAACTGTTGTATCTAGACGAATGCAAAGCAAAGAACATTATTTGTATGATTTAATCAGGAGTAAAACGTATTAAATTTTTATGAATCTCAACCGCGTACGCCGACCCCACAATATTGTTGGTATGAATAAATTAAAATCAAAAGTCATTTACATTTTGATAAATGTCAAATGCGAATACAGATCCCACAATATTATTAGCAATTAGCAATTTAAATAACTATAAGCTGACGCACTGCTTTTCAAATCCATTTGAAAATGTCTCATCACAAACAATTACGCTTCTTGTGTAAGGTTACAAACGTTTTAACACGGGACCTAACACGTTGTATGCTGTATACTTCGCAAAGCAAACCAAGACAAATAATAACTCGAGCTTACTTTTTCGTGTTACGACGAGATTTGTTTCCGGGTCTTTCTCTAATAAACTCTGATCGAACTCCTTCTCTATCACTGCTGTCTTCTTGAACGTCGTTTCGAACGTGCTCTCGAACGTGATCGCCGATCTGTGCTCGCATTTTTTCTATAGTTTTTTTTTTATATTTTGCACACTGCTTTGCCTGTGCATGCACGCTTCCATGCTCTGTTACGCTTGGCCTGTTCCCTCAGCATCAGCACCATTGGGTTTCAGAAGGTTTAATGTAATTATCTACCTTGAAAAATATTAAATACGAACAGACATACAAACTGGTTATATTTTTTGTATGTTGGTCTTCGCGCTGCTTCATTTGCTTCGAGACCTGGTGAGAAAGTACTAATAAAGAATTCATTCTTGACAATCAGCCCGACAGGTGCGCGACAAAGAACTGGTCTCGTACCTCTCGGGCTGAGGCACGCTGCCTGAGTATTACCTAGGAGGTTCACCTTCTCAGGCCTTGCCACCGAGCTCCCGGTTGGGGAAACTTTATTGCTTGTTGCCTGAGGCGCCCCTACCGGGAAATGCCGGCGAAGATGCCCGGGCAATTTTTGCTAGGCCAGAGTTCCGCTCCTTTGGGGGCGTTGGCTGGACATTTCCACTTTCCGACCTTGTGTCACAACTTGCTGAGGCAGGCAACAAGTCAATATTTACAAACCACGAATGCGTCGCTTTATTATAAGTAGATGTTATATACATATTTTCATACAGGCATAAGACGGACTTCTCCGCGATGTTTGAGCTAGGATCAATGTGTAGTGTCTGGTAACCCTGACTTGGATCATCGGTTGATAAAATCATGAGCAATTTTCATCCTTGTTTCGAATCCAGTGTGCCTGGATTTCCATCGCATTAAAAACCGATATTGTGTCTAATGTTGGCCAAGTGGGAAATGCTTAGTAAATAGATATATCAATATATTCTTCTATATCGTTGCTCCTCTCCGCTCCATTACAATGGGTTAATCGATGACCAGCGCTAGGCTTTCCACTGATTTTCTTCCCTTACCCTACTCTCTGCCTTGATCAAATTTGGACTTGTACGCGGATTCGTCCGTCCATACCATTGTTGCTATGATAGGAGCGATAGTTGGACTATTCCCGCACTAGTAGCTTCCTTATGCGTTGAACGCATTCTTTCTCTTTTTCTCTCTTTCTTTCTATATCGCCCGTCTCTTCTTTCTATCCATCTTTTTTTTCTTTCTATCTCTCTCTTTATATTAATCGCTCTCTCTCCCTCCCTCCCTCTCTCTCTCTCTCTCTCTATATATATATATATATATATATATATATATATATATATTTAAGTTAAGAAAATATATATTGCAATTAAGCTACACAGAATATTCCGCGTTTCATTCTCCTGAGAATTCGCCAGGCTTATGCATGAGTTTTATTGTCGATATTTTGTGATGTCATGTTATGCATATGCCTGACGAATTCTCACGAGAATGAAACGCGGAATATTCAGCGTAGCTTAATTGCCATATATAGCGAAAGTGCATTGATAATTGTGGTGATTATGTAGAAAAATAATATTCTGGAGCACAATATGCCGCTCAATTTAATCGTACCACTCCCGTTTTTGTCGCTCTTCAAATTTTTAAATAAAACTAATAGGAGGCTTTATTTTTTAAATAACTCATATATGTGTGTGTGTGTGTGTGTGTGTGTGTGTGTGTAAAGAAAATATTTTAAGCGATTAATTGGAATTTGTAGGCCTTACAACATAAATAAAATAAGTATGAATTATTGTTGAGTTATCTACCAATTTTTAGATATATATTTTTTTCACATTGGCATGCGAGACAATCACTCTTTGGATACGCATATAACTTTATTTTTAATTTTTAATTAAACTACTAGATCAGAACCCAAATCAGTAAGAACCTGAATTTATTTGAAAAATGAAACGAATAACCACCCGTTTCGGTTTCATGAAAGCATCAAATTAAAATTCTAACAATATGGTGTTGTTCAATAATTACGGAATTATTTTGGAGATGAGAAAATTGTATATTTTTTATTGAATTATTTTGGACTGTTATCTTCATCTTCTGGTTTTTGTTTTCACGACGATTCGGCCAATATTTCATCTGGCTTTCGTGAGGTTTACTGCGTCGGGATAGGAATGTCGAATCCTCTAACTACATCCACAGCAATTACTGCATTCAATAGTTGTCATCTCAACACGGTTTTTGGTCAACTAAGCATCTGCCCGGTTTTGGGTGGGATTGAAAATTAATTTAACAATATAAGAATCGGTACGGATCCGACAGTTGGAAGGACAAAAAATATAAAAATGTGGATTTATAAAACCAAAAAATCAAACTTCGATTACTCTTCGGGGCCCGTGGTACAGTGGATCGAGACGCTGAATCTTTATGATTTCAGATGAGCATTGTCTGGAGCTACCGGCTTCAATTCGACCCAAAGCTTGTCAGAGGATTAGTTGGTCGAACCGTTGTGAGAAGCCAACAACCATTGAAGGCAGTAATTGCTGTGGATGTACTTGGAGGTTTCACATTCCTATCCTATTGCGGTTAACCTGACCAAGACCAGGAAAAAAAAAAATTTTTTATTACATTTTCACTCCAAACAAAGCAAATTGCCACTTTGATGTAGGGGGCTACTATCAGGGACATAAGCTACAGGGGTACTATGTAGGGAGTTGGGCAGCAAGATGTCGGTTACCGTTCCACTTGAACTTCTGCACGTCAGTACAGTTGGGAAAGCAGGGACCCGGAGTGTAATTCCAAAGTCTAGCGGTTCTGGTGAAGAAACTACTGGAGTAGAAGTCTCTCTTACATCAAGGGATCTCAACTGTGAAGGGGTGGGATTTTGCTGCTTATCGGGTTTGTCGGGGGGTATTTACGTCGAGGGGCACAAGTGCTTGCAGTTCGTCGGAGCATTCACCGTTAAAGTACTTGTAGAACAGGCAGAGGGATGCGACATTTCGTCGATGGGATACAGGCTGAAGCTTAGATGTCAGTTCAGGGCCGATAAGGTTGGCGACTCTCTTTTAAACCTTGTCTAGGAGTGAAAGACTAGTAGCAGATGCACTAGCCCAAATATTATTAGAGCAAACAGATTCTTTTTACGCCGCCCCCCCCCCTAATACGAGCCATTGTCAAGATACACCTGAAAAAGGTTGGACGTTATATCGGCCAAAATATTGTGGGAATAGCAATAAGAAGGGAATAATATTCCAAATAATTCAAATAATACACAAAATATATATTCAATTTTAACTCTCAAAAAAAAAAAAAAAAAAAAAACGCCGATAACGACAGCCTCTCACCACACTGGTGTAAGCTGACCAGCGAAACAAACTATGATGGAAATTGGGTGGGATCTGATTATATAAGAGCAGTTCCACAAGAATTTGTTTACATAAGACTTGAAATGACTATGTTATTTTTAGCTGGGGAGAATGCCCGCGGTATTGTGTTCCACAGATGTAATTATTCTTGTGAAAAGTGTTGCCAGTTGTTGTAGACATACGGTGTTTATTGCAAAGGTTTTACGGTGCGGGGCCATAAATTGAAGCTCAGTCGAGCACTTAGTTGAAAAAAAAACCCAGAATATTTTGGATTCCTTTTTCTGCTTTGTAATGTAGCAATACAGAATATATGTTCGCCCTCGGGTCTCCATCATCCCAAGTATTACCTTATCCTTTCTAGGGAGGGTATGGATTCATTGGTCATCCCTTGAGGCGCCTTTCTTCCCCAAGAGATCACAACGTGGTTATACAGATTATCTTTCTTGCCTGTCAAAATTGTCCCTTTAAGGAGCATCATGCCGAGGTAGGAGCAATATTAACAAACGAATATTTGTCTCGCTATAACGTTGTCAGGGAAGCAAAACACATTGTGCGCAGTTTAAATCACAAAGGAGATCCAAGACAAAGAATAGGAAATAACTCCAACTCGCTTGTTCTTTGCAACAATGACATTTATTTCCTCATCCTCTTTTTACCGCTGTGACGTTCCTCCCGTGTTCGTCTTCTCGAGCGTCCTTCACATCTCGCACATAATCTCGAACATTATCCACGTGTCTCACGAGATCTCGAACGTTATCTCGTTTCTTTTTTGATCGTTCTCTTTCGCTTTTTATAGTCCTTCCCCGCCCCCACCGGTGACGTCCCTTCGCATGCGTTTTGTATCCGCGCATCTGCGCTATGTTGCAAGTAGATGTGGTTACAGTCCTCCTTCTCTCTCGTAGTAATTGGTTCAGATCTAATATTTCATCGCATGGAAATCAAGCAGAGATCATTATTGTACAAAGTAAAAAGTAAAAACTAATCCAAAACAATTTATTTGGAATTTATTCATTCATGCGTGACCTATTATGACTTAAAAACAGTTTATTCTGTAATAGAAAATTTAAGCATGCGACGTTACCGTTGGTAGTGCTCAATAGTAGGGCTATGATTAGCGCATATTCTTTTCATTATTTTGACTCTCGAGTATATATCCAACAGAGTTAGACACAGTTAATCAACCGAGAACAAAATCTATATAAAAGCATATAAGATATTAACGGATACACACTCGAGAGTCAAAACAATGAAAAGAATATGCTGTTGGCCTAGCCCTAGTCATTGTCATCAGTCAGCCATTTTAGTTGGATTTGTCATCATTTTGCGACTGCAGTCCAGATGACGGAGTTCGGTAAACTTCATGATCTTTTCCTGTGGCTGTTAATGTGTACGCACACCACCTCTACGTACCTCTATATACGACATAATCACGTTGGCACACCGGTTCTCGTCAGATCCTCGAAGTTAAGCAACGTTGAACCTGTTATTACTAAAATGCGGGACCAATTTGGGAATTCTAGGCGCTCTATGTAGAAGGACGTCGACACTTCCCTGCAAGAGCTGCAAAAACCTAACGTCGTCATCTTCTCTAACGCGTATATACAATCGATTGAGGACCGCTTGTGAATTTCATACTCCTATGAAACTTCCTTCTTTGGAGGAAGGCAGTTAAACCCAAGTAGGGTTAGTGCCGACAGACACACACCATCTCTACACATATTGGAAGGCAGGAACACTGACCGTAACTTCTACCTACATACAGCGCTTTGGCAGTTCCAAATGGTCACCTATCTGGTACTGACCAGGCTCAGCGTTGTTTAAATTAGGTTGCCGGATGAGAACAGGTGTATCACCGTGATTGTACCATATATCACCGGGTGTAGTTTACCCCACGCGAAAAACGGTTGAATCACTTAAGCATTGATGCAACTAGGGTAGGGAGACTAAAAAAAAACGGAGTTCCTTTAACAGAATAGCAGATAGATGTTTTCACAAGAAATACAGGGTGGAACGATAATTTTTTTTTTCAAGGAAGTCACCACTTATCAAGGCCCGTAGGCCACTCAGGGATAAGGGTTATTGCGTGTACAGTAATCAATGAGATAATATCGTAGTAATCGCTAGTAATGGAGATCTGATAAAGTGCCCTACTTAAGGGGGCGACTCATCAGGAATTTGTTTATGTTGGACTTGAAGACATCCAAGTTGTAGTCAGGTGGGAAACTGGCAAACGGAAGTGAGTTCCACAGGCGTGCGCTTCTAAGAAAGAAGCTTTGTTCATGGAATCTTCGTTTTGATTTAGGCACAGATAAAGAGTGGGGAAAATTACTGACAGTGGTTTCAGCTAGATGGGTGTTTTTCGTGAAAGATTGGCGAGGGGGCACCAGTGATTGGAGCTCAGACGGACACTTCCCATGGAAATAACGATAACACCCTAAAGAAAACACTACATCTGTATTTCAAAACTTCTATTTAAAAAATACATTCAGGCAACTTGATTATGTAGTAAAGCTGATATCTATTTAATGTAGCCGCCTTCCGCCTCAATCATCGCCACGATACAGGTTCGGAACTATAAGACTGTCTTTTTTACAAGCTCTAACGGGAGCTTGGCGAATACTCTGTGGATGGCGGCGAACAGGCTGGCTTTAGTGTTGTGGGAGGTCATGTTGGTGATGTTCTCGATGTATAACCAAACGAAGAAGTCCAGCGGGTTCACAGCAAGCGAGGAGGGGTGCCAGTGAGAGAACGGTACAAAGTCGTAGTACTCCTTCTGAAGAAAAACCTTGGTTGGACTTGTAGGCTGGTGCTGAGTCCTGTTGCTTCCCCCAGGGTCTGCAAGCGGCCACCTGATTGCACCAGGCGATCCCCACACTCTTCAGCACATCCAGGTATACTTTCAAGCCTACTCTGAAGATGTGATGTGGCCCTCACTTATAACCACCCCAAAGACCATAACCATAGCCGAAAACTCCGTTCAGATGTGTCCTCAAGTGTTCAGAATCCTCCATTCAGTCTCGAATGACAAAGAATACCCTTTGTAAGGGCAGCTACACGTGTAATTGTGTGACAAGGGATGCGCAATTTCCAACCACACCTCTCCTGAATCGGCACTGCTTGAGTCTAGTGGCAAGGAGAAGTCCAGGACGACTGAAAACAATGCCGAGATAAGCGGAGAACACATACAGCACCTGGATGTTACAAATGGTCACCCATCTGGTACTTGCCAGGCTCATCGTTGCTTTACTTCGGTGATCTGATGGCAACCGGTGTGTCAATATACCACTATCAGCCAGTCACTGATGAGTGACCGATAGACGTGTTATAGTAAATGTCTTAAAGCGGTCTCGGGAAGATATGAAGATGGGCCAGTCATAAGGTCTGTGTAGCAAGAAGAAAATCATACCTGAGATGTTGGATCTGGGTGTGGCTCCTTTCTTTTTTCAAGATGATCTCTTCACCCTTGGTGGCGTTCTGGTGGGAATCTTCATCTCTTTGTCCTCAGAGCCGCCTTTCGACTTAAGACATGTATGGAGACATTTATGAAGGCATTCATGGCAGACACAAGAAAAACGACACGCGACACAATTGTAATATATATAAAGCATAACTAACTATTTTATTTTACAAAATATATATTACAAAAACTTTAACAATTAAAAAAACTGGATAATCGGTTTTTCAAAGCTAACTAAGCTAACTAGTATTGAGGGAGGGGGTGCTCCCCCACTTACGGAGAGACAGAATATGCGTCTTCACTTCATGGTGGTCGTGCAGGAAAGAGAGAGAGAGAGAGCTCTAGGAAAAGGAATTATTGGAAGGCGTTTCTTTGTATCTCTACGCACATGGACAAATAACCACTCGGCCATGCCGCAGAGTGTGTTAGAAACAGTGGCACCAAGAAATAGTGCACCATCAAACGTGATTATGTCGTATATGCGTTAAACCATCCGGATTTGCATTTTGAATACCACGTGACCGGAAACTGTGTTTTGATCACTCTGCACACGTTCCTAATATTCGAGCCAATCCAGCGATGTATTTTGAGGATGCTGGCAATGATCCTGCTGTCATAACTTGGATCGGTAGAGAGCATGCGTTGTACAGCGGCGCATCTCTGATCTCACTCCTTGAGCATTTTGTTACTTTCAGACATAATAGAAGGCTTCTTTCGCTCTTGGGATTTGTGCACCACTAGCCAATTAGTAGATGGTATGAAACAAAAAAAGAAAACCGTTTTTCTATCAAACGGAAATGGAACCATCTCGTCTTTTCTAGATAGATGTGGTTACATCTCCTCTTTTCACTCCTAGCAATTGTTTCAGATCTAATATATTATCGTATGGAGATAAAGCAGAAAGCATTATTACACAAAGTTGACAGTAAAAATGACTCGGGAAATTAGTCCAAAATAATTTCTTTGGAGTTTATCTTTGACTTATTTGCATTTAAAACAGTTTATTCTGTAATTATAAATATAAGGATGTGACCTTACCGTTGGTATTAGTCTTGAGTAGTTTGTCGGATTCATCATCATTCTTTCTTTGTCATGGTGACGTCCCTCACGTCATCGTCTTCTCGAAGGACCTTCACGCCTCACACGTGATCGCGAACGTTATCCACGTCTCTCCCTTAATCGTTCTCTTTTTCCTTTTTGTTGTTTTGTCTCCCCCTCCCTTTTTCGGTGACATCACTTCGCGTGGATTTACATACGC
>NC_136511.1:13790839-13805839 GCF_053919585.1 Euprymna scolopes | reverse complement strand
ACGCTCTCAACTTATATATATATATGTATATATATATATGTATATATATATATATATGTATATATATATATGCATATATATATATGTATATATATATGTATATATATATGTATATATATATATATGTATGTATATATATATATATATATATATATATATATATATATATATATATATATATATACACGCACATATACATACCGATGAAGACTAAAGGATCGGTCGAAAATATATATCTGTAAAAAACGTTTTTTTAATTTTTTTCATAATATTATTTTGTATTCCTGTACCAATTGAAAACGAATAAAGAAAAGTTATAAGCTTGTATACTTTTCCTATTTTTTTTATACATTTCCATTCATATATATATATATATATATATATATATATATATATATATATATATATATATATATAATGGGTGGGTATTGGGAAATGATATACAAACGGTCATTAGCGTATTAAGCGACATCTTTTTGTAAAAATATCAAGCGGGAGCATTTGGACGATGTCAAAACATCGTTAATTCATTGCCCACACAGTAGCAGCCCCATAGCGCAATGATGAGAAGACTTAACTTTCATTTGGGTGGTCGGGTTTCGATCCTGACTTGAGGAAATTGCCTGTGTAGCCGCATTGGTGAGCTGTGAAACAGGTAAACAGTACGGGATGTGGATGTCTATATATATATATATATATATATATATATATATATATATATATATATATATATATATATATATATATATACATATGAATAAAATAAAGCAAGATATAAACGATGGTTTAGACGTTATGTGAATAAAAATGAAGAATCTAAAAGAGTAAAAACAAAAATAAAATCAACGTTTCGTCCCCATTTCAAGGGACATCATCAGGATTTCTAGGCGAGGATGTACAGGAAGACGGTCATATATCACATGCGAAAGAGGAGTTCAGTTCTCTTTCTGTTCTGAACTGAACTTCTCCTCTTTCGCATGTGATATATGACATTTTTCCTTTTTATTCACACATATATATATACATATGTATGTATGCATGTACGTATGTATGTATCCACATACAGTACTTTTTCGTTGTATCACAGCTCATCAGTGCGGCAAGACAAGCATCTTTCTCAAGCTGGGAATTGAACCTACAACAATCGCGTTAATAGTCGGCCGTATTCCCCATCGACCAATAGGACTTTAGCAAATGTCCATTTTAAATAAACATTCGCCCACCGCTCTTACTCTGCTTGCTATTTACAAATATGCTTATTATTTACAAACAAAGATGCTTGCTATTTACAAATATGCTTATTATTTACAAACAAAGATGCTTGTTATTTACAAATATGCGTATTATTTACAAACAAAGATGCTTGTTATTTACAAACAAACAATCAGCGAGCCTTGATTTATAGCCAGTTAAACAGCGGGTTAGATTCATTTACGACAGTGCGCTACCCAAAGATGGGGGGGATTAAAATATATGGAGTCATCCACATACAGTACTGTTTAGCTGTATCACAACTCATCAGTGCTGCAAGACTAGCATTCGTTTTCAATTGATGACGTGCAGGAATACAAAATAATATTATGAAAAAAAAATTTTTTTTAAACGTTTTTTTTTTACAAGTACATATTTTCGAATGATCCTTCAGTCTTCATCGGTGTAGTGAAAGTAATGAGCATACACGGGGAAAAATAGAAAGAAAAAGGATAGAGGAGGAGAAGGAGGTATAGCCAATGAGAAGGTGCCACGTCAGTTTTAAATATATACACATATAAGTACGCACATGCACATGGAACTTATACACATATAATCGAAAAATTAAAAATTTAACAGTAAATACAAATGAAGAAACGCGCCTTTAACTGTCCAATATTTTGAATACTAACGATAATATTCATTTCAAGTAAGAATTCAAAGGATATAAGACGTTATGAGGAGAAACGCTAGGATGCTCATTTGTAAATCAATGGCTATTTCTCGTTTAAAAAAGAACGAAAACATCATTTCCAAATTGAACTGTTTTAATACAGAAACGAAACGCTCCTTTACATATATTATATATAATTGTTTTTTTTTTTTACTATAATAGTCAAATACCTACAGACAGTAGTGTTTCATCCTTTCAGGAATATTCGTTACAGGATGTCACGATTAACACCAGTCGACAGATTCGAACTCGGCAACACGAGCCATCTCTGGTTCGATTAACAAAGACCTATCCATTTGGCTACCATTAACCACGTAAAATAACGTTGAATTTACATATTTTAATTTTAAATGTTCTTTACGTCAGTCAGGGTGATCTAATCGTTATACGATGATCTATGCATAAGTGCTAAATTGACCGACTTAATTCAACTGGAATGGCTCAACGGTAAGAAGCGAGTTTTTAAAGGGGCTGTTATATATATATATATATATATATATATATATATATATATATATATATATATATATATATATATATATATTAATTTTCTTACTATAATGATTATATATACATATACCCACGGGGTAGAAAATTACCAGGTTGGTGATTGGCGTGCAATAACTCATTTCTTTAGTCACTTTGGCCAATACTCTACCTTCGACATGAAATTAAACAAAATCGAAATGAAATGACAACCCAAACAATTACCTTTCTTTGACGCTTATCCTAGAGTGGCTTACGGGCCTTGATAAGTAGTGCTCTCCCGAGTAAGAAAAATTATATATTTATTGAACTTCATTTCCTTAAAAAATATCTATTAAGGTTAAGATATGTATTTTAGGCATTTTCTAAAATCAGAATCATTTAATCGATTTTTATCCATGTTAGAAAAGGGATTCTTCGAAAACATTAGTTTGTAAGGTTGAAGGGACAAAATAGGAAAACCGAGTAACGCTGTAAATTTTATTTTATCAAATACTAGCAGGCCACCCGGTATTGCCCAGTTGTAAAATGCGCATAAATATAATATTTGAATTTATATATAAATGGAAACGAGTGCACGCGAGTATTATGGGGTTTTCTTTTTGTTTGGATTTTTTTTTCTAAACAGTTCCCTTTTTTATATTATTTAATTATTGGAATTCTTTGAGATGAGTAATTTCTTTATTTTATTTATTTAAACAACAACTATAAAAAATTAAGGATAGTAGTCGGAAAATTAATAAATTAAAAAGAAAGTTCACTTCTTTTAAGTAAAAAAAAATATATATATATGATGACCCCCCTCTTACGTTCCACTTTTCCAATTTTTACCCCCTAACAGCGTTTTTTTTTTCTTTTTCGTGGGTGAAAACGTATAGAAAAGTTTTCTCCGTGTCTGAATACCCTTTATACCAAATTTCAATTTTGCAGATCAAAAATTCGTTGAGTATATAGGTTGAGAAGTGTCCTCGCACACATTATCATTTTTATAGATATATAGATAGAATGAAAATTATTTTTCTTTGAAGCTTTTCTGAGACTTTCGATGAACTCCATGCCTAATCCGAGAAGATTTAGGTAATGTTTTTCTATCAAATTTCAAAGTCATTTTAAACATTATTGTGATTTTAATGATTGCAAGAGGTCATGAAAATTGTACAAAACTGTTTTATTTAAAGCATTCCTTTTAGAACGAGAGGAAGAGGAGAGAGAGAGAGAGAGAGAGGGTGGAGATAAGAAAGAGATTGGTAAGAGGGAGCATTGTTGGCATGTCTTGTGAATTCCAAATTTCAAATGTGACGTTGAAAAATATTTGTTCCGTGCATCGAAAAAATCGTACACGATCATTACAGAATATCTTTTTCTCGCATTGTGGAATTTGTTTCCAACCCCCTTCTTTATCCCCTCCCAGCAACAGCTTTTTTTCACATACAAAACCATTGGGTTTGTGCTCCACCCCCGAAACAATAATGCGGCGGAATAATTCTTCTTCTTCTTTTTCTTCTTCTTCTTCATCTTCTTCATCTTCTCTGTTTTCATCTTCGTTTTCGTCTGACCCTTTTTCGTTTTATTCGTGGTCTTTTTCTTCTTTGTCTTCGTCTTCTTCTTCGTTTTTATTTCTTATTCGTCTTCTTTTGCGTTTTCGTCTTTTTCTTCCTCTTTATCTTTTTTCTTCTTCTTTTTCTCCCTCTTTCTCTTGTACTTTCTTCTTCTTCTTCTTCTTCTTCCTCTTCTTTTTCTGTTTCTCCTTCTTTATCTTCTTGTTCGTCTTCTTTTTCTCTATTTTCGTTTTCTTTTTCTTCGCTTTTTCTTCGTCTTCTTCTTCCAATTTTTGTCCTCATCTTTTCGGCCGTTTTCTTCCCCATTTTTTTCTTCATTAACGTATACATATTACTATTGATTGTACTCACTAGGAGTTGTCCTCATCGGCGATTACTCACTGATAATCATACCGATGGAATCTAAGCACAACATACTTCTCCATATTTCCATTACTCTAGACTTCGTTCGATAAATTTTGCAAATGACTGCGCGCAATCGCCACACCACAGACCATTCATCTGCCGGACTGATTACCAAAAACGCATCTTTGACTGCCACGATCACACCTACTTTCAGGTATTGGTTTTGGAGACGGTATTTCACGCTCTACCATACGTTGTATTTTTATAAAACTTTCGTAAACAATGGATCAAGATTTTTGGAGCAACCAAGAAATTTTTTAATCTAAAATTGCTTTTTAATTTGCAAATCCTAATGATCCGTCTTCTAAAATGATTTCATTTTTTCCCCAAATTATGGTGGACTTTCATATATGTTCTATAATACCTGTCGAGAGTATGTTAAATTATTTGATATATGTATATAAATTACCCGTCTGATGGAAGGTAAACTTATTTTGAATTTGTGGTGTACATTACCCGTCCTAGCTAAGGTAAAATATACGTGCTCGAAATTACCTATCCTAAGGAAGGTACAATTATTCCATACCCGTCCTAGGGTAAATAAAATATTCTTTTGCTCGAGATAGCAAATGATATATAGACATCAAAATTTCCTCTATCTTAAGAATAAAAGTATGTTAAAAAACCTTCATTTTTTTTTCATTGTTTTATATGGTCCCGAGCAACGCCGGGTACTCTGCTAGTATATTTATAAAACCTTCGTAAAAAAAATCGATCAATATTTTTAGAGCAACCAAGAAAAATTTTATCTCAAAATGCTTTTGTATATGTTTATCTTGTGTGTCCGTTACGAATAAGCCTATAAGATATATTTCGTTTTTTTTTTTTTTTTTTTTTTAATAAATAGATGGGGTTTTTTTTGCGTTTATCAATTTGATAGATAAAGATTGATAATTCGTATTTATTTGATTATGCAGCTTAATATTCTCATCTTTAGTGTTATTTTCGGAATTTCGTCCAGATTAACAAAGTTGACAGAAAGATTCCCGAGTTCGAGTGCATACACCCGAAGAGGGTTTTTTTGTTGTTAAATTGTCCGAAAAATGTAAAAAGAACACCCAAGAAAGGACAATAGTAGTCCGACCAATCAAAATAATTGATGTAGTTTACTTGAGGATGTCGAATAATTTTTATATAACAGAGTATTAAACACTATAACACTATAAAAAATGGAAATATATCGGCATTGACAAGAGAGACAAACACGAATAAGTTCATTTGTAATGAATCTTATTTCAATGTTATAATGTATGCGAGTGTGTTCCATGAAATATTTCGATGAAAAACCTCTTTATTAAAATCCGGTAAACCGAAAAAGAGTGGTTAGTCTATTATTTAGAAAATGGTTGGGAGGGCTTTACTAACCAATTTCTTTTTGTTTGTCGTTTATTCCCCATTCCTTCGCCAATGAAATGTTATTATTGTAAATAATTGAAGTATTGTTGTCATATTTGGGCTGGTGCATCTGCTACTAGTCTCTCGCTCCTAGACAAGGTTCAAAAGAGAGTCGCCAATCTGATAGGCCCTGAACTGTCAGTTAAACTTAAGCCTCTGTCCCATCGACGAAATGTTGGATCCCTCTGTCTGTTCTACAAGTACTTTAACGGTGAATGCTCTGACGAACTGTAAGCACTTGTGTCCCCTCGACATAAATACCCCCGACAAACCCAACAAGCAGCTAAATCCCACTCCTTCACAGTAAAGATCCCTAGATGCAACAATACTCCAGTAGTTTCTTCCTCGGGACAGCTAGACTTTGGAATTCCCTTCCGGGTCCCTGCTTCCCCGACTGTACTGACATGCAGAAGTTCAAGTGTAACGTGAACCGACATCTTGCTGGCCAACTTCCTACACAGTACCCCTGATGCTTATGTCCCTGAGAGTAGCCCTCTACAACAAAGTGGCAATGTGCCTTGTTTGGGGTGTAAATGTAATTAAAAAAAAAATAAAATAAAAATAATTCATTTTTTTTTAATTTGGGTTTACTTTAAGTAGGACAGCCGCTGGAGTGAATGTGGTATTGTCGTGACTGAGATATTTCTAGTAAAGAGTAGAATAAACTATTTTAATTTTATTTTACTTCAGTCGAAGTTCTCAGAAATCAGGAGGCCCACAACCTGGGGCTAACACTTGAAATCTATACGAGATACATAGATATTCGAATGTTCCATTAAAGTTCTTTGTCTCTCAAACACTGAGTTAGTAAAGAAATTGAGAACATAATTTTCCTCTCCCCAATTAACCATTTTCATACGTTGTAGTATATTTTTTTATTTTGGTCTCTTGGTCTTACTGGATTCCAGGACAAGAATTTATCTAGTCTGGTGGATTATCCAGCTTCGTGCTGTTACTTGAGGTAACATCACTTGGAGAAGGTACACCATTCCTCATAAAAGCTAATGTAAGTTAGCCATAGTGAGGAGATCTTATTTGGGCAGCGAATACTATGTGATTTTGAATATTTGGTCAGGGTTTACTTCTATGGAAAAAGTATCTTCATGCCAGGTTGTTCTGACAAACCCCTGTACAGAGAGACCTTAGCCACTCGAGGATAGTGTCTAGTAGGCATTAAAGAACGTGTATTCCAAAATTGGTCAGTCATCTCATAAGTTGTATATCAATAACACTGAGTTTTCAACAGTTTGCGATAATTTTAGATGACTGTAGAAAAAAAAGTCTTGAAACTTATTGAAGGTACCTCTTAGATTTATAATCCATTGATTCAGTGTGTGGTAACATTTCCAAGCTTTAATTATTTGGTTAATGTTTTAAAACTCACTTTTAAGAATATCGACATAGCTCAATTCGTAGAACATCAGAATGAAGGTTTCAAATTACGGTCATGGCGTCGTTTTTTAGGGGGTTTTTTTGTTTGTTTTTTTGCAATTTATTGTTATAAAAATAAGTTAGGATCTCTGATATTTCATAACGTATCAATTACATTATTTGAAAACGTGATTTACGAATAGACAGACAGAGAGGCAGAGAAAACGTCACTTAGTTTATGCGTGGGGATGTCTGGCTAGTTAGGGTGACACACCGGTACTTGTCATATCACCGAATTTAAGAGATGTTAGTTAGCCATAGTGAGGAGATCTTATTTGGGCAGCGAATACTATGCAATTGAATATTTGGTCAGGGTTTACTTCTAGGAAAAAAGGTATCCTCATGCCGGGTTGTTCTGACAAACCCCTGCACAGAGAGACTTTAGACACTCGAGGATAGTGTTTAGTAGGCACTCAAGGTCTCTCCGGAATTCAAGTTTTCCCCTTTAAGTGTTTGAGACCAAGGATGACCAAAGACACCCATTTTCAATTGTAGGTATTTCGCATCTCCTAAATTCTGTAGTAAATCTTATTTCATTAGCTAAATTTTCTACAAAGTGATATAATGTATGCGAGTGTGTTGTAGGATATATTTCGATGAAAAACCTCTTTATCAACTTGTAGGTATTTCAAATTTCCTGAATTCCGTCTTGATCTTTATGATTTTTTTATGGTTTTGTCACAGTAAATATCAATTTGATGCACAGTAAATCGAATGACATTAAATTAAAACATGTTTATTTTATTTAACTGCTGAAATAGTGCATGTTACATTTAGTTAAATAATTTTTTGATAAAGTTGTCTTAACCTATAACTTTTATCTCACATTTTTCTCTTTTTGTTTAGGTAAGTCAACCTGACTTGTACTAGACGTCTTCCTTTGTTCATTTCTCCTCGTGTGTGACAAAAAGAAAACGATCAAGGTAGGTAATAGGATTTACCGCATGACTTGTGGCACATTTTCCTAGCTGCTAAGGCGATTTACGTATATAAGAATCGCAATAATAAATAAACGTATTTTAAAAGAGGAAAGTAAAATTAACAGATATACTAGGAAATCCCAGGCTATATACAAATATATATGAAAACAACTCAAATTAGCATAACTCGATATATATATATATATATATATATATATATATATATATATATATATATATATATATATATATATCTATCAAAATTGGGGTAAAATCTTTAAAGAAAAATTGACCTCTACCAAATTACTCGGCCAAACGGTCTAAACATTTGAAATTTTACATAAAATGTATTCAGACATAAAGCAATCTTTTTAATCGGTTGTTGGTCGAAAATTTGGCTGTCAAGGGGTCAAAGTTCAATAGATTTCATCTTTGCGGTCTCTAGAAAACTGTTTAGCCAATTCTGGGTATAAACATTCGAAATTTTACATAAAGGGTATTCAGACATTAACAAATTCCTAATGAACCGCCCCCTTAAGTAAGCACTTCATCAAATCTCCACACTAACGTAATGTACTTGCAATAACCCTTATCCCTGAGTGGCTTGCGGGCCTTGATAAGTGGTGACCAATGTGTAAAAAAAAAAAAAAAGACATGCGGCAAGCTATTTAATCATTTTTTGGACGACAATTTGGCTGGCAAGAGGTCAAAGCTTTTTAAAATTATTTTATATAAACATTTTTCCAGTAAACAAAACAAAAAAAAACTTAAGAAATTTACGTGCGGGGTTTGAACCTACAGACCACGTCATGAAAAACAAAACAAAAAACAAAAAAACAAAAAAAAAGAACACGTAAATTTTCAAGTCTGGTAAAGTTCTTTGCAGTTAATGAAAAAAAAAATAACGTGTGGAGTTTGAACCTACAGGCCACGTTATGCAAAAACAAAAAATAATAAATAAATAGTAAAAAAAAAATAGCACACGCTATCAATATGGAAAAATAGCTTTGCTGATGATAGATAAATTGAAATAACGGTTTCGATTATCGATTATCGGTAATTATCAGAGGTATTCTGAGACAAAACTTAACTAAGATCACTCCCAGACTTATACACTAAAGTTCTGTAAATTTTAAAGAAAATTTGTTCAGCCGTTTCGGAGTCTATAAGGAACGAACTCACAGTAGCATTTATATAATTGTAGAGATTATTACTTTATTTATCCAGAAAAGTCTTACAATATAGACGAGACGTTGATGAGTGCGTGGCTTGGTTTGTTCCTTTTTTTATTTCTCTCTCTCTCTCTCTCTCTCTCTCTCTCTCTCTTTCTCCTTCTCTCTCTCTTATATATGCATTACTATAAGTATTTCTAATACCTACAAATACTAGTGTTTCATCCTTTAGGGAACCAGCAGTACAGAGATTCACGATTACCGCAGGTCGGGAGGTTCGAACCCGGCCACGAAGTCATCTATAAATCTATTAGCAAGGAACAAACCGCTCGGCCAACGTGAACCGAAGCGAAGATATAGTTGAAATTGACATTTATAGAAAGCGTAACTGTCATTCAAGAAGGTCTAAAGTTGTGAAATGATTTCAACATCACGATCTGCACACTTGGGCTTAAGTGACCGACTTTTTTTTTCATTTCAACGTAATGTACTCAACAACAAGAACTCAGTTCTTTAAGAGGCAGGCGTATATACTAGCAGACATAATTATGTTGTCACACTAGTTTTCGTTAAATCACCGAAGTTAAGCAAAGTTGAGCCTGACTAGTATGAGACGGCTTACAATATTAGAATACCAGGCGCTGTATGTAGGAGGACATCTGCATCTCTTTGTAAGAGCAGAAAACACCTTACGCCGTCATCTCTCTTGATCGAAATATGCAAGCGATTGGGGACCGCTTATGAATTTAATATTTTCCTTGTCACTTACACATTCAGAGGAAGCCGGTTCAACCTGCCTACTATGTATTTTTTACTACGCTTATCGATCTTGGGTTTGTATTGCTATAAACCTAGATTCGAAAAAGTTGTCAAAAAACAAATATATAACAAATAAATGTTATCAAAGGCAAGATAACTAACTTTTCTACCTAACTGGATAATCTTTTAGTGTTTTTATTTAATGTAACATGTTTATTCAGCTCGAAAAACATATAGACTTGCGGATGTATTGGAAAATTTAAAATGGCGCTGTTGAACACAGTAAGTTTTAGGGAAATCAGTTAAAAATAAATAACTATACAAAATACTGTTAAGAACCCACCGAACATATGTTAGTCTATGTCACAGTAACATATATTGAAAGGGCTTCTAACAGTATTCTGTATGTTTTTTTAAATTTTTAACTCATTTTCCCAAACTGTTGTGGTGGCATACATTCATTTGCATATGTGGATAGTAATTACACATAAAAAGGAAGACTCAGTTAGTCTGAGTGTGTGTTCACCAGAAGCCACCGAAGGCCGCCGAGAGCAGATATGTTTCTCCAGCAAAGACTCTCTTATTTGACACCATTATGTAAATATCCTGTAAATATACCTTTTCCTAATACACTTCTTATTTGATCTACCTTTGTTTGTTGAGTCGTCATTTGTATTGCTTTCTACGTTACTTGTTTCAACCTGCAAACTTAACAGTGACGACGAGGATGAACGTCAAATATAACAGTTTGACGAAGAAATGGAAAGAATTCACTAAAAAAAAGTACAACGCAACGGTTGACCTTTCTAAGGAATACAAGTTTTGACGAAGGAAATAGTCGTAAAAACGGATTTTACGCTAAAGAGAAGTTCGACTCAAGCGGAAAAAGTGAATAATTCGGCGAACATTGGAAAACTGTAAAATATTTTCCTCGCAAAGTAAAACACTAAAAGAAAGAAACGGTTGTTTCCCAAATTCCAAGAACAAAAACTACATTCAGGTTAAAAAAAAAGTAACCTCGATTAATAGTATTTTATTTACTAAAATACTAGTAGGAAAAAAAGAGACAAGCCAAAACCTTTAATTGCAGTCGTATTACTAAATTACGAAGAACAGAATCGTATTACTAAATTACGAAGAACAGATTCGTATTACTAAATTACGAAGAACAGATTCGTATTACTAAATTACGAAGAACAGATTCGTATTACTAAATTACGAAGAACAGATTCGTATTACTAAATTATGAAGAACAGATTCGTATTACTAAATTACGAAGAACAGATTCGTATTACTAAATTACGAAGAACAGATTCGTATTACTAAATTACGAAGAACAGATTCGTATTACTAAATTACGAAGAACAGATTCGTATTACTAAATTACGAAGAACAGATTCGTATTACTAAATTACGAAGAACAGATTCGTATTACTAAATTATGAAGAACAGATTCGTATTACTAAATTACGAAGAACAGATTCGTATTACTAAATTACGAAGAACAGATTCGTATTACTAAATTACGAAGAACAGATTCGTATTACTAAATTACGAAGAACAGATTCGTATTACTAAATTACAAAGAACAGATTCGTATTACTAAATTACAAGGAAGTAACATATGAAGAAAAAAAAGTTCACCAGTGGATTTCCTAAATTGCTGTAAATACCAACTAAAGACTTTTTGGTAAACCAATTTTTTCTCTTCGGTATTTGAAAAAAAATACCACAGTTAAACTAAAATCAAGGAAAGATTTTTTAAACTAAAGTTGTCACTGGATAACGGATATAAGACAGTAAAACGTCACATAAAAAAAAAAAATAATGTAGTCCATAAATTTTATTTTTTTCAATTGTGACTCGAGTTGAAAAACTTTTTTTTTTCTATGGGAAGAGTTGTACTTAAGTTCGACTGTTATTTATTAGGAAATGCCTAAAACGGAAAAGTAAATCGTATTTTGTGGTTTCAGCAAAAGCCTCAGTTCTTATGTTGTGGTTGGGTGAGCTTGACTCGCTAGCGAAGTGAGAAAATATTATTCGAGCAGCGATATTACTATTGAAAACAGGAACTATGAACAATTTTTTTTTTGTAACACAAGCCATTTTATATGGTACGGATATTGTGTTGCATGTGAAATTGTACAATTTTTCTTCGTAACTGCATTACTGCTACTGAAGGATACATAATAAAAATGGAAGATTTATCTAGAATGTTAATGCAATTTTTGCAGACGCAACAAAAGGCGCAATCCGAGCTAGATGCACGTAGAGAGGAGAAATTATTGAAATGGCAAATGGAACAAGAAGAAAGGCAGAAGAAATTACAATTTGAACAAGAAAAAAGGCAGAAGAAATTACACCTTGAACAAGAAGAAAGGCAGAAGAAATTACAATTTGAATATGAAGAAAGGCAAAATTAACGTTTTGCTAAAACACTGGAACTATTAAAGACTAATCGAGAAAATGTCGACAGTACTAATTTCTCGCATACAACTATATTTAATAGCATGGACACATTTAATTATGTGCCGGAGGAAGAAAAGACTTTTGAAGCATACTATACAAGATACGAGGATGTCTTTCAACTGGACTGCAAAAGTTGGCTAAATCAGGAAGTTGGGTGTAAGAGAACACATCAAGTTCGTAGATTATATCCTACCTAAAAAAAAAAACTACGGAATTAGATTTCATGGAAGCTGTAAAATTACTAAAAGAATTATTTAATCCGAATATATCTCTTTTTCAAAAGAGATGGTTGTGTATGAATCTAAGGAAGATGGACAACCAAGATTATTTGACATACGCATCAGTTGTCAATAAAAACTGCGATAATTTTAAGCTAGCGGAACTAACAGTAGAAGATTTCAAATGCCTAATCTTCGAACAAGGGTTAGTCTCCACGAAGAATGCAGAAATACGCAGACGAATGTTGTCTAAGCTGGAATCTGAACAAGATTTAACACTTCAGAAATTAGCAGAGGATTGTGAAAGGGCCATTACACTAAAAACGGATTCAAAAAAGATAGAAGAATCCGGAGTGGCATATGTAAGAAAGGTTAGAAAACCATACACACCAACCAAGAACTATACAAATAAAAGCAATCAAAACGGAACGAGATATTCCAAATATAATAATTATAATTATAGTAAAGAATATAACAAGTCTCTTCCTAGATATAACTGTAAGAGATGCGCAGAAAGACATTGAGAATCGGATTGCCCTTATAAGAAGAAAAAAATGCTACATTTGCAAAAAGTCGGACACAAAAGCGATTGTTGCAGATATAAAGATTTCACCAGAAAGAGAGTACAGCAAACAAAATCAAATAAAAAATTAGACAAAAATCGGCGAAAATGCATAAAAGCGGAAATATTTAAAACGCTAATAAAATTACAACTGGATTCAGGATCCGATATTTCTATAATAAACTTGAATACATGGAAAAAGTTGGGTAAACCAACCATGATGAAAACAAGTAAATAAGCTTGGACGGTAACTGGTGGTGAGATAAAATTTGAAGGAGAAGTTATCCTTCCGATAAAATTTAAAGGGATTACGAAGAAATTAAAAATGTTCGTATTGAAAAATAGCGAAAACCTGTTTCGAATAGATTTAATTGAGAAATCTGGACTCTGGGATAAGCCAATTAATACATTCTGTAAAAAAATAGAATGTACTACTCCAACAACAGAAAATATAAAAGAGGACTTTAAAAAATTATTCCCTGATGTATTTATGACTTAATTAGGTCGTTGCAATAAATTTAAGGCCTCGTTTGAACTTAAAGAAAACACCAGCCCAATTTTTAGAAAAAAGCGAAACGTTCCGTTCGCTGGGTTGGAAAAGATTAATAAAGAATTAGACAGATTAGAACAGACAGAAATACTATCAAAAATAGAACATAGCGACTGGGCAGCCCCCACCGTATATGTAAAGAAAAAGAAGGATGAAATCAGAGTGTGCGCAGACTTTTTGACAGGTCTAAACTCCATATTACAAGATTACCATTACCCTCTACCAAGCCCAGAGGAAATATTCACAAAGTTGAATGGTGGTAATATCTTCTCCAAGATAGACTTGAGCGACGCGTATTTACAAATACCGGTCGAGGAGACTTGTTCAAAAATACTATGCATCAACACGCATAAGGGATTGTACAAATACAACCAGTTGCCCTTTGGCATGAAAGTAGCGCCTGCCATGTTTCAACAAGCGATGGACACCATGCTAAGTGGTATTGAGTGCGCATGTGCATACCTGGACGACATTGTTATCAGGAGCAAATCCCTAGAAGAACATAAGGAGCATTTAAAACAAGTATTCACTCGAATACAAGAATTCGGGTTTAAAGTAAAAGAAAATAAATGCGACTTTTTTATGAGTGAAATTAAGTACGATGGACATCATATACGAATCCTTTAATTTGGAACCGCCTCAATATACACATGAACCCCGAAGATCAGGTAGAAAAAGAAAGTTTAATGAACCATTAATGTTAAATCCCAAAGAGAAAAAAAATATTGAAATCTGTGCGACTTCAAATCTTGGGAGGAGGGTGTTGTGGTGGCACACATTCATTTGCATATGTGGATAGTAATTAAACATAAATAGGAAGACTCAGTTAGTCTGAGTGTGTGTTCACCAGAAGCCACCGAAGGCCGCCGAGAGCAGATATGTTTCTCCAGCAAAGACTCTCTTATTTAACACCATTATGTAAATATCCTGCAAATATACTTTTTCCTAATACACTTCTTATTTGATCTACCTTTGTTTGTTGAGTCGTCATGTGTATTGCTTTCTACGTTACTTGTTGTCAACCTGCAAACTTAACACAAACTTACTGTGCTCAACCCAAGATAGAGAGCATTATAGTCATCCACATACTGTTTTGTTGTTTCACAGCTCAACAGTGCGGGTTGACAGGCAACTGCCTCATGCGTGTGTG
>NC_136511.1:13765839-13778339 GCF_053919585.1 Euprymna scolopes | reverse complement strand
TGTGGCATTTAGCGCCATCTTGTCGGAAAAAAGAATTGCATTTTGTCTTGTTGTGTCAGTTCGTTGTTAAGAGAAAGATTAAATAGGTCGGGTCACTTTTAAGTGGGGCACACTGTATTAACAAATATATATGTGTGTATATATATATATATATATATATATATATGTGTGTGTGCGTGTGTGTGTGTGTGAAGTGAAATATAGTCACACACTTTAAGACACTTATTTTGACTAAAATTTAAATGAGAATTTTGAAAACTTTGAAGCGTCGGAAAACATGAAAAAATCATTTTATTTACTTTTATTATTGTCGTAAGTCCTACAAGTTATAAATGTAAATAAAATTAATAAAATAATTTCATCGTCATTCCTAACCCTTCAGAGTTTTCAAATTTATCATTTAAACTATATATATGTGCATATATGTTTTTATTAAAACAAATGAATTTACATAGCTGCGACACTGGACATGCTGATGTTTCGAACAAATTGTCGATTGATGTCAGAATTCCTCGTCAGGTTACTTAATAAATAGTTTCTTTTCACAGAAGAAACCAGTCCTCAAATGAAGAAGAAGAAGAAGAAGAAAAAAGAACAGTTCAATTTACTTCAAATAAAAATTAAGTTAAAAACTTATAAAACTAATGAGAGGAGGAAGGGTCATGGGACATTGTATACATGAAAAGAAAGTCAAGAGAAACAAGAAAAGAAAAAAGGAAAGAAAAAATAAGAAGAATGGGACGGCCAAATATAAAAGACTAGCCTGGGGTGCCCGGCGTTGCCCGGCGTTGCCCGGCGTTGCCCGGGTTTTTGGATGTATGTGTTGAGCAACAACAAAAAAATGTTGTAGCAGGCAAGTAGGTTCGAACTCGTGACGCGAAGGCGAAAAAGAAAGTAGAGGTGTGTGTAAGGGAGTTGGTTGAGCAAAACAAAAAAAAAAGGAAGAAAAGAAAAATTGCGAGCGCAGCAAGAAAAAAATAGGAGTAGTAAACAGGCTCGAAACCGTAACGCGTCACAGGAAAAAGAGGTGAAAAAATTTTTTAAAAACACAAACAAAACAGTCTTGGCGATGTGCCTATCGTTGTTGTGACGTCACGGGCGATCGAAATAATGCCTTTTAATCGACGTCATGAACGCGAAAGTTGAATGACTTGCAAAAATGTCAGCGAAAAAAAAAACGACCCTCTTTGTACAAAAGTACCCAGTTGAGGGTGAAGGAATTAATGTTTGTCGTCCGAAGGGTCGTGTATCAAAATCATACCTAGCTTGTGAAAGTCCTTTGCCCCTGTCGAAGGTTTTTGCGAGACATACATTTTTTTTTTTTTTTTTTTTTTACAAAGGCATCACCACATTATCAAGGCCCAGAGGCCACTCAAGGATAAGGGTTAAAGAGTGTACAGTAGAAGTTGGTCAATATAGTAATCGGTAGTAATGAAAATTTGGTAAATTTAATAACTTATATGGAACGGCTCATCAAGAACTTATTTACCTTAGACTTGAACACAACCATATTGTAGTCAGCCGGAAAGCAGGAAAACGGAAGACAATTCCACAGGTGTGCAGTTCTAAGAAAGAAGCTTTGTTCATGGAATCTATGTTTAGGTTTAGGCACAGATAAAGAGTGGGGGAAATTATTGATAGTGTTTACAGCTAGACGAGTGTTTCTTGTGAAAGTTTGGCGAGGGGGGACCATAGATTGAAGCTCAGTTGAACACTTTCCATGAAAATAACGATACATCAGAGACAAACTCGCAACATCTCTTCTGTGAGATAGAGGTTGTAAAGAGGAGAAAAGGACATCTCCTACGAGGCTACGAAGTCTATTTTGAACTCTATCAAGGCAGGACAAGTCCTTTCTAGCAGCTCCTGCCCAGATGTGGCAACAGTATTCCATCCTTGGACGTACCTGGCTCTTATATAGATAGAGAATAGCATCAGCAGTGAGATATCTACTGGATCGATAGAAAGATCCCACCATTTTTCCAGCGGCCTTGGCAACAGATTTGATATACGTGTTCCATTTAAGATCAGGAGTAATGGTCAAGCCCAGAAGCTTGTCAAAACTTGAGGCCTCCTGAAGACGAGAGCCATTCATTTCAATTGATGACAAATGTGGATTAAAATGTTGATGATGTAAAGAGAGAAGCTTGGTTTTAGATGCATTAAAAGTAACCAGCCACTCCTTTCCCCATTGTACTACATGCTCAAGATCAGAGGAGAGAGAATTGGAGAGTACTTGCTCGTTTACTGTCTTAGATGTGGTACCATAAATGGTAGTGTCGTCAGCATAAATGTCTACAAATGATGTAAGGATATGATTTGGAAGATCATTAATGTAGATCAGGAAAAGAGTTGGGCCCAGGATGGACCCCTGAGGGACAGCGGCATTAATACTGTGAGCTTCTGATTTTTGCCCCTCAACTACTACTCTTATGAACCTATCAGAAAGAAATGATTTAATAATTGAGAAGACTTTTCCAGCTATACCATAGCTAGCGATCTTATGAAGTAAACCTTTATGCCATACCCTATCAAAGGCTTTAGATATGTCAAGAGCAATTGCCCTAGAAAGATTGCCACCGTCGAGAGATTTGCTAATCCTATGCGATATAACTGTAAGGACATCTGCTGTAGATCTAGCAGAACGGAAACCATATTGAGTGTCACTAAGAAGGTTATTTTTGTTGAGATGTTTGATTACTTCTGTATTTAACACAGATTCTAGCAACTTACTCATGACGCACAGGAGACTTATTGGCCTGTACTGAGAGGGGGATGAGCGATCACCTGAATTCTTAAATACAGGGCATACTGATGAGATTTTCCAGGGAGATGGGAAACTATTCTCCTTAAGACAACGTTTAAACAGTTTTGTAAGTATGGGCGCTAATTCAGGTTGAAGTTTTTTGAGTACTATAATTGGAATACCATCAGGGCCAGTTGCTTTACTGGAATCAAGGTTTTTGATTAGCTTGGCAACATCACGTACAGATATACGTATATCACATAGCGTGTTTTCTGATACAGGAGGAAATATTGGGGGTTGGCGGTCTTGGTCGCAAAGGGTAGAATTAGCTGCAAAGTTCTTGACAAAGAGTTTGGCTTTGTCTGATGCTGACGAGATTACCTCAGGTCCATTGATACATACATATATGATGATTGCAACGTCTTGTCAGACGAGTGCCACTCTCTGGGACACAAAAATGACTTCCATCGCCACAGGACCATTTTAATAGACAAATGCCTGAGGGAGTATCTATACAAAGATGATGTTACAGAGTCTTAGCTTTGTACGGCAGCTAAGTCTCTCTCTCTCGGTTCAAAATGTTGAGATCCAGCAACAAGCAAGAGCAAGATAGTCAGAAACAAGTTAAACTGCAGACCAGCTAAACGCAGATGCTGGTCTTCCGCTTTATGTTTTTTTAAATCAGAGATTTGCTTCTTCTAGAAAGTTTGCCTTCACCACGGCTTAAGGGAGCCCTCTCCACCCCAAATATACATACATACATACATACATACATACATACATACATACATACATTTAAACAGACCGGTGACATTCATATTATAGAAGATGATCAGTAGGGGCGGGGGAGGTATTAAGAAATCATTTGGTTGGAGGGATGCGATACGTACCTCTTAGAGGGGGTGGGGAGGAAGAAATAAAAACATACGCGATGAGAGAAAGAAAGAAAAGATTGAGTGGGAGAGAGGTTGCAAATAACGACGAGTGAAGTTGAGAGATCTGAGCGGAAATGAAGCATACAGTCCAGGTTACAATTACACGTGAAAATATGGAATTATACGTAACTAATTGTTAAAACTTATTCATTTAAGATCATGGGGAAATTTAGAAGCGTACATAATGCAATATTATTTTGAAGACTACAAGTATATTTATTATATTTGTGGCACGGGCATCAAAGATCAAAGTGTAGTATCTATTCCGACAGATGCTGCAAGCTATGACTAGCTAAGACCAGCTATGACTAGCAAAGACCATATGTGGGGGTAACCTCACATATCTGACCTTGGTCACTAAAGGGGCAACCCTTCATACCAACAGTTTCTAATCCAGCTCCCACTTCCCACCTCTCGGGAGCTGGATCCCCCTTTCACTCCCCCCTCCCCCTATCTCCACATTAAAAAACGGTCTCCTGCCTAATTTGCTCAGTGGGGAAGCAAATAAATATCTACTACAATCAATGACCATATGTTGGGGCAACCCCACATATAAGAGCATTGCTCTTGTAGCAATCATTTTTGGTCAATGTAGGGGCAACCCTTCATACCAATTGTCACTATCCAACTCCCCTACTCTCGGGAGCTGCTCCCCGTTTGCCCAATCTCTCCATGTTAAGAGACGTCCTTGTGCCTAATTTCAAATTCAAACCCCACATATAAGACCATTTCTCTTGTAACAATTAGTTATTGGTTAATGTAGGGGCAACCCTTCATACCAATTGTCACTATCCAGTTTTCCCTCGGGGGAGCTGCCCCCCCCCCTCCTCTTCACTTTCTACATTCTGTCTAATCTGCTCAGTGGGGAAGCAAATAAACACGAAGATATAAAGATGAAAAATCAAACGCAGATAAAAATTTACTTTTGTTTTTTTTAATTTTTTCTCGCTGCTAATAACAGAAATAATAAAAGGATAGTAAAAAAAAAAAATGAAAACAACAATAAAATAATAATAATAGAAATAAATCAGATAATATTTAAAATAATAATAATAATAATAATAATAATAATAATAATAAATGGCGGCTGTCAGCGAGAAATCAAAGATAAACCGCTGCTGCGATAATGCAAAGTCATTTGCGAATGTTATCGAAAAAGGTGGAGAGTACTGTAAACCTGGGGAAGCTTGTTGTCACTAGGCTTCCAAGAAACACCACAGCTTGATGACCTCTGTGTCAGCTACTTGTGAGCCAATAATAATAATAATAATAATAATAATAATAATAATAATGATAATAATAACAATAATAATAATAATGATAATAATAATAATAAAAATAATAATAATGGTAATAATGATGATAATAATAATAATAATGGTAATAATGATAATAATAATAATGATGATATTAATAATGATAATAATAATAATAATAATAATAATAATGATAATAATAATAATGATAATGATAATAATAATGATAATAATAATGATAATAATAATGATAATGATAATAATAATAATGATAATAATAACAATAATAATGATAATAATAACAATAATAATGATAATAATAATAATAATGATAATGATAATAATAATGATAATAATAATAATGATAATAATAATAATGATAATAATGATAATAATAATGATAATGATAATGATAATGATATTGATAATGATAATAATAATGATAATAATATTAATGATAATAATAATAATGATAATAATAATAATAATGATAATAATAATGATAATAATAATAATGATAATAATAATAATGATAATAATAATTATAATCGATGCCTCCTTTAAGTTTCGAAATACAAAGGATTCACCCTTTTAGAGGCAGCTGCACGTGTAATTGTGAGGCAAAAGTTTCGCAATTACCGACCACACTCCTCCTGAATCGACACTGTTTGAACCCAGTTGCAAGGAGAAATCCATGACGACTGCAAACAATGCCGAAATAAGTGGAGAGAATATACAACACCTGGAAGTCCCAAATGGTCAGCAATTTACAGGGTGCGTCTTATATTTGAGAACATCACTTATTTCATCTTTTTATTCATTATTTAATCTTTTACTTTGTTTCTTTCAGAAAATTAATTATGGCAGAGATTAATATAACTCAGGAAATGAAAAGACAGGCTGTAAAAGTTACAATAATGACAGAACACAGTGTTTTGCAAATTGCACAATTTCTTAAAGTTGCCCGATTGCTTGTCTTTAAAGTTCGCAAAGAATTAGAGGACAAAAATGGACCAATTTCTCTAGTTGCTAAACGCAAAAAGCGTCAACAACGCTTTGACAGCATAAGAACACCTGAATTTGTTCAAAGAGTTCGGAAGATCATTGATGAGAGCCCTCAAAAGTCAATGAGGTCAATTAAAAAAGACCTTAATGTCTCAGAAGCCACAATTCGTAGGACTTGTCATGAAAATCTTCGATACAAGTCATATGTGATGAAGAGAGGCCAGTTTATCTCCGAGACCACCAAAGAAAATCGGTTGGTAAATATATAGTTTTGTGTCTTTATTTCATACTCTTGTTGTCCTATTATATATATATATATATATATATATATATATATATATATATATATATATATATATATATATATATATATATATATATAAGCAGGCCGCCCGGCATTGCCCAATTGTAAAATACGTCCAAATAAATAAGATATTTTAATTAATACAGATTTCGTATTTATTAGTATATTATATTGGACCCAATATATAGTAATTATTTAAAACCTTAAAAAATGACTCATACGCCACCACCTAGAATCAAAACCAAAACGTTTAGCTTATAATTAACTTTTCCCTTTGACACCTCAGTTATAAACACATGTTTGCTGCAAGGCTAAAAATTAAAATATGAACCAATACCTATTACGTTAGGCATGCATATTCGTCTGAAAATTTTCTTTTTTTTTTAATTATACACGTTTACGCCGATTTTCCCCGGCTAAAACCTAAATGTACAGCTTAGCATGGGTGCGAATACACTATATATTAAGTTTCATGTATGTAGACCAAAAACTCTAGGAGGAGTTTGGTAGGCAATTTTTTTTTAAATATATATGTACGCATACATAAATATATATAGAAAGCCGTTTGCTTTTACTATAATCTTTTATTGCTCAAATATTATGCAAGTATAAATCATATAGATCATCCGCATGAATATAATTAAACGTAATAGTTAACTAAAGATGATTATCCCATGAGAAAAACCAAACCATAACCATGATCCCCTAATGGATTCTAGGCCTCGATAAGTGCTGACCTCCATGTAAAAAAAAAACTAATAGGAAATGTTTAAAAAATATGAAAATTATCATATATATATATATATATATATATATATATATATATATATATATATATATATATATATATGACGAATACTGACCCTACATGTAACGGCTGGTCTCGTCTGACATGTAATTTCAGTATGGGTGTGCGTGTTTGTTCCTGTACACGTGGTAACAGTTTACAGAGCCGATTGGCCGGTTGTAATTGCTCACGTTCACCATAAGAATGGCGTTGGTGCCACAAAGTCTATGCACTAGCCGCCGCCGCCACCACCATCTACCATTTTAGGTAAGATGCAGAAGGTCGACAGGGAGGAAGGGGCAAGGCAGGGCTGGTGGGGTGGGCAAGTTTCATGGTCTGCTCTCTGGAATGTCCAACTGGACAAGGCACCCACTGTTCGTATTTCTGTGCCATTGGCTCCATTCCTGGCGGGAAAATAACATGTGTGTAATTTTTAAATATATATATATATATATATATATATATATATATATATATATATATATATATATATATATGTGTGTGTGTGTGTGTGTGTGTGTATGCACATATATATATATATACACATATAGAGGGATAGATAGAGAGAAAGAGATAGATAGATAGATAGATATATATATATAGAGAGATGTTGTTTATTTGTTTTTACTATTTTTCGCGATATTTTCGAATGAATTCAAATATTTATGCTAGAGTGCATTTTTACCTAAATTCGAGTTGGCAATTATTTTTCTCTTTTACCAATTGTGTACCCCTAAATGGGGAGCGATACATATATTGTTTTTTTAAATATAATTATTAACTGACACGTATTTCTCATCAGATTCCGATTCCGATATTCCAGAGAGTTCCGATTTTTTCGATTAACGATTCCGATTAATTGTCGCAATTCTCGTCGCCACTCTATTATATATATATATATATATATATATATATATATATATATATATATATATATATATATATATATATATTAAAGTATCGACGATTAATTGGAATCGGTAATTGGAAAAATCGGTACTCTTTGGTGGGGGTATCGGAATCGGTATCGGAATCGGAAAAATGTGTGACCATTTACCCATGCTAATAACGATTTTTTAATTGTTTTTTTTTTTTTTTTATTAAATTTGATTTTCTTTAAAATATTTTTCCAGTGTTGGAAGTCATGTTAAAATAATAAATAGCTATTGATGATAAACTACTAGTTAAACTCAAATCTATAGACCAACTCTCTCAAGTGAGTTTTTACGGTTGAGAAACTATTTACGTATTTAATACGTGTTTTTTTTTTTTAATGGTAATCGGAATCGAGCCAGAATCAAAGTGTAGTATCTGTTCTGCAGATGCTGCACATGAGTTAATTGGTCCTTGGTTAATATAGGGGAAGCCCTTCATACCGAGACAATTATTATTTTTTTGGATACTGCCAGAGTTCCGCTTTTACCCTTGTTTTATGGGAGCTGGTTTAACAGCACATTAAAAACGACCTTGTGTCACATTTGCTTTCGTGGGGAAGCAAATAAATACATACATAAATAACAACTCTATAGTTAAATATTTAGATATTTATAAAGAATCGCAATTTTAGTACGAAATCGATAATCGAAGCGGAATCAGAAAAAAATATTAGAATCGTCCCATCAATAATATATATAGATATAGATAGATAGATAGATAGATAGATATATAGATGTTTTTATTTGTTTTTGTTAGCGATACTTTCTTGAATGAATTCAAGTATTTATAGGAAAGTGCATTTTTACCTAAATGCTTGTTGGGAATAATTTTCCCATTGACCAATCTGGTACCCCCTTAATGGGGAGCGGCATATAATTTTTAAAATATAATTATTCACTGAAACGTGTTTCGTCGTCTACGACTCACCAGAGTCTCGCTGGATTCAGCCACTCTGATGAGTCGTAGACGACGAAACACGTGTCAGTGGATAATTATATATATATATATATATATATATATATATATATATATATATATATATACTGTTGTACCCGGCCACGCGTTGCTGTGGCTCAGTTTGTTAAAATGGAACACATTACGCAAGAAAAATTGCATTTTGTTCGTTTATTTACTTTTATTATTTTTTGCAATTGTTTTTATCAATAAAAGTTGTTTTCTTACTCCCAAAAATTAATTTTTTACCATAAATTGTTAGGTGAAAGTTTTTTGTTTTTTTTAGGAAAACTTGCACTTTTTTTAAAGAAATTTTGCAGTAAACGTTTCTTTTTCAAAACCGAATTTTTATTATGAAAAGAACAGATGAATGCTTTATATGAACATTGTAAATAGTTAGTAGAGAAAAGTTTGATTTTTTTTCAAGAGACTGTACAAATTATTTATTTCAACAGATGTTAAGAAAAACAGAAAACATACTTCCATCATTAATTATGCAAAAAAATAAATAAACTGGAAAACTTTCTGTTATTAATGTTTGCTAAAACAGAAATACAGTAAACTTCGCTGAAGTGTTAGCATATGCTGCATCTTAAAAGTTGGTTCATGCTGACAATTAAATAAAATAAACGTCTAAAAATTAGTAAAAATAAATAAAATCATGAATGACGGCTCTTGGGGGGGGGCAACTAAGTAGGAACAACACAATCATTTGTGTAAAATAATTAATATTCGAGAAATTGTAAACAATAACAAAAATATCTGATACCAAATGCAGTAAAATTCAAGTATCTTTTATACGTGCTGAAACTGTGTTTAAGTTATTTTTATTTTATTTCTTTTATCAAAAGTTATCTTTCCAACAATTAACTGGTTGCAAGTCGTTTAATCGTTGGGGACTTCACTCTTGGAAAAGTGTATAAAAAATCTATGACTATCACTAACTCTTAATTTGGGAGTGCAACTCGAACTTAGGGTTAGTTGTAGATAAGTCATTTGTTAGGTGTGTCAGAAATTTCGTGAACAATATTGAATAATTCCACCCCATCTTTCCAAGCTTATAACTCCTCGTAACATGTAATTCAAGTCCTAATTTTTTTTTTCAATAAAAGGAGCACGGACCAAGGTTTCATCAAAAAAAAACAAAAAAAAAAACACCGGTTTAAAAAAAAATGGTTTTAGACTTCGGACTTTACAGGTAAATTTCTAAGAAACACTACTTTTTTTTAATTTGAATATATTATTTATTGATGTTTTATCTTCAATTTGTGATATATAACACTTTGGTGAGTAAATTAATTATTTACTTTTTAATAGACATTTCAAAATGGGAGGCGTGATTTAATTCGGCACCCTGTCTTTCCAAGCTTATAACTACTCGAAAAATATAATTCAAGCGCTAATTTTTTTTCAATTAAAGGAGCAAGGACCAAAGTTTTATTTAAAAAAAAAAAACCAACAAACAACGTGTTTTAAACTTCAGACGTTACAGGTAAATTTCTAAAAAACACTACTTTTTTTTAATTTGAATATATTATTTATTGATCTTTTATCTTCAATTTGTGATATATAAAACTTTGGCGAGTAAATTAATTATTTACTTTTTAATAGACATTTGAAAATGGGGGGGTGACTTGAATTTAAAAAATACGTTTGTCTAAAATATTATATTCGGTTTATTTGAAAGAGCATAAAATTTCACATTGACCCTGAAAATATCGTAAAAATTGAATCAATAGAAAAACTTTGATAGATTTTAAAAGTTTAAAATTGAAAATACTGAGCTCGTAAAATTCAATTAATTTCATTACTGCTTTTTAAAAAATAAAAAAAATAATATTTCTATTACTTTTTATACAACTTTAATAGTTTATTTTGGAATATAATCCATAAAGAAAATAAACAACTCACTTTTAAAAGAGAAATTACAAGTTATTTTTATATTTTATTTGCAGTTTCGTGTAAGGGGTGTCAAAAATTCATACAAAAATTCTGATACACCTAGTCATTTGTTTACAACTTTTGATAAATTAAGCCTCCTTACTCCTTAAGCGATAAGCGGTCATTTGTTTATTTTTTTTTTATAGTCAGTGTGTAAAACCCACTTTCAACAACATATTTGGTAATTAGAAACATAAAAAAAACAAAAAAAAACTTTGTTTTAGCATGTTAAAAGTATTTAGGTTGGTAGATAATTAAATTCTACTGTGTTTGGTATAAGTTTTTTTTTTTTGCTGTTGTTTCTTGCTTTTTAGAATTTTTAACTAAGGGGGGGTACTTAGATCGTATTTTAAACTAAACTACGGAGGTTTGAATGTACTTGGAAAAATCGATTTTGTAGCGAGATTTAAGAATGGTTAGCCGAAAAAAAGGTGAAACACAAAACAATCAATAAATAAAGGCAATAAATGCAACTTTTTTTTACTTACATGAATGAGTTTATTTTATGTTTTAAAGTATTTTCAAGCGCTTTTCTTTATTTTTTAATCTAAAATTGCGGGTGTGTGGGTGCGAAATGTCTCCAGATTTTCAAGAATTCCCCGCTAGATTGCAAACGAAATCTCCAGATCTAGCGGGAAAACCGCTAAATTGGAAACACTGGTCACGTGACGGCAAGTGGTGATAAATAATTGTCCATAAATAAAAAAAAATGGCCTATCGGTACAAAGGAAATCGCCTATTTATTATAGAAAAATTAAGTATAATGTTATAATTAAAAAGAGATATATAAAAACACGCATGGGTACAGTATACCAAAATGTCGAAGCAATCATTTATTTAGTTATTAGACTATTAATTACGAACGAACCAAGAGTTACATTTATATATATATATATATATATATATATATATATATAGATATTATCATATAGATATATAAATAACAATAGGAGCTTATAGCTCTTAGAAAACCGCTAAAGTAGCGGAAGAATAACAAAATTAACAGCTTCGAAGATGTTAATATCGCTAAAAATTTTATATATCTGGAAAAGAACGGGACAAGATATTCAAGGAAAATATAATAAATTTATAACTTAAAATATTGCAGCATTAAGAATTTATTATATAATGTTAAATTGATTTTTTAAAAAAATATCTTAATGCTACAAAATTTAAATTATGAATTTATTATATTTTTTACTAGAAATCTTGTCCTTTTCTTTTCCATGTTTAAGCTTTACCATATTACTTTTCATGCTCGCATTTTTCTACTGTAATCCATGAGATTTCCAGGTTTCCAATAAGTTTACTTGTTCTTTGTTTAATTTTAGTCTTAGTTTTTGCCCCAATAAACGCATATGTAAGAAAAATGTACAACACTCGTCTGCTTTCAATAAAATCCCCCAATTATCTTTCTTTAATGCTTTCATTCTCTCTGTTTAACTTGTTTCTTCTCTATTAGCGACAGCAGTGAATTAGTAGCAACAGTGGTCTCTGAAGCAACGCGGTTGCTATGGAAGCCAGTCACGAAAAGCGTCGCGAACCTCCTTACATATTTTTCGATTTCGATTAGTGGTGAAGCTTTAAAGCAGTTTTAAATGAATAAAACTGCCACTTAACCATATATTCTAACACG
>NC_136511.1:13743339-13760839 GCF_053919585.1 Euprymna scolopes | reverse complement strand
TATTGTTGTTTTTTCAAGCGATACATACGGTTAAGGCACCGGACTGTGGTAAACATGGTCTGAGGTTCGATCCCTAGAAACAGTTGAACTACGCTGACGAGAGGTAACGACCTCGAAACACGCGTGTACGTAGATTACTGTTTTAAAAATAATAAATAAATATATATAATATATATATATATACACGTGTGTGTGTTTGTGAATTGTGTGTGTATGTGTGTGTGTTTGTTAGAATGTATGTGTGTGAGGATAAGTCTTAATCTATGAACTCAACAATTTTTTTATCTACAGACTTGGCATTTTACATATAGTTTATTCAAACATGTGGAAAACTGTTTAATAGGTTTTCATCCGAAAAAATTTGGTATACGGGGTCGTCGGATCTTTATCAGTTTGTCAACTGTTTCACTACTGTGCATGCACGAATCGTTCACTTGATACTTTGCATAGGTATAAGTAGGTTTGAAAATCACTTTAAGATTCTGAAAAGTTGGCCTTATGGTTATCGTACTTGACTCACTGTCTTTAGGTTTTGGTTTGGTTGGTTGGTTAGTTGTTTTTGTTTTATGGCATATCAACCCTTTTTGGGTTATTTAATGTCGAATCCAAAGATTTTGAAGAAAACTTTTTAATAGAATATATTTTTTGTTTTCACGTCGGTTTCTATTTAACCCATAGTTGGGACCCTAACAGGTAGTACCAGTCTGGGTCAGAGTGGACCTAGGAGCAATGGTAATTAATGGGTGGCTCCACGCTCCCCAAAGCCCACAAGCTGGGGCTTCACCACTGGATGTAGTTTAAGGTCATATCCAGGACCCCCATTGAGGGACTTTTACCCTCTGCAGGGGTGGGGGGCAGTGAGCGTATTCTAATGCCCCGACAGGGCCGGTTTTGGTTTGTATATCAGCTCGGGTAATTTTTTTACTTACAAAAAGTGAACTGTATAGAAAAAAAAATAATACTCGCATGCACATGTCTCAGTTTCCTTCCGTTTTTATTTTTTAGTTAATTTTGTTTTTAATACATTTAACGTTACGTTTAATACCGCACCACGTCGGGTACATTTGCTAGTATATTATAGCTTTATTCATCTTCATTTTACTTTCCCTTCCGTACCCCGTCCTCATTTTTTTAATGCTTCAGACAGCTCAATCCATTTTAGTTTCTTATATCACCTTTCAAATTTTTATTTATTTATTCTTCTACTTTTATATATATATATATATATATATATATATATATATATATATATATATGTCTAAATAAGAAAATATATACAGAGACACGCTATATATAGCACAATCGACAGCGCCCCATTTGAGCATGCGTCTGGTTTATATATGGTTTTTATAAAAATATGCTCCTCATTGTTAAATCTTCAATAAATTATTTTTTTTTTATAAAAATGCATTTGTTCGCTATTTTTGTATAAGCGTTAAATTCTAGCATACCATTGATACCGACGGTTGAAAGATGCCTGTAACGACGCAATTGAGACAAAAGAAGCTAGCCATGCCGACGACATCTCCACCCGTTGTGTTGATATTTCCATATGTCTATTGTTGGCTATCGTGTCTAACACTCAGGGAACTTATTGCATTCCCAGGACGTTCCTCAACCAAGTACCTCTCCCCAGGAAACGATAGGACCATATGACAACTTTTTCGAATATATGTGTATAGTAAAACAAACCCTTTAATCTTGATAATTTCGAAAAAGTGCTACTTGACCACCGTTTGCCAAACAAATCCACCGATTATTTTCAGCCAATCCTTCACCAAAACGCAGGCACCTGTTGATATTATTTACCCCGCCACCGCTCTCTGATCACCCATTCGCCGACTAGCCAGACACTCTTCTTCATTCCTGCGTAGTCCTAGACAACCCCACCTTCCCCAACTCCAACCTCCGATATTCGCTTCTGACTTCGTTTTACAGTTCAGCGCTACTTCCTTTCACACCCTTTGGCGGTATCGCTGCTCCCTAACCCCTACCGCCTTTTGCCAGCCGTTGCATACCCATACCAACACCAAACTCCGTTTGTACCCCCTCTCACCTTCCCGTTTCCCATTAACATATCATAAAACTATCTGGCTTATTAATCTCCCAACTTGTTCACCTCGAAATCCAGTACTCGAGAAACTTACGTTGCCAGCGTACAGCCGGCTTAACGTTCTATCATTCTTGGGGGTATTACAAGAAAAGGTGCGCTCAAAACTTCCCCCATGATTAGCGTGACCTGTGGAAATTCCACAGCAAACTCTTCCGTATGTAATGTATTAGTATTGGAATTCTGTGGATGTTCAGCGTAAATGGAGGCGCCCGAATATTATGGTAGCTATTTTGCTAAAACTCTAAAAGTATTTATCTAAGCTAGCAGGAACACCCGTCATAGTCCGGTCGTAAAATACGCTTAAAACTGATATTTTTTATTGATGCAGATTTCGTATATATTAATATAGTCATTTTCCATAGATTCTTATATAAAGTTGTGATTTCAAAAACATATATGACTTGGATGCATCAGCTTGAATAGAAACCAAAACCCAAACTTATGGAGAAATATATATATATATATATATATATATATATATATATATATATATATATATATATATATATATATATATATATATACACAGAGAGGGGGGGGAGAGTCACCCACATACGGTACAGTTTCACTGTTTAACAGCTCATTAGTGCGGCTAGCCAGGCAACTACCTCAAGACCTGTGTGCTAATCACACTGTTGTATTCATCGGAGACATGGACATTGCATCAAAGACACATTAAATGGCTTGAACCCAAAATACTTGAGGCGTATCTTAAACATCAAGCAGCAAGCCTGCTTAGGTACATCCTATCATAAAAAGGCCTTGACACTTCAAAAGCATGTGGACCCGATCTCATCACAGCTGTGTTATTAAAAAAGTGCTCAGCCGAAGTAGCTCTAGTTCTCTCCAAACTCTACAACAAATGCCTTATAAATCTTGCATTCCGAGCTGTTGGAAAACTACTTCTGTTGTGCTAGTATTCAAGAATTCTGGCGAAAGAAATGACCCATCAAATTATCGCCCCATAAGCCCCCCTCCTACTTTTCGCCAAAATATTTGAGACCTTAATTAACCATGGTCTAGTCCATCACCTTACAGATGCTAAACTTCTAACTGACCAACACTATGGATTTAGACAAGCCCGTTCCACAGCAGACATCCTAACTGTAATCTCTGAACGTATATACATTCACTGGACAAAGCGAGGGGGTCAGAACGGTAGCTCTATATATATCTAAGGCTTTTGACAGGGTATGGCATGAGAGTCTCCTCAGGAAAATTAGATCATACGGTATCTCTGGTAGAATACTTAACATAATTAAATCCTTTTTAGATAATATGAATCATATATGATGAAAGTAAAAATAAAATAGATAAACCCCATAATTTATTATACCGTACCTGTTCACACTGAAAATCTTATCACAATATTCTGTGGATCTATATTAAAAACCTTTGTTAAACTTTGTGACATATTTCCATTCTATGGAGGTCAGGTGCGAACGAACACCACATACTTTTATTATACCATATTTCTTCAAACTGAAACATAATTATCAAAGTATACTTACACAGATAGATATGAAAAGTCTTTATTAAAGTTTGTGCCTATTTCCATTCTATGGAGGCCAGGCGTAAACGCAGACCCCACAATTTTATTATACCATCTCTATTTAATTTAAAACATACTTATCAAAGTATTATTATGTACATTTATATCAAAAACACTTGTAAACGTTTTTTTCACATACTTTGTGGACCAGGCGCGTACGCAGATCCCACAATTTTTATGAATCATCATACCCATTCGTGTGTCTCGATACATCTAGCATTATATGTGATCATTTTTCTATAAAAGTCAACCATATAGGAGCCTATTTGTGACCAGACACACACAGACGTTCACGTTATATATATATAATTATTTTCTACTATAATAATTAAATAACTACAGACACTAGTGTTTCATCATTTCGGGAATCTTCAGTGCAGGGTGTCACGATTACTACCTGTCGAACGATTCGAACCCCGTATCACAAGACATCTCTGGCTCGATTAGCGGAGACCGTATCCATTCGGCTACCATTATCCGCTTGAAATAACGTTGAATTTTAAACAACTTAATTTTAAGTGTTCATTTACGTCAGTCAGACAGTGATCTAATCGTTATACGATGATCTACGCATAAAAGCTAAATTATATATATATATATATATATATATATATATATATATATATATATATATTGAGCATGAAAACAATATTATGAAGGAGAAAATACAAATAAGGCTATGTAACAGTTAAGTTCCAATAGTTTAGATGGAGGTTTCACACGTGGATAAAAGGTGAACAAAAGTTGTTTAGCTCAAATATATAATATTAAAAAAAAATACTATTAGCACTATTCAAGTCTATCATTAAAGAGAAGAAAAGCGATACATCTTCCGGTGACCCTTAAAAAATATGAGATATTTAAGGAGATAGAAAAGTACACTATAGAGAAGAAGTCTCCAAACTGCGGTCTGTAGGCCAGATCCGGCCCGACAAAGTATTTAATCTGGCCAGTGGAATTTTTCTTAAAAACGTAAAACTATAATTTTAAACTAAAATTTAAAAGTAAAAACGTGTTAAAATAGTGTGGTGGTGTTTATTTTTGTTCAGAAAATGTATTAAAAGAATGAAGTTTTGAAAAACCAGTTTATTATTATTATTATTATTATTATTATTATTTTATTTATTTATTTATTTATTTATTTATTTTTGGCGCGCTTAGTACAAAAAAGTCAGCAATATTACGCGCATTCAAAAACTTTGGACACCCCTGCTATAGACAAGCCTAACGAAGGCAGCCATATAGATTGGTGACGTGCACAGGAAGCCTCTACCTGTGACGTGTCAGAAAGAAACGCTGAAAGAGAGCTAGCAAAGTGAAATAAATGTTAGGGAATCAGTTTGACGCTAGATAGATCTTTACTCGCCCGTGAAATCCTCGTTTCGTGTCTGTAACTCTTGATCAACATCGGATCTGTTTTGCACAAGGCCATTTGTATGGAGTACTAAGCAGGGGTAGCACTAGCAACTTTATTTATACTCGTCTAGGATAATCTGCTAGTAAGTGTAGTCTGGTGCCTGGCAAAGGGCAAGTGCAAGGTTATTTGTAAAGAGCACTTAGATCGCGATGGAATCCATTAAGCGTGCTAATAATCCGTAAGACTTAGTTTTTTTTAAAAGCCATGATCTACGATATTGTCGTTGTATAAAACTAATACGGTTCTTAAATACTTGGTACGTTTTTTGATTTTTTTTTTCTTCTTCGACTGCTTATTCTTTCTTGATATTTAATCTTCTTTTTTTAATACTTCTTTTGTTTAACGTTCATTTTAATTGTTCCCGATATTTTGACTTCTTTGTTATGTACCCGTCTTCTTCTTCTTCTTCTTCTTCTTCTTCGTCTTCTTCTTCAACCTTTCTTTGACTTCTTGTCGACTTCTTTTACTTCTTCATCTGTTTTGACCTCTTTTTCTTCATCTTATTTTTCTTCTTATTTTTCTTCTTATTTGACTTTTTCTGGGCTTTTTAGTCTCCTACTTCTTTTTGACTTCTTTTATGATTTATTTTTTAATTTTTTTTTTGTCCCGTTTTCTGGATTCTCTCATCTTTTTCTTTGAATTATTTTTCTCTTCTTCTTCTTTTTTTTGTCTTTTTTTCTCGTCTTTTATTTTTCTTCTTGACTTCTTGGACAATTTTATCATCTTTCTTTCCTCTTGATTTACTGTTCTTTTCTTCAACTTATTGTATTGTCGTTGTATATAACTAATACAGTTCTTAAATAATTATTTGGCGCGTTTTTACTTTCTTCTTCGGCTAATTATTCTTTCTTGATATTTTATTTTTATTTTCTTTGAATTATTCTTTTTTTTTCTGATTCATCTTTTCTCCTCCTTCGGCTTTTCTTTGGATTAGTATTGGTTTCTTTTTTTCTTCTTTTTTCTTCTTTGTTCTTTTTTCTTCTTTTTTCTTCTTTTTTCTTCGTCTTTGACCTCTTCTTCTCGGCTTCTCTTTCTTTTTCTCTTTCTTTTTTTCTTCTTCGTCTTTTCTTCGTCTCATTATCCTTGTTTTCTTTTTCTTCTACTTTTTTATTCTTTTTCTTCTTTTCTTATTTTTTATTCTTTGTTTTCTTCTTCTTTTTATTTTTCTTCTTCTTTTTTTACTTTTCTTTTTCTTTAATCTCTTCTTCATCTCCTACTTTTTTTTTCTTATTTCTTGAATTATTTTTTTTGTTTCTGTTTCATTTTGTTTCCTCCTCCTTCTTCTTCTTCGGCTTTTTTCTTCTTTTTTCATTGTCTTTGACCTCTTCTTCTCGGTTTCTGTTTCTTCTTTTCTTTCTTTTTTTCCTTCTTTGTCTTTCTTCGTCTTATTATCATTATTCCTCGTTTTCTTTTTCTTCTTCTTCTTCTTCTTCTTTTTCTTCTTCTTTTTCTTTAACCTCTTTTTGGCTACTTTGTCTTATACTTTTTTTCATCTTCCCTTTTCCTTCGGCTTTTCTTTGAATTAGTGTTGGTTTCTTTTTCTTCTTCTTCCTTCTTTTGTTTTCTTTTTTTTTTCCTCTTTGACATCTGTTTCTTCTTCTACTTTTTTCTTCTTTTTTTCTTCTTCTTTTTTATTTTTTTCTTCTTCATTCTCTTCTTCTTTATTTTTTTCTTCTTTTTTTTCTTCTTCTACTTCTTTTTCTTTTTCTTTTTCTTGTCCCTTTTGTTTTAACTTAATCTTTTCTTGGCTACTTTTTCTCCTACTTCTTTTTACTTTAATCTTGAATTAATTTTTGTTTCTCTTTCATTTTGTCTCCTTCTTCTTCTTCTTTTTCTTCTTCTTCTTCTTCTTCTTCTTCTTCTTCTTCTTCTTCTTCTCCTCCTTCGGCTTTTTTTTACTTTAAGTCAGCGTTTTTCTTTTCTTTTCATTGTCTTTGACCTCTTCTTCTCGTCTTATCTTTCTTCTTCTGTTTCTTTTTTTTCTCCTCTTTCTTTTTGTCTTGTTCGTCTTTTCTTATTATTATTTTTCTTCACTTTCTTTTTATTCTTCTTTTACCACTTCTTTTTCTTTTACCTCTTTTTGGCTATTTGTCTTACACTTTTTTTTACTTCGTTTTTGATTTCTTCATTTTTTGTTTTCTTTTAATTTTTTCTTATCTTCTTCTTTTTCTCGTCTTTTTCTTTTTCATTTTTACTCTTTCTATTTTTCTATTTGAATTCTTTATCATCTTTGTTTTTTTTTTCTCTCCTTATTTTTTCTTCTGCTTCTCCGATTTACTCTTTGGCTATTTTCTCGCCTTCTTCTTTCCCTCCTTTTTCTTCTTTTCATTTTTTAATTCTTATTCCTCGTTTTCATTTATGTTTTCATCTTTTTGGTAATCCGCCTTCTTTTTTGAATTCGTTTTCTTTTTTTTCCTTTTATTTTTTATCATCGTCTTCGCTTCGGTCATGTGATCGGAAAAAAAACTGCAGTTCACCTCGCCCACAACTATCGAAGGGAAAGTGGAAGCGAAAATGGTGTTCGCCCGCACAGAATTGTAGTTAAGCTACCAGGCACGAGTACCTTGAACTTCAACCCAGCCTCCTCATCTTCCAAAAGTTTATTGCTTCATCATCTTGTGGCACTTCAGAGAAGCCGGTTGGTGTGTTTATATCTCAATGGAGAAAAGCAACGTATAACACTCGTATCCTTAAATCACTTAAGTCATTCGTAAATAATATTCTGATCGTTACTGCTTAGTCCGTACATTACGCTATGAAAAAGGCCAGATACATTTTTGAAAGCGAAACTGATTTAAAAAAAAACAAACAAAAGATTCACGAAAATTTGGCTTTAAAAAGTTCATTCTTGCAAACATAGACAAAAATATGAGAGTAACCTCCCTTTCACGTAGTCTTGTTTTCGAATATCATTTGAAAGAGTTCAAAATAGACTCCGTAACCTCGTAAGGGATGTCCTTTTCTCTTCACTGCACCATCTTTCTTACAGAAGAGATGTTGCGAGTTTGTCTCCGCTTTATCGTTATTTTCATGGCAAGTGCTCGGCTGAGCTCCAATCTATGGTCACCTCTCGACAAACTTTCACAAGAAACACTCGTTTAGCAGAAAACACTATCAATAATGTCCCCCCCACTCTTTATCTGTGCCTAAAACGTAGATTCCATGCGCAAATCTTCTTTCTTAGAACTGCACGTCTATGGAATTGTCTTCCGTTTTCCTGCTTTCTAGCTAACCACAATATGGTTGTCTTCAAGTCTAACGTAAACAAGTTTTTGATGAGCTGTTCCATATAAGTTAACAAATTTACCGAATTTCTATTATTAACGATTACTATATTGTCCAATTTCTACTGCACACTCTTTATCCTTATCCTCAAATGGCGTCTTGGCTTTGATAAGTGGTGATGCCTATGTATAAAAAAGAAAATACATTATCATTGTTGTAATAGTATGAGAAAGGCACTTATATTACTTTCGACGTGCAGCAGTTTATTACCGAAGGAAGAAGTCATCGAAACGTTAAATATAAAAGAGAACATTCGAAAGAAACAGGGTAGAAAAAGAGAACATAGTCTGGCAAGAGGTTAATAAAAGATTGCCTTTGATTGTGATTTTATTATTTGTATTGAACTATGTATCACAATTAGATTGGGTTGACCTTCTTCTAACGGGTTGAGGGTACCGGATTGCAAGTTCCTGGCTGCTGTTCCCGACTGGTAGTACAGGAGCCCTAACTCTTTGGTAGCGCTTAGAGCGGCTGCTCCATCAACAGTTGAATAATATCGGGTTGTTTGTAGTGGCATGACGCGCATGGAAAGGGACCCTGCACTCATCCCCGGTGGGCTTTCCTGAGGCCACAATCATAATTGGAGAAAGGTCAGCTGATGGTCTACTTGTGATGCATGTCTGATGCTCTGCATAACCTCTTGTTTAGCCCCCCCTTACCTAAACCGAAACTCTTTAAAAAAATATGACGACAGTACAATCTAAAAATAAGCATAAACCAGGCTTAGGGACAAACAAATTCAACTTGCCTCCTCCCTTGAGGCTTGCATACACAAATATCCGTGGGCTTAGAACTAATTTAGCTGATGTTGAAGCATTTCTCTTAACAAATACCCCGGATATCTTAGCAATAAGTGAGACTAACCTACACTCCTCAATCCCCTCTAACCACTTTAACATGCCTGAATATCTCCCACTTTGCCGTAAGGACTGATAGACACATGCACGGACTTGGAGTTTACATTCGTAATACCCTCCCCCTGACTAGAGAAACAAACCTAGAAACAGATGATCAAGCCTTTATGTGCTTTAGACTAAACATGCAACACAATATTAGCTACTATTATTTTCTCTACCGCTCTCCCTCGACTCAAGACTGCACCATAATAAACAAAGTCTCGACACTAGCGCACAAATACATGTATTTGATGACTTTAATGTCCACCACAAAAACTGGCTTGGATTCTCTGCTTACACAGATGCAGCGGGCAGCACAACTCATAGCTTCACTATATCTCACTCCCTATCACAAATTGTTACGTTTCAAACCCGTTTCCCTGACCAGGAAGAACAACACGCATCACTTCTAGATCTGTTTTTGACCACAGTTCCCGATGACTGCATAACAAAGGCCGACAGCCCACTCGGGAACGCTGATCATGCAGTGATAATGGTTGAAATCGCCCTAAACTCTACAGCCAAAACTGAAGAGCCAGTGCTCAAAACAACGAGATATAATAAAAAGGCCGACTGGGAAGCCATCAGGGAACTAATCAGAGATGCCCCATTGAGAAATATTTTTTCTCTCCCTGCTGAACAGTGTGCAAACGAGACCACTGACTGGTTCAAAACTGCAATCGAAGCGCATGTTCCCATGCGGAAATTTTATAGTAAGACCCATTCTCCTCAATGGTTTACGTCGACTTGCGCAACTGCCATTGCTCAAAAGCAGCATGCATACCGTAGGTTTAACCGACATAAGTCCAGTTCAAATAGACTGAAGTATATAGAAGCTAGAAATAACGTTAAGAAAGAAATAACGACAGCTAAGAGAGAATTTACGGAAACCACTAAAAAGCGCATCGAAGCACAAAAACTAGGAACTCGAGACTTCTGGAAAATCTACAACATTGTAGTAAATAATGGGCAATCAACAATTCCCCCACTAACCAACAATCACGAGGTTGTCTCCTCAGCAACCGACAAGGCTAACATTCTTGCCAGTCGGTTTGTCTCACACTCCACACTGGACCCTTCCAACCACCCCCTACCTGACTTTTCTATGCGGAAGGACGCCACGCTAGACTATCTGAAAATCACCCCTGCTCAGGTGCATGCTATCATAAAAAACCTTGACACTTCAAAAGCATGTGGACCCGATCTTATCCCAGCTGTACTATTAAAAAGTGCTCAGCCGAAGTAGCTCTAGTTCTCTCACAACTCTACAACAAATACCTTAATGAAGCTTGCTTTCCGGGCTGTTGGAAAACTGCTTCTGTTGTACCAGTATTCAAGAATTCTGGCGAAAGGACTGACCCATCAAATTATCGCCCCATTAGCCTCCTCCCACTTTTTGCCAAAATATTTGAGACCTTAATTAACCATGCTCTAGTCCATCATCTTACAGATGCTAAACTTCTGACTGACAAACAATATGGATTTAGATAAGCCCGTTCCACAGCAGACATCCTAACTGTAATGTCTGAACGTATATACCATTCACTGGACAACGCGGGGGAGGGCAGAGCGGTTGCTCTAGATATATCTAAGGCTTTTGACAGGGTATGGCATGAGAGTCTCCTCAGGAAAATTAGATCATACGATATCACTGGTAGAATACTTAACATAATTAAATCCTTCTTAGATAACAGAAAAATCCAGGTTGTCCTCGACGGTCGTACATCTAAACAATATGATATAAATGCGGGGGTGCCCCAGGGTTCTATCCTTGGACCTCTATTGTTCCTGATATTCATAAATGACCTCCCCGACAAAATTGCCTCTGATATATATGCTGATGGCGCTACACTCTATGGCAGGCACGACAAGGAAGACGAATGAACACATTTCTAAAGAAATGGCAGAAACACTAGAGGAAGACCTCCAATCTGTGGTGGAATGGAGACAAAAGTTGTTGGTCGCGTTAAATGCTGCCAAGACTAAACTAGTTTCATTCAATAATTACAAAAAAAACTCTCTACCACCAATAGCAATGGCTAACGACTCTTTATCTGAGAGTCCATCTTTCAAACTCCTTGGCCTAACGTTCACAGGAAACATGAGTTGGAACAATTACATTGAAGGCATTGCCATGGCCGTTGCAAGAAAGGTGGGCTCTCTCTACCGTGCTAGACAACTACTAACACCCGAAAGTATCCTGTACCTCTATAAGGCCACCATTCGCCTATGTATGGAGTATTGCTGTCACATCTGGGCTGGTGCATCTGCTACTAGTCTCTCGCTCCTTGACAAGGTTCAAAAAAGAGTCGCAAACCTGATAGGCCCTGAACTGGCATCTAAGCTTCAGCCTCTGTCCCATCGACGAAATGTTGCATCCCTCTGCCTTTTCTACAAGTATTTTAGTGGTGAATGCTCTGACGAACTGCAATCACTTCTGCCCCCACGACGTGAGCACCCTCGACAAACCCGACAGGCTGCTAAATCCCACCCCCACACTGTAGAGATCCCTAGATGTAAAATAGCTTTTTACTCCAATAGTTTCTTCCCCAGAACCGCTAGACTTTGGAATTCCATTCCAGGTCCCTGCTTCCCCAACAGTACTGACGTGCAGAAGTTAAAGTGTAACGTGAACCGACATCTTGCTGCCCAAATCCCTACATAGTACCCCATTAGCTGTTGCCCCTGATAGGATCCCCCTACACCAAAGTGGCAATTTGCCTTGTTTGGGGTGAAAATGTGAAAAAAAAAAAACAATATTGTTTTCTGATTATTTATTAGTATGCATTAATTTGTTTCATTTGGTTAGTTCGATATATAAAATACAATAGACATGTTTTAATAGAAATGTTAATAAATTCATATTTTCTTCGTGTTATTCTTTTTTTCTATCAGAAGAAACTATTTTAAAAGATTGCCTTTGATTGTGATTTTATTATTTGTATTGAACTATGTATCACAATATTACTTTCTGATTATATATTAGTATATAGGAAAAGAAGCTTTCCCAAACATCTTTGTTCATTAAATATATTTCTCATTACGTGGAGTGTACACGGGTCCTGTCGTTTGTATTCTGTTTTAAAGAATTATTTCTATTTGTTAATTCTACTTTATTGATAACGTCAGGAATGACATATTGAAACTGTTTTACTGTATGACGTCCCCTTTTTATGACATCTTACCTTAATGAAGTCATAAAAGATTTGCAAGGTGTTTTCCGATACTTATCCGCATGGAACGTGTCGTTCTTTTGTGATGGCAACCCTCTTTGACCTTATCCGTCGTTATAACGTTATCGCTGTGTAGTACTCGATGTTCAAACATCAAAATACGAAATCAACATGCGTAAACGCGTTTGTTTACATGTCGTCTGCGCATACACTATCCTGAATAACAACTGATGATTATCCTTTGGACCAATTAGAAAACTTTCTGAATTTATTCAAAATGATTTTATGAGAGCCATTTCTATCTTTTAAAAAGCCATATTTTTTCTTCAATTGAGTTGAGCCAAAATCCACGAACCGGTACCCCCGGCGTACCTCCGCTGGGCTTTATATCTGTTGGCATGTAAACTCACGCATACTCACACTTAAAAAGCGCGACACGCACACACACACACACACACACATATATGTACACTGACTGTTTGAATTCCTGTTGTCGTCTGCTCAATCAAAGCCAAATCTTTTCAATGAAATATTCCAAACTTTCTTACTGAAATATCTTCCTAATACGAAATCAAGTAAACATTGACTCTTAGAAACAACATTCAATGAAATATAATTTATCTAATTGAGCAGAGAAGTTTGGATGACAATTTCCCGACCCCTCTAACGCAGGACTCTTAATTAATCACATCAGGTTTCTTCGATATCATTTTTTATTACATTTTCACCCCAAACAAGGAACGTTGCCACTTTAATGTAGGGGGCTACTATCAGGGACATAAGCTACAGGGGTACTATGAAGATAGTTGGGCAGCAAGATGTCGGTTCACGTTACACTTTAACTTCTGCATGTCAGTACAGTTGGAGAAGCAGGAACGCGGAAGGGAATTCCAAAGTCTAGCGGTTCTGGAGAAGAAACTACTGGAGTAGAAGGCTCTCTTACATCTAGGGATCTCAACTGTAAAGGGGTGGGATGTTGCTGCTTGTCAGGTTTGTCGGGAGTATTTACGCCGAGCGGGTACAAGTGTGTGCGGTTCGTCAGAGCATTCACCGTTAAAGTACTTGTAGAACAGGCAGATGGATGTAACATTTCGTTGATGGGGCAGAGGCTGAAGCTTAGATGACAGTTCGGGACCTATCAAATTGCCGACTCTCTTTTGAATCTTGTCGAAGAGCGAGAGACTAGTGGCAGATGCACCGGCCCAAATATGACAACAATACTCCATACATAGGCGAATGGTGGCCTTATAGAGGTACAGGATACTTTCGGACGTTAGTAGATTTCTAGCACGATAGAGAGAACCTACCTTCTTCGCAGCGGTCCTGGCAATACTCTCAATGTAATTGTTCCAACTCATGTTTCCTGGGAACGTTAGGCCAAGAAGTTTAAAGGATGTACTTCTAGATAAAGAGATATTGGCGATTGGTATTAGTGGTAAAGAAAGTTTCTTGTTATTATTGAAGGAAACAAGTTTAGTCTTGGCAGTATTGAATGTGACCATCCATTTTTGTCCCTATTCCACTACAGATTGGAGGTCATCCTCTAGTGTTTCTGCCATTTCTTTAGATCTATATTCATTTGTTTTCCTGTCGTGTCTATTATAGAGCGTGGTGTCATCAGCATATATTCCCATCTCACAGACAATTTTGTCAGGGAGGTCATTTATGAATATTAGGAATAATAGAGGTTAATATCTAAACTAATGAATTTCCCCCTATTTTTACAAGGACCGTTAAATATTAACGAACATTCTATGGTTTTCCTATTGCTGTAAACGTTCCTTTTAAACATGTATAAAATATCGATTTGGTGAATATATTTTCTCACATTTGATTATAAATCCTGCAAACTTGTTTCACTGAAAATATTTCTCTGAATCCAGCTTATCCCAAAGATACTTCACCCATCACCACAACATTTAAAGTGAAAACCATAAAACTGGTTTAGGGGCGCATCCCGAACACATTAACGGAGTATAATAGAAATGTTAGCACTGTACTTTTGTTTTTATCTCAACTGTTTATTATCAGGGAACATCTGGCCTTATATTGGGTCGAGATGGATGGAAAAGGCAATTTAGATAAATTCAGAAAATCTTCTGATTGGTCCAAATATATGGTTACATGTTTCATTATAAATTCGAAGATCTGCGTGCGCAAAACGGTGGTACAGGAACGATTTAAGCATTTTTTTTTCAATTTTGGATACAACCTTCGGATTAAATTGAACATTTCATTCTTTTTTGGTCTCCCGACAAAAAGAGGGTGAACCTTTAATTCACCCTTGCCCGTTCGTCTGTTCGTTCGTTCGTCTGTCCGCACTTTTCTCAATAACAACACTTTGGAATTTTTGGGAAATTTTACACAAACATTAAGCATGATATCTGTAAAAAAAAGTAACAGAACGGATTTTCCGGGAAACTTCCGGTTACTTTTGGGTTAAAATAGCTAAGATTGACACGTTCTTGCTTTTTAAAAAAAAATGATGCCTTGGATTTTTATAAAACTTTCTGAAAAGTTGTAACTAACTGATTTCTATATAATTTTGTTTGTATATACTTCGCGATAACTCTTGGGGATAAATTTTATTTTTATTTCGGACTATTATTCTCATCTTTATTAGTTGTTGTTTTTAATCTTTTATTGGTTTTGTTTATTCACAACGTTTCGGCCAACTATTCCTCTGGTCTTCGTCAGGTGGTAACCGCGACGGATAGGAACTTCAAATCTCCTAACTGCATTCTCAGCAATCACTGCCATCCGTAGTTGTTGTCGTCTCACCACATTTTGGCTAATTAACCTCTGGCACGCTTTGGGTGGGATTGAAACCGCTATCTTCAGACAATGTTCATCTGGAACTGTAGAGATTCAACGTCTCTATCAACTGCGTCGCGGTTACCACATGAGGAAGGCCAGAGCAATAGTTGTGAATAAACAAAAACCAATAAAAGATCAAAAACAACAACTAATAAAGATGAGAATAATAGTCCGAAATAAAAATAAAAATTAATATGTAATGCTCATCTCAAAAATGAATTCCAATTAAGGAATAATATATATATATATATATATATATATATATATATATATATATATATATAACTCTTGGGGATGTTTTTTTTACGATATTTTCCAAAATTTTCTGTGTATGTCTTTAGCAGTTTTGCATGGTGCTGACCTCAAATTTAAATATGTTAAGGCCTTGGGGATTTGGGGGGCTAAATGGTGGGGGACAAATGATGGACTTAGTTATTTTTTTTTTTTTTTTGCATGGTGAAGAACTCAAATTTGTATATCTTAAGGCTTAAAACTGCACCGTTTGCTTATTTTAACCAGGATTTGACGTCCCCTCGGGGACTTTTGGGCCTTAATAGGGCGAGGGAAAATGCTGAACTTAGCCATTTTTTATGCCTCGTTCACTGTGCACTCACGAGGGAACATGCATTCTTCACTTCTTTATTAGTGTTATTCGTTGCTGAAATCATCCATTCTTAGAAATAGTCCGCCATATTTCTTTTTATTTTTATTTTAATCGGTAATGTCACATTTTGTGGTATTGACTCAGCATCGGGCATTTCGCCTTTTATTGAAAGTGGAATGTTATGGAGAATACAAATTGGGTTATGAGAGGTGACATACAGTGCCTAGTATTTAAAAAGAGACACTCATTTTGTGTTAGTCAGGATCAACATTGCTTAAATTTGGTAACCAACCGTAATTATGCCAAATCAATATAGATAGAGTGAGATAGAGACACAAAGAGACAGGGAAAGATGGAGATAAAAAGACAGATAGAAAAAGATTGATATAGACAGATAGACAGAGAGAGAAGTAGATAGATAGATAGATAGATAGATAGATATGCAGGGACAAAGAATTGTGGATAAATAGGCAGATAGAAAAATAGATCGCAAGAAATAGATAGATAGACAGATAGATAAATAGATAGATAGATAGATAGATAGATAGATATGCAGGGACAAAGAATTGTGGATAAATAGGCAGATAGAAAAATAGATCGCAAGAAATAGATAGATAGACAGATAGATAAATAGATAGATAGATAGATAGATAGAGCGAGAGAGAGGAAAATGTAGATGGATAGAAAGAGCGAGAGAGAGAGAGAGAAATATAGAAAAGGGGAGAAAGAGTTTCACTTGGTCATCGCTGACATTCCGATCGGCAGAATCGATCAATATTTACCCATTACCATCGATTTTCGCGGTCGTCGTTAATGAGACGAATCGGTTTGATGTTTGCAATTACATCTGTCACATGTGACCACATCGATCCGGAGGTGCGAACCAAATGAATTATGGCTACCGCGAGGGTAAAAAAGAAGAAAAGAAACGACCCCATTCTAAAGATACGTCCATACAATATATGCGTTTAACAATTGCATAATATATATATATATATATATATATATATATATATATATATATATATATATATAAATTATTTCTATATCTACAGACACTTTCTCAAACATCAGTGCAAGAAGTGACGATTCCTACTGGAGGGAATATATATATATATGTATGTGTATATGTATGTATATATATGTATGAATGAATTCTTTTTCTGGGTCAAGGGCCAACTAGTACCGTGTATATTTGTGTGTGTGTATATGTATTGGGGTGGAGAGGGCTCCCGTAAGCCGTGGTGAAGGCAACCTTTCTAGGAGAAGCAAATCTCTGATTTAAAAAACTATAAAGCGGAAGACCATTATCCGCATTAAGCTGGTCTGCAGTTTAATTTGTTGCTGGCTATCTTGCTCTTGCTTGTTGCTGGATCTCAACATTTTGAACCGAGAGAGAGATTTAGCTGTCGTACAAAGCTAAGACTCTGTAACATCATATTTGTATAGATACTCCCTCAGGCATTTGGGCTCATGGATTTTAAATGTCTGAGGGAGTGACACTCGTCTAACAAGACGTTGCAATCATCATATATATATATATATATATATATATATATATATATTACTTTTAAAATGTAATTATCCACTGAAACGTGTTTTGCCATCCACGACTCATCAGAGTGGCTGAAACTGGTTGTTTG
>NC_136511.1:13725839-13735839 GCF_053919585.1 Euprymna scolopes | reverse complement strand
TAAGGGAGGCGCATGGATGTAGGGTAAACACGAATACAGTACAGTTCTCCACTTGCCAAGGGTGAGGGCGTGGAACAAAGGTCAGTTAACTTTAGTAATGGCTTTAGATGTTGGGCACACTGACTGATCAGACCATAACGAGGCGCGTTCTGCAAGTGGCCTCTTTGCTCATTCGGTAATTAATTAAGAGTCGTATGCCTTTTTCTAAGCACACTTATATATATATATATATATATATATATATATATATATATATATATATATATGACACAGACACACACACAGACACACACACATATATGTGTATATATATATATGTGTGTGTGGGTGTGTGTATATATATAATTATTTATATATATATATATATATATATATATATATATATATATACACACACACACGTAGCGTCAATTCAATGTTCATGACTTCTAACTGGATTGTCATTGTACTAGCCAGAATTCAGCGTTCAATAGTTCTTAATTCCCTTTATTCCCGTATTATTTGTTTAGGTTTAGGAAAAAGCTCAAAAGATGGCTTCGTCTTTTGGTTCGAATCACACGATCGGCAGGAATTCTTATTTTACATGGATGCTTGGGTAAGATGAAACGCTAGTGCCTGTAGGAAAAGATAAATTATTATTCCATTATATATATATATATATATATATATATATATATATATATATATTTATATTAAGCAAAAATGGTAATTAGTAAACACCTGAAGAAACTTCAATACAATTGCAATGCAAATATATATATATTTTTTAATTATCGTTTTATCTGAAAAATGTGTAACTAAAAAGATAATATATATATATATATAAATGTGTATACATATAGATGTGTATATATATGTATATATATATAATTATATATATATATATATATATATATATATATATATATATATATATATATATATATATATATATAAAATTTTGTTGATGGCATTTTTTAGCGAGACGATGTTGTCATTATTTTATTTCGCTGCCTTAGCGGCTGTTTAAGAACTATGAGCTCATAGTGTTATATGTATATATATATATATATATATATATATATATATATATATATATTTATATATATATATATATAGAGAGAGAGAGAGAGAGGGAGAGAGAGAGAGATCGCTCTTATTATTACGAGATATATTTATCTATATATTTTTATCATTAAATATTTTTTACGAGCATAAAAGTATACCTAAAAAGACAGAAACAGGCGTGTGCATAGGTATAGTTTCATGTACGTAAAATATTTCATTATATATATATATATATATATATATATATATATATATATATGTATGTATATTGTAAAAGAGATTTAGAAGGCTGTCACAATGCGAGGAATAAATTATAGTCGCTGTTGGTCAGAAGAGACGAGAACAAGTGGCGATTTACAAATCAATAAGTACATACATATATATATATATATATATATATATATATATATATATATTATATTTATTCAGTTGTATGGTAAAATGTCTTACTTGTAAGCCTATGCGACGTATTCCATTATTAATTCCGGAAAAATTTTCCCTTTTCAAATGGTGTGCGTAACAGGTCGATTCAAAACATGCTAGATGAAGGACGGAAGAATATATATATATATATATATATATATATATATATATATATATATATATATATATATATATATATATATATATATGATTAGTTTTTTTGGAAAAAGAATTCCAGCAGAGTGCTCAATTAAAAGGAAAATCCAAATTTTAAGAGCGTACTTATATTTTGTGTACAGAAAGTTGTTAGTTGAGACAGGTCATTGGTACCGTCGGTTTCAAGCCCGATAATAAGGCCCGTTTAAGGTATCCTTATCGAGCTCTCTTCAGCCAATATTCGTCGAATATTGGCTGAAGAGAGCTCGATAAGGATACCTTAAACGGGCCTTATTATCGGGCTTGAAACCGACGGTACCAATGACCTGTCTCAACTAACAACTTTCTGTACACAAAATATATATATATATATATATATTTCTGTGAAAATATGTTTTTCCAATTATATTGTCCATTTTTATTTATACCAATCCTATAGGTATGAAGCTCAATGTAATTATGTAGCACGTAACAAATAAATGACAAAAGTCTAAATTTCTTAATATTGATCTTCCTACAATTTGTTCCTTTAAGTACGTGCACTTTCACAATTCTTGAGAATACCTGTTTCGTAGCGCAACATCATTCGTCTAATTATTATATTAAACAATGAATCTATTCTGCCCTTAACTTCTCAGAAGAAGTAGCACTTATCTACCCAATTAAAGAAAACAAAATACATATGAGCGGGATGACAAAATCGGAAAATCGGGAAAAAAGTTCCAATGATTTTTTTTTCCATTATTGATAATTTTTTTGTTTTATTACCCAATTTTGAATTTAGAATTAAAGTCATTATAATTGAAACGTTCGTATTAAAAGATTTTGATTAATTAATCTCTCTATATATTTGTTTAGATAATAGTTATAATTGTGACATATATAACATATGATTATATATTTACTTAATTTTTATACGAAACTAATTATAAAATGCACTGAATTTTATTTCTAATAATAATATTAGTTTATTAGATCTATTTTCCATACCATTGTAAAATTCTAATTCATTAATTTTTATTTATTATTAAATTAACTATAATACTTTTATTGTCTTCTCTACGTGTAATAAAATCCTAAATGTTTACTTATTTCTTTATCTGTGTCTATATACCAATATAACTTTCGAACGGATGCACCGAATTGAAACATTCTTTTTTCATCTGAAAGGTGTGAGTCCATAGATTGTACCGAAATAAGGGTTTTGGGGCAGTTTTGTGCACTTGGCGAAAAAGTTACCAGCCCATATCAACGGAATTTAGCACTGTCTGTATACAGTCGCGATAACATCTTTCGACATACGAGAAGAACTTGTGCCGCAATGGATAACACATCTGACTACGTATCAGAAGATTCCAGGTTCGAATCCTAGCAAGTTCGTAGTAATTTTAACCATTATTTTATCCAACGTTTACTCATTATCCTTACCCTTTGTTAAGGTTATTTTTAGATGATTTTGTTTTGTGCATATGGGAATTTCCCATACTCAGAGTTAACAGAGTAAGCGTTGATGGTAAGACGATGTTGAGTGTACTTGATGTTGAGTGTACTCGATTTTGTGTTTGACTCGGCGTTGTGTGTGTCGACACGGCACAGCAGCTAGTTTAATAATAAAATTAACAGTAGGACCTTTGATATGACAGAGGCGCATCTGAAATAAATGTTCTGTTCAGAGCGCAATTGCATCTAGATACTTGACTTTTTTATTTTAAACTTAAATTCAAGTAATTATCACCGCAAAAGCAGTAAGGCCCGGTATATAAAGTCAAAAGTAGGTTCTTTGATATGAAAAGGGTGCGGTCGAAATGAAAGTTTCTGTTAAGAGCATAGTTGAAGTATGATGCTTGACTTTTGCATTTTAAACTTGAATTCAGGCGATTATGTATGAAATAATTTCATAAAATAAAATTTCTCTGCAGTGCAATTTATTGTGAAATAAGTAATAGCAAGAGGCTCGACTGGAGCAGGTAATCGATCTATTTGATTGAGAAATGGGCGATTTTACCAATTTCGATGACATTAAAAATATCGGTGATCATCATACAATCCTAGGCAACGTCGGATCACCATGCTAGTAAATAATGAGTCGCAATTTTGATGGGTTTTTTATCGGTTAAAAGTGTTTTATATACGGCCAGCCTGAGTACCGGGTGTTTGGACGTGTGTGTTGAGCAATAAAAAAAAGTTGTAGTAGGCAGGAAGGTTCAAACCCGTACCGCGAAGGAGGAAAAAAATGTGAAAATAATCGTGACACTGACGTCTTTGCCGTTGCGTTCATCGCCAAGCCGGAAGTAGCTAAGGTTTGCATTAATGCTAGTCAATTGTAAAGACGGGATGTATTTCGAACATATCGGCGAAAAAAGCGACCCCTCCTTGCAGAAAAATGCCCAGTTGAGGGTGAAACAGTTAATGCTTTTAACCAATTTGATCAATATTTATCACCTGAAGCGTTGAACTTTAAACGATATGAATCTCGTGAAAATCCGTCGCCTCTGTCGAAAGTTTAAGGCATACATACATACATACATACATACATACATACCTTTAAACAGATTAATGAGATTTATATGATATATATTTAATATCATTATTATTATTTTGTCAACTTCATAGTTATGATGCTTGTAAAGGTTAACTAATAGCACATTGATTGTTATTAAGTATCAGACGAAATACTTTGACTAATTCTCAGAAATGGGACCTATTTCCTCCGGGATCCACGACAACGCCCGACCTTACGTAGCTAGACTTACAGTATTGTAAACTAAGCCACAGCGAGCGGCACATGTGAGCTTACTTCTGGTGCACCGCGATGGGTCCCCAATTAGAGCAGGCAATCAATCGATTTGTATTGAAAAATGGGTAATTTCACAGATTTCGATGATCTTAAACATTCATCGATCATCATTCGATCCTAGGCAAAGCCGAATCACCCTGCATTCAAAATGGCATAATGAAAACATATTATTAGGTATTTGCAGCTTCTCTTCCGATTTTCGGATTTTAATCACGTCAAAACGTACTGCATTTCTTTTTGACGGATTGATCGTTGCTATTTCATCTGATGAGTTAAGGACAAAATTAATTCACTGATTAATATAATAATTAAGTGATTGATGTTGCGCTAAGAAACAGATATGGTCAAGAATGTTAAATGTCAACTGAATTAAAGGAATAAGATGGTCAACATCATGAATTTTGTGAATATAGACTTTTGTCATTCATTCAATATATATATATATATATATATATATATATATATATATTAGCATTGGATCGATTTTTAATAGACATCGTTTTGTTTTAAAGCGGTATTTGCACATCAATACATGAAATCAACACAACGTTTAAAATAGACCCTACCTAATACTATTAAATACTGCTAGTATTATTTTTTTCCTAATTGATAGTCTCTAAGAAACAAATGCAAACCATTCTATGACGTGTTGACCTTTGTTCAGAGGTCAACAGCACTTGATCTGCAGTACAGATTGCACATTTATTTTTTCTTCTTTCCTTCAATAAACTGACTTCTCCCTCTACACCGGCCTTTGGTCAGTTGATCTTGCCTTAGGCCATTTTTCTTTCCTTTCTTTTAATGTTTGCTCTTCCTTTTTTCGTTTTTGTTCTTTTTTTTTTTCATTTCTTGTTCAACCTTTGATCGTTATAATTGCCGCCACCGGAAGAATTACCCAGAAATCCAAAGCGAGGCTTAACAAACTTCCGGTCGAGTCATAGAAACATATGAAGAGAAATACTTACTCAGCCGATGCTGATGTCATTAATATGGACGTTTCAAGTACATTCGATGCATTTTCATATATATATATATATATATATATATATATATATATATATATATATGATTTTCAGAATGTGAGAGATTGTATATAATAAATTCCACAGCCAAACAACGTCGCAGCTCACAAGAGCCATGACAGTCAACGAACCGGAAGTCCAAGACTCGAGTTTCGCCCTCATTTGGGGTCATCAGTTAGACACATCCGAACTCAGGATTCGAAACCCGAGCCTCTTGCATGCGAGGCAAGCACTCTACCAACTGAGCAAACGCCCCGCACACAAGAATTTCTATTAACCAACACAGATCAAGCAAAAAACGCCGAAATCCGACTGTGAAATGAACCTACTTCGTCTCGACAAGAGACGCGGCCATCCAACCAGTCAATAACCCAAGCCGATGTCTCACAAGTAGGAGTTTTTAACTCGAAAGGACGACGCCATCCAGCAATGCTAATCAAACGAGCAACTTATAATAGGATTTTCAGAATGTGACAGATTTTATATAATAAATTCCACAGCCAAACAACGTATGAACCTACTTCGTCTCTTGTGTGCGGGGCGTTTGCTCAGTTGCTAGAATGCTTGCCTCACATGCAAGAGGCTCGGGTTTCGAATCCTGAGTTCAGATGTGTCTAACTGATGAGCTCGAAGGAGGGCGAAACTCGAGTCTTGGACTTCCGGTTCGTTGACTGTCATGGCTCTTGTGAGCTGCGACGTTGTTTAGCTGTGGAATTTATTATATATATATATATATATATATATATATATATATATATATATATGGTAACAGGGAGACCAGACGTTGCCCGGGATTGAGTGATGATCAACGAATATTTCACACTCCTATATTTTTATTGTCATGGAAATCCGTGAAATCGCCAGGGAGGAAACTTCAATTGTTTCCATGCAGTAACTTAGTCCAAAATGTTATTCTACATTGCACCCACGAGAGCTTATTGTTTCTATTATAAAGTCATTTTATATAAACTTCTTTCCAGTGAACGAAAGAAAAAACCTTTAAGAAATTTTAACCTATAAAAGAGGTCATGAAAAAAGTTTCCCCATCACAGACCAGTTCTTCTTCCTGTAAAGTTGATATCGGTCCGTACTATCCCACATGCACAGAAAACATGGTACTTGGTGAAGCCAGGCTGTTTTCCTAACAAAAAATTCACCATTTTCAGGTCGACCCTAATAAACCATTTATGCTGATCATAACCAATTTTCTCCAGAACAAACTTCACCGCTTCATACTTGTTGCCGTTGTGTAACAGAACATCTTTCGGTTATCGCTTGCTACTGTCAATGTACAGTCTCCAATTTTCTGGTTCGTACTGTGGCACTCCATGATTGAGCAGAAACTGCGCAATATCTGAACAGTACACGTAGTCCTTTTCTTCAGAGAAAAAGAAACGGAGGTATTCTTTATGTCTGTTGCGGAAGCAGGTGATGCTAGCGCTGTCAGAGAGGAGATTTTTTTTTCCTTCAATCTGGATGCCAGTCAGCAGAGTTCTTTGAAAAGCTGAAGTCGCGAACTAGATCACTCAACTTCTTTTGGGAAATAGATGTGGAGCATCATCTTCAGAAACCACTTCTTCTTCTTCTTCCTCCTCCTCCTCTTTTTCTTCTACTTCTTCTTATTATTTTTCTTCTTTTTCTGTTTCTTCCTTTTCTTTTTCTTCTTCTACCTCTTCTTCTTCTTCTTCTTCTTCTCCTTGTTTTTCTTCTGCTTCTTCTTTTTCATTTTCTTCTTTTTCTTTGTCTTCTTCTTTTTCTTCTTCTCCTTCTTTTTCTTCACGTTCTTTTTCTTCTCGTTCTTTTTCTTCTTGTTCTTTTTCTTCTTCTTTTTCCTCTTCTTCTTTTTCCTCTTTTTCTTCTTCTTCTTCTTCTTCTTCTTTTTCTTTTTCCTCTTTTTCTTCTTCTTTTTTCCCCTTTAAAACTGGAGGTATCTTCGTCACTAATGTCTGAAAGGTTTCAGAAGATAGGCACTGGAATCGCAATCACAATGAACTATAGGACGACGTGCTGATTGATGACCAGGATACTTGAGGCTGCCCTGGTTCTTTCTGTTGATCCCATTCAAATCACCAGCGCGGAAGTAGCAGTCATCGAAATTCCAAAGTTCAGACTCGTCTTGCCATTGGTCCATCGCCAGCAAAGTCGTTTTTGAGTCGTTTTCATATGATTTGTATACAAGGAACTTCCATTTTACTCAGTGTCATTAGCCTCTCTCAGATGAGGTGTTGGGTTTGATTTTCAAAATATGCCTACAATAAACACAATGCTAGAAAATATATGAATATAAATTTCTTTCTGTCAAAAAGATTTCATATCATGTGTCATTTAACAAAAGATGAGACTAAACCAAAAAATCATATGCTACAAGATTGTATCTTACAGTTGCCATATCTGGGCAGGAGCTGCTAAAAACAGCCTCTCCTGCCTTGACAGAGTACAAAATAGACTTCGTGGCTTAGTGGGGAAGTCCCTTTTCTCTTCCCCGCAACCTCTCTCCCACAGAAGAGACGTTGCGAGCCTATCCTTTTTTTATTGTTATTTCCATGGCAGGTGCTCGTCTGAACTCCAATCTCTGGTCCCCCCTCGCCAATCTTTCACGAAAAACACCCGTCTAGCTGAATCCACTGTGAAAAAATTCCCCCACTCTTTATCTGTGCCTAAATCAAAACGTGGATTCCATGAACAAAGCTTCTTTCTTAGAACTGCAGGCCTGTGGAACTCTGTTCCGTCTGCCTGCTTCCCACCTGACTACAACTTGAATGTGTTCAAGTCCAACGTTAACAAATTCCTAATGAACCGCCCCCTTAAGTAAACACTTCATCAAATATCCACACTAACGTACTGTACTTGCAATAACCCTTATCCCTGAGTGGCTTCCGGGCCTTGATAAGTGGTGACCACCGTGTAAAAAAAATACTTATCCTTTTACATTACTTCATATAGAAAAGATAATACTTACGATAATACTTACGATAACAAAGACACTAGTAAATATATAAGCATGTTTATCTTTACTAATATGTCTTATTACACGTGAGTGAATTGGAATGTATTTGTGTGCATACATTTAACTTTTTATATCCTTGTAGATATAAACACACATAAAGATATTTACTTGTTTTTTTTTCTATAAAGGAGGTGCCATAGAACCATCTCCATTACCAGTGATTTCATTTCCAATTACTTCAAGAAATAGAGGTGAGATCATTGCGTATATCATCCTTACAAATATAAATATAATGAATATGCTGTATTACATCAATGATATTACATTAACCTAAAAATCCGTGGATATAATAAAACGGTGTTATCATACCTGGTCATAAGAAATCTGATATGTGTGATGCCCAAAGTTCATCCTGGTCTTCAAGCGTAATACCACAATAAGAATTGTAAGCACGCCCAAGGTAACTTGTAACTGGAGGAATTTTGTACTTTCCACATACGTAGCAGTACAGGTCAACCTTATTTCTGCTCTATCTTCTTAACGAAGCTATCTCATTCACCTGTAAAAGAAAAATAGATACACAGAAGATAAGAATACACGCAAAAAGGAAAAGCATTAAGGAATGCGTTGTCATGGTAATAAACAAACAGGATTGACAGACGCAAGAAATGAAAATTTAGAAAAAGAAAAAATTTAAGAGGGAAGATCAAACACTTTTAAAACTTAACCCAGTCCATAAGTAAAAAAAAAAATGCACTTCACCTCGATCAACTGCTTCTAAAATGCTCTACGCATGCATTCATGTGATCAAAAACGTAAAAACGACATTTTCTTTTACATCGGGGTCACCACTTATCAAGGCCCGAAGGCCATTCAGGGATAAGGGTTATTGCGTGTACAGTAATTTATCAGATAGTATTGTAGTAATCATTAGTATTGGGGGTTTTGATAGAGTGTCTTACTTAAGGGGGCGGTTTTTCAGGAATTTGTTTATGTTGCACTTGAAGACGTCCAAGTTGTAGTCAGGTGAGAAGCAGGCAAGCGGCAGAGAGTTCCACTGGTGATCAGTTCTAAGAAAGAAGTTTTGCTCATGGAATCTACGTTTGGATTTAGGCACAGATAGAGATGATGGGGTTTTTACCGGTTAAAAGTGTTTTATATACGACAAGCCTGAGCACCGGGTGTTTGGACGTGTGTGTTGAGCAAAAAAAAAAAAAAGTGTAGTAGGTAGGAAGGTTCGAACCTGTACCGTGAAGGAGAAAAAAAACGTGAAAATAAACCTCATGAGGCCATATCACAAAAACTTGCCCGGACTGAGCAAATCTAATGATATTTCTAGATTCAGCGCATCAGATTCACCGTATATCAGCTGAAAAAAAAGGTAGAGAACCAATTTGCTGTTGACCAGTGTTATTTATTCACTTTTTATGGTTTCTTATAAGAGCTCTGGCTTCATTTCACTTTTAAACTGAATTCTATTAATGCAGTTTCTACATTCTGCATAATAGTGTAGAATTTAGAATAAAAACGTTCTACATAGAAAACTGACCTTTTCGTTGTGTGTGCGAAAAGTCTCTACCATACTCCTCTCTGAATATATATATATAT
>NC_136511.1:13693339-13723339 GCF_053919585.1 Euprymna scolopes | reverse complement strand
TCGGTACGGACCCGACTATGGAAGATCAGATAATAAATAAATGTGGATTTATAAGATCAAAGAATCCAACCTTGATCGCCCTTCGGGGCCCGTGGCGCAGTTGATAGAGACGTTGAATCTCTACGGTTCCAGATGAACATTGTCTGAAGATAGCGGTTTCAATCCCACCCAAAGCGTGCCAGAGGTTAATTGGTCAAAAATGTGGTGCGACGACAACAACTACGGATGGCAGTGATGGCTGAGAATGCAGTTAGGAGATTCGAAGTTCCTATCCGTCGCGGTTACCACCTGACGAAGGCCAGAGGAAGTTGGCCGAAACGTTGTGAACCAATAAAAAGATTAAAAAAAACAAAAACAAAAAAAAAACAACAACTAATAAAGATGAGACAAATAGTCCGAAATAAAAATAAAATTAACATATATATATATATATATATATATATATATATATATATATATATATATGTTAGTTTGAGGTTGCTATTGAAAAATATTAACATATATATATATATATATATATATATATATATATATAAGTTTGAGGTTGCTATTTTCCAAAGGTAGAGTAATCAGTGAAATATAACGAGGTTCATACAAGAGTGCTTAATACAGAAGTAGAGCAGGTTACATTTGTCTTTACATAACCAGTAGTTGCTACACCGTCATGAGCATGTTTCGGTCTACTTGTATTTACTAACAAGAGACAAAAACGGAATTCAAAATCCATTCTTTAGAATTCTGTTTTCGAAAATAAGGGTTTTGCCTGATGAGGTCTCTAGTAAGTAAATACTAGTAGACCAAAACATGCTCATGACTGTGTAGCAACAAACTACTGCTTATGTAAAGACAGATATATATATATATATATATATATATATATATATATATATATATATATGTAAACATGTCTATATGTATGTATGCCTGTGTACATTTCCCTACACAATAACTCTGTCAATTTTTGGTCTACAGATTCAAAATTTGATATACAGAGTACTGAGATTTGGGAAAATCTTTGTAATCCCTTTTCGGCCAGAAATTTGGCTGTTAAGGCATCAAAGTTCAACGATTTTACCTTTGAGAACTCTACTAAACTCCTAGCCAATTTTTTGTATAAACAATTGAAATTTTAGATATAGGTTTCTTGGACATGGATCTAACTTAACTTGATTTGAGCCCAAAACAATTAATGTTAAGTGGTCATAATAAAGATAAAAAATATGACATTTTTTTTTGGCTCAACATACACCTCCAAACACCCAGGCAACGCCGGGCTGAAATGCTAGTATATATATATATATATATATATATATATATATATATATATATATATATATATATATATATACTAGCAGGGGTGCCCGGCGTTGCTCGGGCGTTTGGAGGTGTATGCTGTGCAAAAAAAGCAAAAAAAAACAAAAAAAAATGGTTAATTTTTTAAAACTTTGACCCCTATTATGACCCCTTAAAATTTATTGTTTCGGGCTCAAATCACTTTATTAAGTTAGATCCAGGTTCACGGAACCTATATCTAAAATTTCAAGTGTCTAGACCCAAAATTGTCGGAGGAGTTTGGTAGAGTTCTTAAAGGTCAAATCGTTGAAATTTGACCCCTTAACAGCCAAATATCTGGCTGACACCCGTCACATCGATTTTCCCAAATCTCAGTACCCGGTATTTCAAACTTCGAGTCTATAGACTAAAAAATGACAGAGTTATTGCGTAGGGAAATGTACACAGACAGACAGACACACAGACAGACAGACAGACAGACACGTTCACTTTTATAGATATAATATAGATATATATATATAAGAATGTAGACGGAAGACAATATATGTATTTCTTTTCTTTACATGCGTTATCAAGTTACTTTTTTTGAGTCCAACTTGTACACGCATTTAGTGATGGGAGGGTGTTTCTTTGTTTTTGTTTTTGTCCGTATTTTCCGTCGTCCAATCCTCCATTGCCATAATGACCCCCTTTTTTTCGTTTGCTTTGATGCAATGTCCTATTTTTCCCCCCGCGCGTCTCTCGACCGACGCTGACAATTGCTCGTGTCAATGAACGATTTCGCTATTCAAACGACGCGCGATCCCCCCTCCCAACTCACCAACCCTCTCTCCCTGTCTCCCCTTTCTTTCTCTCCGCGTCAAAACGACCAATTAATGACAATTACGGCACGACACTTAACGCCGATTGTCACTATTAGTTCTCAAACATAAAGCATGAAGTATTTGACCACCATCTCCTTCTTTTCTCCATCACTGTCCTCCCGTTCGCGCGCTTTTTTTCGCCACGCTGGCATTCAGTCCCAACCAATCATTACAAACGACTCATTCCTTTACATTTTTTCATTTGTCGTTCCCTTTGAAGACGATGGCAATTCTTTGTCTAAATAACAATTTCCATTCTCTTCGCTCTTTTTAAACGTTAAGTCGAAGACGAAACCTCGTCATTATGTTACGATTCATCCCAAAACGTCCGGCCGAACATTTCTACGGCATTCTTTGTCCTGTCTAGTACCTCTTTTGTTAGTACTTTTTTTATTTATATATATATAATTATGATTTTCATTCCCGACTCATCAACAACTGTTGGGTCGTTTATATCCAAGGAGGTTATACTTATGATATTTGTTCAACATGAATTGACCCTTCTGTATCAGCACTTCTCCATCGTTACTATTCCTAGGAGCGCGTTGACCCTTCTCTCGGCCTACTAAGTCGCCAGGTCTTCCGATGAAAATTTTTTAATAATTGCTTTTGGGAAATTATTAATTACTAGCATTTCGGCCCGGCGTTGCCCGAGTGTTTGGAGGTGTATGCTAAGCAAAAAAAAAACAAAAATAAAACCCCAAAAAACGGTCAATTCTTAAAACTTTGATCCCTATTATGACCCCTTAAAATTTATTGTTTTGGGCTCAAATCAAATTATTAAGTTGGATCCATGTCCAAGGAACCTATATCTAAAATTTCAAGTGTTTCGACCCAAAATTGTCGGAGGAGTGTGGTAGAGTTCTCAAAGGTCAAATCCTTGAACTTTGACCCCTTAATAGCCAAATTTCTGGCCGAAAACCGATCACCTCGATTCTCCCAAATCTCACTACTCTGTATATCAAATTTCGAGTCAGTAACCTAAGAATTGAGAGAGTTATTGCGTAGGGAAATGTACATAGACAGACAGACACACAGACACGTTCATTTTTATATAAGTATACTAGCAGGGGTGCCCGGCGTTGCTCGGGTGTTTGGAGGTGTATGCTGGGAAAAAAAAGCAAAAAAACAAAAAAATGGTTAATTTTTTAAAACTTTGACCCCTATTATGACCCCTTACAATTTATTGTTTCGGGCTCAAATCACTTTATTAAGTTAGATCCAGGTTCAAGGAACCTATATCTAAAATTTCAAGTGTCTAGACCCAAAATTGTCGGAGGAGTTTGGTAGAGTTCTTAAAGGTCAAATCGTTGAAATTTGACCCCTTAACAGCCAAATATCTGGCTGACACCCGTCACATCGATTTTCCCAAATCTCAGTATCCGGTATTTCAAATTTCGAGTCTATAGACTAAAAATTGACAGAGTTATTTCGTAGGGAAATGTACACAGACAGACAGACACACAGACACACAGACAGCCAGTCACGTTCACTTTTATAGATATAATAGATTATTTGCCTCCCGATTGTCTTTCTCGTTTTATTTATTTATTTATTTATTGTTTATTTATTTATTTATTGTTGACTATTTTTAATGTTTATTGTTCGGCTTTTTATATGAGGATTGATAATTCGTGTTATTTGGATTATTCGGCAAAATGGTTCCTGAGTTCGATATAAAGATATTCCCGAGTTCGACAGAAAGGTTTGCGAGTGCGATGGAAAAATTCCCAGAGGTCGACAAAAAAGGTTCCCAACTTCGACAGTTACGAAAGAAGAATTCCCAAGTTCAACAGAAAGATTCCCGAGTTTGACAGAACAATTTCCAGGTTCGAAAGAAAGATTCCCAAGTTCGAGATAAAGATGCCCAAGTTCGACAAGGAGATTCCCGAGCGCCAGAAAGATACACAAGTTCGACTAAAGATTGTCGATTTCGATAGAATCATTACAAACTTTGAAAGATCGATTTCTGAGTCTGGCAAAATAATTCCTTTGTTCGACAGACAGATCCCCTAATTCGACAAAATAATTCCTTGGCTTCAGAAGGAATGCTATGGCTTTGTACCCTTCTCTTATTTGCCCCCTCTTCTCTCCCGACCTGAACCCACTGGGCTACTTATTTGGTCATACGTCGAGAATGTCAACAACATGATCTCTCAGAACACCAAAGCCAACCTGACCGAGTATTCGCCGAGCTCCTGCCGGCGCTTGTGAAAAAGTCATGCTCACAGTTCCACGCCCGTATCGAGACGGTGATTGGGTTGAAGGCGGCTACATTGAATAGATGTCAGCTCTACTGCATAATCAAGTTACCTGAATTGATTTTTCAATAAAATTCTTAAAATAAAGCTGTAGTATTGTTTTCTTTAGGGCGGCAAATTTATCGTTCCACGCTGTAGACATGGTGGTGTATTGCCCAATCGACCAAATGTTCTGTTTTGTTTATATATACCCGTGTCTATATATTTCTCGTGTATATAAGATATAGTTTTTTTTTTTATAATCGATGCTCGTGTGTGGTCTAGTGTTGAAATTATAAGGACAGTTACTTTATTTTGTATATGGGATGTCTGTAAAATGTCGATCTATTAGGTGTATATTTAATAGTCTCTGTGGTTGTTTGTGCATATTCAGGACAATAAGGAATGGGACAAGAATGGAGAGTTTTTACTTATTGTCTCCTTCTCGTATGGCAGCAGCCACCTGAAAATGAAGGCTGTTTTAGTTCCGAATAAACACCACAAAACGCCGAGTTATTATTTTCAGATCTTTATTTTTAAATGTTCTACGTTTTGGAGTTTGCAGCTTTTAAACTTATCCTTTAAATTCTCCTTAGTTGGCCCGTAATTCTTCCATTTGACCACAGAGACAACCCCTGTTAGTTCTTACCCAGTTGTTAGCTAACTCACAACTAGTATCCTCGGCTTCCCCAATTCTTATTTCTACGGACTTACAAGTCTCTTCTTGCGTCAGCCAGAGTTGACAATTTCGTTCCTATTTACAATGCCTTCCCACGGGACAGAGTTAGACACCAGGGTCGTTTTTTAACGTGGAGAAAACGAACAAAAATTAAAATTGTCTCAGTCGTGAAGGATTTCTCCTCCACTGACAGAGAACAAGAAATTAAAGTGCAGCATCTGAAGAACAGATGGTATTTATTTGCTCCCCCACCGAGCAAATTAGGCACAAGGCCGATTTTTAATGTGAGGAGTGAAGGGAGGGGGAAGGGAAAAAGGGGACCAGCTCCCGAGAGGCGGGAATTGGGAGCTGGTTAATTGTCAGGCATGTGGGGTTGCCCCCACATTTGGTCTTTGCTAGTCATAGCTAGTCATAGCTTGCAGCATCTGAAGAACAGATACTACACTTTGATCTTGTCCCGAAGTTGACAATTTCGTTTGTCATGTATGCCATATAGTTGTTTACTAAACCAAATTCCAAACTAACTTTATGCTTTTCCTCAATTCAGAATATTTTCCTTAACCTAAAACTCCTCAGTTAAATATTTTACATAAATATTTTAACTAACATTTTTTAACCTAAATAATTTAATAACAACTAAACATAATAATCGCTCTCAGCATTGTCACTAACCGCCACAAGATAGCACGGTCGCTAAGCAAAGGGCCACAACCTAACAATGATATAATAGGAAGATACCGATAATAGCGAATAGAATATTTTTCGAAAAGACCCTGAAGATGTACTTATAACTTTGATTGATTTTTTCATTTTCTGCAGATGAAATAGAATTAGCGGTGCAACCTAAGCCGGTCGTAGTTTTCCTGAATTTTTTTTTCTTGTGTTAAAACTGGCCTATCTTGCCAAACGAACAAACAAACAAGCAACAATTAGGAAAGACCGTTCTCATTGGATAATAGTATTCAGTGCGTGTATGCATATCTGGCAAGGTGATATTCACAAACAAAAGTTGCTCCTGTCTCGAAAATACTTCTCATCTTTCACTCGTCAATTACAAATAGAGAAAAAAAAAAAAAAGCGGGACCCAAGAAATTAGGACGCCCACGTCAAGAGACAAACGGATACATATGAAGCATGAAAACAGTGGGGGGGGGAGAAGAGGGGGGGAAAGGGAAGATGATGATAAAAAGGAACCAGAGGAGAAGGAATAACTCAAAAGGAAAAAAAAAATCAGATATGGTGGTGGTTTAGTTGTGAAGAAGAAGAAGAAGAAGAAGAAGAAGAAGAAGAAGAAGAAGAAGAAGAAGAAGAAGAAGAAGAAGAAGAAGAACGAGAAAAAGGAGAAGAAGAAGAAGAAGAAGGAGGCGGAGGAGGAGGAGAAGAAGAAAAAGGTGAAGAAGAAGGATAATAAGAAAAAGAAGAATAGAGGAAGAAGAAAGAAGAAGAAGAAGAAAAAGGTGAAGAAAAAGAAGGATAATGATAAGAAGAAAGATAATAAGAAGGAGATCAAGAAGAATAAAAGGAAAGATAAAAAGAAGAAGAAGTAGAAGAAGAAGATAAAGAACAATAAGGAGAAGAAAAATGAGAAAAAAGGAGAAGAAGAAGAAGTAAAAAAAGAAGAAGAAGATCTGATGATAGAGGAAAATCAAAGGAAGAAGAAAAAAAAAGAAAAATCAAAAATGAAAAAGCGACGAGGACGGAGATAAAGAGAAGCATTAAATATGAGTGAAAAAAAAAAAAAAGAACAAGCAAAGAAAGACGAAGAATTAAGATTTAGAAGAGGAAAGGAAATGTACGAAAGGAAAAGAAGAAAAAGAAAAAAAAAGAAAACGTAGCAGAATATTTTGAAGAAAACATCATCATCATCATCATCATCATCATCATCATCATCATCATCATCATGCAGTCCGGCAATCTTGACGATTGACAAATTGAGTCCTCAGTGCTTTATCCTTCGGTATTGGCGTAGTCTCGTTCCGTCACCACAGGACTTTCCACCTTGGCCCCAAACTTGTTTGCGCAGTTTAGGTGCAGTCTCTGTTGCGTATCAAATAGACACCCTCTGAACCTTCAATACGTATGTCCAGTGGAGCGAACTCGCGACGACTTGGAGCAGAGGAGGCCGCAGCTTCTGGCCGAAAGTAATCTCAGTGAAGTAAACAGTCGCCCTATCGTGTCCGCTACTACGCCTTTTCTTTCTGGGTGAGATTCCATAGCTTTTTAAAGAAAACTTCAAAGCAGCAGTAAAATTTGAAGTCAAAGTTCCCATCTCTTAGCCATTTGTTGTGATAAGGCCCACAAGGCAGTGGTGCTTGATTTTGGGGTTGGTTTCCCTAGTCTTCGCCCAACCATGAGCACCCACAAGACAGTTGGGTAGGAGATGGTAGTGTGCCAGGGCATGTCTACACATCGGTGGGCCATAACGCACTACTTCTGGGGTTTCCTACTACTCAGAGATCTCCTACAAGTTTAGCCTGGGGCCGCAAGGAAACAACACGTTTAGAATAGAAAAGAGCAGGGAAATAACACAGAAAAAAATTAGAAGGAAAAAGAAAAAGAGAAAGTAAGAAAAAAAATAAAAGAATGAAATAAAATTGAGAAAAGTATGAGAAAATGAAAAAGAAAGGGAAAGAAACGAGACAAAAGAAGAAGTTACGAAAGAAGAAAAATATGCGAAGAAAAAATCAAATAAGAATAATAAGGAAAAAAATAGAGGAAGGAAAATGAAGAGAGAAATAGAAAGAAAAAGAAACAAGATAAGAAATGAGCTGCGTGCGAAATAATAAAACGAAAAGGAAAAGATGAAGAAGAAAACACAGAATAAGAAAATGAAAAGATGGAAATCGAAGAATTATAAGAATAAAAACAGAGGGAAAAGAAAGATAAGAAATAACGAAAAGATGAAAAAAGAAGACAAAGAAGAAGAAGAAATAAGAAAGAAGAAAAGGAAATGAAAAGAAGACTGAGAAAGAAAGAGAGAGAGAAAAGGAAAAAGAAGAAGAAAGAAAGATGAAATAAGATAAAAAAGAGGAAAAAGAAAAAAAGATGAAATAATATAAAAAAAGAAGAAAAAGAAGAAAACAGAAGAAGAAAGAAATAAGAAGAATAAAGAAAGAAAAAGGAGAATGAGAAATAGGAAAAAGAAGAAAAAGAAGAAAGAGGAAGAAAAAGACGAAAAAGAAGATAAAAAGAAAAATATGAAAAGAGAAGTCAAAGAATGAAAAAAGAAGTAAAAAAGAAAAGAAGAAAAAGAAAAAGAAGACACTGAACTTGAAGAAAGAAAAAAGAGGAAGAAAAAGAAGAAGAAGAAGAAGAAGAAAATTCCTTTTCGCTAAGTGGTGAATCATATTTCCAACGCTGAAATAGATACACTTCATCTCAACATATTGTTCAAGTTTTCTTGGGGTTTTTTTCGATCTTTTTTTATAGTTAGGATAAGATAATCACCCAACCCATCTTCTATGCCGAAGGTTGTTCGTACCCTCCACCGAAAATGTGGCATTTACGGCTACAATATGCCCTCTTTAGAAAGAAAACCAAGCAGAAAATATGGCTTGATGTGAGGTCTGCATGTGTGTGCAACACTCTCACCTTGATCGATCGGTCTCAGGTGAGAGAGATAATGAATTGATCAGATATCGATTAAAATTGCATGTAATTGATTTTTTGAGATCAGATGAAGATAATAGTCGCGTAATTGTCTTATTAATCCTATGCGACACCGTGAAAAAAATCCATAATGTTTTACTCGTAAAATTCCACGGTGCTTTTCACATCTACGACTCTCAGAGTGAAGCTAATTTTTCATTCATTAGTGCCGTTCCTGTCGGGCAATATCCAAAGCATCTATCGTGTTTGAAATGGAGCACGCCTCGCTAAGAAAATCTGTGAGGATGTGTGCGATAATCTAACCGTCGGCGCCGCAGAAACACTACGTATTGTGCGCATTGCCCCACTTGTGCAGGTTGGTCTGTGCTTTGAAAATCTTCGCTCGGGTCCAGTTGGATGTTACTTACTATTTTTAGGGGTTTTAAAAGCCTGCTGGAAGAGCTTCTTTTAGTGTTGGGAGAACCTTGTTGTTTTTGTCGTATTCGAGAGAATCTTCTCACTAATATAAGATGAAGGACGCTGGTGTTCTTGGTCTGATGTCTGGGACGATGGCAAAGATCTCGTGGGATGGCAGTCGCTACGGCAGCTTTTGATGTTTATATAGGTGATGATGGTTGTCGTTGCTCTGCTTGTCATGTTCTGCGTTCGTTATTGACTTTCGGGGAATTTGCATCGGATTGCTTCCGAGCCTGTAGACCGATAGGTTTGTCAATTTTAAGTTGCCAGTAATCGTTCCGCATGTTCATCTTAGCAGCATGGACGGAACGATCCCCTGCCGTTGCATAGTATTCTACAAATGAACTATCAAGATATGTATGGAGTATTGTTATTATATTTGGGACGGTCAATCTCCGTTAAAGTTTAAGGATTTGATAAAGTATAGAAACCAATCGGCGATTTACTTGAGCCTGACCGTTTTTTCTGCTCTGCATCCTCTTTCTCATAGACGTAATATTGCTAGTTTCAGTCAGTGTTAGTTTATTGCTAATCGCCTGGGGCGCCGTTTCAGGGGAATGACGACTGGGCTGCCCAAGCACTTTTAGCAGGTCAGAGAGCCCCTGTTCCGTGGCACTGACTTCTTCAATCCCGTTTTCCACCCTGGTTTCTGTTATTACAGTGGGAGAGAACAAAGCAGAACAAAAAAACGACCAAGTTAGAAATCTTTAAGCACCTGAGTGTATCATTAGGTGTGTCAGACATTTCGTGAAAATAGTGAATAATTCCACCCCATCTTTCCAAGTTTATAACTCCTCGAAAAATGTAATTCAAGCCCTAATTTTTTTTTTCAATTAAAGGAGCAAGGACCATGGTATCATTAAAAAAAAACAAAAAAACAACGTGTTATTTTTTTTTAAAGGTTTTAAACTTCGGACTTTACAGGTAAATTTCTAAAAAAGCAGTTCTTTTTTTTTGTTTCAAATTTGAATATATTATTTATTGACATTTTCTCTTCAATTTGTGATATATAACACTTTCGTGAGTAAATTAATTATTTACTTTTTAATAGACATTTCAAAATGGGAGGCGTGAATTATTCGACCCCCTGTCTTTCCAAGCTTTTAACTCCTCGAAAAATGTAATTCAAGCCCTAATTTTTTTTTCAATTAAAGGAGCAAGGACAAACGTTCCATTAAAAAAAAAAAAACAAATAACGTGGTTTAAAAAAAAAGGTTTTTAACTTCAAACTTTACAGGTAAAATTCTTAAAAAAAGCACTACTTTTTTTGTTTTAAATTTGAATATATTATTTATTTACTTTTTCTCTTCGATTTGTGAGTAAATTAATTATTTACTTTCCGGTGAGTAAATTAATTATTTACTTTTTAATAGAAACTTGAAAATTGGGGGGGGGGGCGTGAATTAAAAAAAAAACGTTTGTCTAAAATATTATATTCGGTTTATTGGAAAGAACATAAAATTTCACATTGACCCTGAAAATATCGTAAAAATAGAATCAATAGAGAAATTTTGATAGATTTTTAAAGTTTAAAAATTGAAAAATATTGAGTTCGGAAAATTCATTACTGTTTAAAAAAAATATATTTCTATTACTTTTAAAACAACTTTAATAGTTTATTTTGGAAGTATAATCCATAAAGAAAATAAATAATCCACTTTTAACGGAGAAATTACGAGTTTTTTATATTGTATTCGCAGTTTCGTGTTAGGGGTGTCAAAAATTCCTACAAAAATTCTGATACACCTAGTGTATCATGCTTCCATGTGAAATGACGATTGTCCAGAAGTCTGTCTGTTTCTATTTTACGTTGCTACACAATTCTGAGTACACCTACGATGGATGGGTCGGCTTTTTATGCTTGTCAAATGGATCAAAAATATTTACAGTGAGTTCAGAGGAGAAGATTCCGTGGAAGTGCTCGAAAAAAAAGTGCGTGAGCGATGAAACTCTGCAGCGACGCAGCAAGCATTTTGGCAGACATTATGAAACATATTAAAAACCGATCGCTTGCAGAACTATCAAGCTATTTTAGTTTTTCCCTCTACCTTACTCTCCACACCCACTCTACCTATCCCCCAACCCCTTCCGCTGTACGACATGAACATACATCCTATTTACTATACATTTTACTAGAATATTTGATTTGACTACGAAATTTTCATCGTCCATGTAGAAACCGATTAAGCCAATCACACACCCTTTTTAGCAAATCAGTAAAAACAAACTACAAAAAAAAAACATGAAAAAGTAATAATCCAATGTCTTCCAAATGTTTGTTTACAAATTAACGCTTCAAAATCACATCATGACGTCACGCTTGTGTATGGTGATTCTTCATCTCCGTTTACATAAATGATGTCATTTTTATGAGTGACGTAATTCTCCGTGACTACATTCTGTGTAAACGTGACAAACAAGATAATAGTCAACCCTTATCTTAACCCTAACCCTAACCCTAAACTTAATCCTAGCTATAACCTAACCCGTATTCTAACTCTAAGTCTAATCCTAACTCTAACCCTAATAATAATTCTAATTCTAACCCTAAACTCTAACCCTAAACTCTAACCCTAACCCTAACTCTAACCCTAATAATAATTCTAATTCTAACCCTAATCATAACTCTACTCCTAATCCTAACTCTAATACTAATCATAACCCCAACCCTAATGCTAACCTTAAACCTAATCCTAACTCTAACCTAACCCTAATCTTAAACATAACCATAACCCTAATTATAACCTTTATCCTAACTCTTACCTAACCCTAAATCTAATCTTAACCCTAATAATAACCCTAACCCTAATACCCACAGACTTTTACCAAAATATTGATAGATTAAATATATTACAGCTTTAATACGTTTTTAGATTTATTAATTAACAAACGATGGACATTTTACAGATTTCATATTCGGCCATTTTGTCGATAATTAGATCAATCACACACCTTCTTAAGAGGATCAGTCAGATAATTCATAAGAAAAACAACAAACTAATGTCTTCGAAATGTTAAAGCATTAAAGCTTTATAAATGTTCTTTCAAAAAAAAAAAAAGAAAAGAAAACGTTTTCATGTACTTTAAGACATAGAATCGTTTTCAGACCTGCGAAGATGAGATGAAACGGTTATTGTCTTCAGTCAGCAAAGCGTGCCGTTGACATGGCTTTTTTTGATGGTATAATCCACGGGAGTATACTTTACAAGATCACTTATGTCATGCTTCCATATGAAATGACAGTTGTTCAGACACTCTTCAGTTCATATTCGACGTTACAACACTGTTCAAGTGAAGCTTATGCGGCAAATTAGTTGCTATTTTCGAGAGCGCAAAAAAAGGTCGTTGTAAAACACACTCCTTTTTGATTATGTTAAGGTACTTATGTGGAACGCTAGAGTGGTAGTGGGGGGTTGATTCTTGTCTGCATAGCGTCAAAGAATTGTTGCTATTTCAGTTTGGTTGGCATCGACCATAAAGAAGAAAATGGGATTTTTTGCTCGTTTGTTTTTTTTATTTTTTTGTTGTTTTCGAATGATTTGGCGTGGAACTTTGCAAAAATGGTCTTTCTATTTTAAGATGGCGATATTCAAGCGTATCCAAGCATTGCTGGAATTCTACAAGGAAGGATCGTGACAAGGAATTGCAGAAATAGCTGTTATCTAACATACTAGAGAAATGTTTACAGATGTCAGCATAATTAACAAAGCAATTATATCCACGCTGATGATTCCCGAAAAACGAAACATGTTCATCAAAGTATATTTAAAAGACCCTTTTAGGATGGGTACTTCAAAAGATAAAATAAAACCCTCCCACCTAAATTTGCGGAGTCCTTTTTCCTTTATTGAACGATTCTGAAATCAGACTCGGAAATTGTATCGAAACCAGGATTTTAAAACAGAATCAATAATTGTTTCGAAATCGGAGAATTTAGATCAAAGTCGGTAATTGTGTTGAGATCGGTAAGAATATTGGAATCACGTAGATACATACCTACATATATATATATATATATATATATATATATATATATATATATATATATATATATATATATATATATAATTGATTAGTTTTTTTTGGAAAAAGAATTCCAGCAGAGTACCAATGATCTGTCTCAACTAACAACTTTCTGTACACAAAATATAAAAAAAAATATATATATATATATATATATATATATATATATATATGCACACACACACTAGAATTACTATACTACTAACTTATATTCATAAACCTTTATCCTAGAGTAGCCTTCGGGCCTTCGGGCCTTCGAATTTGCTTTATCGCAAAAAGCGCTCCTTCATGAGGTCTCACTAGTAGCTACAATGTGGTGACTCACAAATAAAAAAAAATCAAAAGGTTTAGGATTTTCGATAGGTTATTTGAGAGAATAGTCTCAAATAGAGACATGATCGGTATTCCAAAACATTAGAGGGTATTTTTACGTTACTCCAGTCGAAAAGGATTTATGTTGTACCAACAGTTCAGCCCGGCTTTGCTCGGGCCCTATGTACTGTTCATAACTTTATGTGCGCATATATGTATATATATATATACATATATATATATATATATATATATATATATATAGTCTTTGAAGTTTTTAGCCTTTAAAACTATACAAAAAAAATATTTTTTAACATTCGTTAGAAAACCATCTAGTCAGTAAGTTATTTAATCACCTGCAATCACTGCATCAACTCGCTCTCGAATTTACTATAGTACCAATAATTTTTTTTCAAGGGATCATCAGTTGTTTACCATGAAACACTGTTTCGGGGATTTAATATATATATAAAGTTATTTTCCAAGACTCACTGTTTATCAAAATAAAACAGTCTCAGAAACGATCGTACAATTTATTGATCTTGTTTGTTCTTCCTTATGAAACAGATTTTTAATTTTTAATTTTCATTATAAATTATCAATCATCTTACTTAATATTAAAATAGCTCTAGAATATATATGCCTATCGAGCTTATTATATATCTACATTACAACGAGCACTGTTTTATTTTATTTTAATTGTATTAATAAATTTAATAATACATTAAAATATAATCTGCTCTTTAGACTCTTGTTCTTATCCCCTATATATATATATATATATATATATATATATATATATATATACACACATATATATATACATATATATATGTATATATATATATGTATATTTATATATATATATATATATATATTAAAATGTTTGACTCATGTTCAGATAAAACACATCTAAAGTTTCAAGTGTTTAGACCCATAATTGACAGAGTAGTTTGGTAGAGTAAACAATGGTCAACTCTGTAAATTTTGACCTCATTCCTGGCGAATTTTCGCGCAGAAACTGATTCAAAACCTCGCTGCATGTCTGAACGCCCTTTATGTAAAATTTCAAATGTTTAGACCCAAAATTGACTGATATTTTTGCTAGAGATCGTAAAGGTAAACTCTTTTGAACTTTGACCCCTTGGAAAATTTTCAGTCAAAAACCGATTAAAACGCTTGCCCTATGTCTGATTAAACTTTATGATTAATTTCAAAGGTTTAGACCAAGAATTGGCGGAGTAATTTGGGAGAGACTGCAGATGTAAAATATTTTTTTTTTAATTTGATCCCAATTTTGACTCATTAACGTTTATTGTTTTGAGGTCAAATCAAGTTAAAAAGTTTCATCCATGTCCCAGTAAGATAGATCTAAAATTTCAACTATTTAGACCCAAAATTGGCGGGGGAGTTTAGTAGAGTTTTCATAGGTCAAATCGTTAAAGCTTGATTCTTTAACAACCAAAAAACCGATTAAAAGGATTTTTTTCTAATTTCAATACCCCTCATCTCAAAACCCGACTCTGTAGACTAAAAGTTGAGTAGTAGTAGTTTGGTAGGGAAATTTACACACACAGACACTTTCACTGTTATAGATATATAGATTGCATGAAAAATTAGGAAATGTATGAAAGAAAGTGAGTAGTCTGTTGTTTTATTTCCCAATGCGTATCTTTAAATGCATGTATTATATACGCGCTAATCGCCATAGTCGTTTATACAACTGTCTAACGTGATATTCTCATTAAAGTTCGTGTCTTTTACATGGATATATAATTTATATAATTCATTGCTATAGAAGCGACAGGATCACACTATGCAATCACCGGTAATAACGGTAAAACCCAAGAAAAGTTGGTAAAAGTCCGGTATCCAGAAGTGAAGATCCAAAGGAATCGCGTTACTGGAAAATATCTTGATATCACCCAAATATATATATATATATATATATATATATATATATATATATATATATATAATCTGCGCCCTCTCTCTCTCTTTCTCTTTCTCTCTCTCTCTTACGCGCGTGCTCTCTCTCTCGCACTCTCTCGCACGCGCGCTCTCTCTCGCTCTGTCTCTCTCTCGCTCTCTCTCTCGCTTTCTCTTGATACGCACCCACACACAAACACACACACACATACATAGACACACATACCTCATCTGTTTCTAACTCTCTCTCTCTCTTTCTCTCTCTCTTTTTCTCTCTCTCTCTTTCTCTCTCTATATATATACATATATATATATATATATATATACATACATATATATATATATATCTTTTCGAAACAAGTTTTTGTGTCTTCTTTTTCTTTTATTTACTAAAGTGTTTTTGTTTGTTTGTTTTTTTACAAAAAATTATTCAATAGTCGTGATAATTTTAGATACTGTCCGTCGATTTGTTTGAGGTAGCATAATGTTTCACGTCCTTTCGAAGTCAGGCCTGCGTTTAAGAAGAGAGCACACTAGAATAAGCGGATTCTCACCTACAAATAAATAGCCAAGCGGTCCTGGATATGACTTTAAACTATATCCGATAGTGAGGCCTCAGCTTGTGGGCTTTGAGGAGTGTGGAGCCACCCTTTAATTGCCATTGCTCCCAGGTCCACTCTGACCCGGATTGGTAGTACCTGTTAGGGTCCTAACTATGGGTTAAATAGAAACCGACTTAAAAAAAATAACGGATCAGGTAAAGATTAGATACCCCGTAGCGGAAGACAAAGATTGTCGAACATTTCAAGTAGCACCGGTTGTTCGACCTTGACATTGCTGTTGGTTGTTTGTAAATAGCAAACATGATCGAATGTTCGCGAGCAAGATTTTTTTAAATATATATTTACAAAACTTTTTAAGATTTTAAAAATATATATTTACAAAACATTTTCTTTAATATTAAATATTAACAAAACTTTTAAGGATTAAAAAAATATATATTTTCTATTTACACAAAACTCTTTGTGTAAGTAACGAAACGAACGTAAATTTAATAAACTTTATTACAATAAATGGGTGTCTTTCTGAGTGCGTTTTTTTTTTAAATATATTTACAGAACTTTAATAAAACTAATAATAATTATTATTATAATTTTAATAAAAATTGTAAAATAATAAAAAGAATCTTTTTTTTCCACGTTTTTTCTTTCTTCGCCATACGGGTTCGAGCATGACTGCCTACCTACTGCCACTATTTTTTTTTTTTTGGCTTAACACACCTACAAACACCCGGGCAAAGCCGGACACACGGGCTACTAGTGAATATTTCATTATCGCTAAGAAATTATATATGCCTGTATGCATTTACTTTTTATTGATGCGATTCATGTATTTGGTCCGCCAGTCTATACCTCTTCTTTCATTCCCTCTATTTTATTTGCCAATTACCCTCTTCTTGATACTTCTACTCACCTGTTCTCCCACTATATTAAGTACTCTGTGTGCAATCAAAAAAAAGCAACTATATATATATATATATATATATATATATATATATATATATATATATCTTCTTCTTCTATCTATTCTTTTCTTCTTCTTTCTAAATAAATAAAATAAACTCATTTTTTCCCGCTGATTTTGACCTTAATAGGATTAAAAATCAAGATATTTCATGCAAATATAATATGCACAAACGGCAGAACAATATCCGAGGTGTGTTATAGGCTTATTATTTCTCAAATTCCTCGATAATCTTAGATTTCTATACTTTTTCTGCTGAGAAGTCACGGCCAAAATCGGTTAAGATCAATGGAAGTGGTAAAATATTTTCTCTCTAATAAATTCCTCCTCCTCCTGCCACCACTTAACACCGTTTGGGGATCGTTCACAAGGAACAGTTGAGAAGAGAACACCGGTTTGGCTTCGTAGTTCTTACATGTGAAGTTATTTAAAATCACTAAACTAAGCTGCAGTGCTCTGTGGCGTGTTGGTTAGCGTGCTGGACAATTCACATTATATTTTCACGTTCACGCCGACCTACCGTAGTCGTTTTTTTTTTTTTTTTCCTAAACAACTGGAATGGACTTTTTTTGGTGGCCGAACTGTTAACGTTGCAGATGTTTTTTTATTGGTTTTTTTTCAGACTTTATTTTCCTACTTTTACTCATGACTCCGGGTTTGATCCTTCCTACTTACCTACCATAACATTTTTAACCCCCCCCGTCCCGGAAACAAACACTCGGGCAACGCCGGGTACCTCCGCTAGTATATATATATAATGTTAGGTAAGCTTATGTTTGCACCAGATTTCTTACATGCCGTCTTAAACTAACAATTTTGCAAACCTCTGTCCTCTGATGAAGAGAATTGCATTTTTCGAAAATCCGCGGGATCGGTCTTGTCGGATATATAAAAATTTTGTATACATTCATTACAGGTCTTATAGTTTTTTTTTTTTATATAACTTTGATTAAATTTTCATATTAATATTTTTCTATTATTCTATTATATATATATATATATATATATATATATATACATATATATATATATATATATATATATATATATATATATATATATATATATATATATTATTGGTGAGACGATTAGCCGCAATATGAATCGGGAATCAGAAAAATCACATCTTAATCGGTATTGCAATCAGAAAAAAATTGAACCTATTTTCCGATGCCAAAACCGATTCCTTAAATTATCTTTTTTATTTGATTTTGGTTTAAGAAGTAATTTCCACTGCTTGTAATAATAATGAAATAATAAATATTTACTTATTTAAACTTCCAGTAGGACTAAAATCTCTACATCACTTCTTCGCAAGTGTGTTTTTACATTTGAGAAAATATAGGCACATTTCAGATGTGTTTGTACGGCAATCAGGACAAAATAAGAATGTTGAAGTTACATATAAGGAGATTTCTAAAGAATCGAAATCGGAATCGGGAATTTAGTACGGAATCGGTAATTGTATTGGTATCGGGTAAACTATTGGAATCGTCCCATCACTAATATAAATATATTGTTATCATATCGACAGGATACCAAACAGTTCCCTCGACACGATCCAGCACGATCTAAAAAAAGTATGTCGACACGACCCAACACGATTCCAACACGATCTCGAAAAGCTCAGTCGATTTGATCCGACACACTTCCAGAGCAATTCCGGCAGTGACGCACTGAGCGACTTTGGCCTCGATTTTTGTAGCCATTGGAAGAACTTAAGTTCGCCGTAGATGAGCCCGACTAACAGACTAATACACAAGTCTTGAACGCTTCCGTGCATGCTCGTAACAGTCCGACACCAAACCTACGCAAGAATACCTCTAGACTCAACCATTACATCGGTGTGAAATTTTAAATGATTGGCCCAGATGTATCGGAGTCCATGATAGGACTCACACACACAAAGTGGCTTTTATACATACATATATATATATATATATATATATATATATATATACACATATATGTGTATATATATATGTATATATATATGTATATATATATATATATATATATATATATATATTGTTCTCTTAAAAAACAGCTATGTGGACCGACTGTCATCACACGGCATCAGACACAGCTTGCTCTCAGTACATGGTACTAGACAAACTTATGCCGTAAATACGACGACAATTTTCACAATGATCGACGCAGGAAATGGATAGTAGGAGAAAGTAAAGCCGCACAGTCATCGAGCATATCTTGCCTAGCGCCGCACATCTCTTTCGATTTTAATCTCTCCATGTGCATTTGAGTTTGTGACGTCAAACTCGCGCCCCGTTCAAAACTACTGATGCGTCTACATGGCGAAATTTACGTATATGAATAATATTCACATTTTTGAATGCTCGACTTGGTTAAAATACATAACGTCTATGGGAACAATCCAGGAAATATACCTATACTAACAAACCGACCTGCCCAAAAACGATCTTTTTCGAAATTCATAAAGCCAACGTTACATAAATCTATATTTTATACATGTGTAATATATTCACTTTTCAGTCTATATAATTGTTAAATCTACTTTTGTCACTGGTCTACGATATACACACACTGACAGCGAGTAAAACACAACACAACTGATCTATGAGATAATATTTAGTTTTACATTTAACACCAAAAACAGTTTTCAATTGACAGTTATGTCGGGTGTTTGACATCAATGAAGTGTGGAGGGTGTTGTTGGTGCTTGGCTCTTAAGAATGTGAATCTGTGACCGACTGTTCCGCTTTATATTGTGTCAATTTATATAAACATTCTTTCCCGCTGGAATGTTTAATATTTCTCATTGTCCATTGTCTTAAATCCTTTGAGTGATATCCTTTTACATTTTTCTAATCAAATAAGGCATTCCAATAGACAATGGTAGAAAAGTTCCGCATTCCTCAATGGAATCAATCTGCGCGTGTGCAACCCATCAGATATCTCTCTCCCGGCGGTCCCCTGCCCATCAAACACATGCTCTAGCCTAAACTGTACAAGATGTTCAAAGTATTACTATAAATAATGAATATATATATATATGTGTGTGTGTGTGTGTGTGTGTTTGTGTGTGTATGCATATATGTGTGTGTGTGTTTTTTATGCATGTGTGTATGCATATATGTGTATATATGTTTAAATTTATGTATGTATGCATTATGTATGTATGTATATATGTTTAAATATGTATACATATCAATATGCCCATATATGTGTGCGTATTTATATATATATATATATGTGTGTGTGTGTGTGTGTGTTTATTTCTATATAAATCTTCTAGTACAATTATTACACTGCTACGACGCGTTTGAATTTCTCCATCTTAAAAGAGGAAAGGCCATTTTTGCAAACCGATTTAGACTGATCTTTCGAAAAAAAAAAATCTTTATACAGACGACAAACAACATACATAAGAAAAAAGATTAAAAAAAAAAGACAGCAATTCATTTCTTCCTTATTCCTAATTTTCTATAGCTGATGCCAACCAAACTGAAAAAGCAACAATTCTTTGACGCTATGCAGAAAAGAATCGTGATCCCCACCCCGCAAATCGACCCACCTAAGTACCTCAACATAATCAAAACGGCGTGTGGCAGAATGCGTCCAAGTTTTGTTTTGGAACGAGGGTTTTGCGTTCTCGAAAATAGCAACTAATGTGCCGCACAGTTTCACTTGAACAATGTTGTAACGTCAAATACGAACTGAAGAGTTTCTGAACAATCATCACTTCACATAGAAGCATAACACACGTGATCTCGTAAAGAATACTCTCCTGGATGATGTCTTCAAAAGCCAAGTCAACGGCACGCTTAGCTGACTTAAGACAATAACCGTTTTATCTCATCTACGCATGTCTGTCAACGGTTCTATGTCTTAAAGTACGTGAAAACGTTGTTTCTTTTTTTTGAGAGAGCATGTATATAGCTTGAATGTTTTAACATGGTTTGTTGTTTTTCTTATGGATTATCTGACTGATCCGCTTAAGGTGTGTGATTCATCTAATTGACAACAAAATGGCCGATTTTGAAATCTGTAAAATGTCCGCCGTTTGCTAATTACTAAATCTAAAAAAGTATTACAATTGTAATATTTTTAATCTTTCAATATTTTAGTAAAACTCTGTGGCTCTTACAGTCATGGTTAGGATTGATTATTATCTTGTTTGTTACGTCGTAAATGTCGAGGCGAAGAATTACGTCACTCATTAACATGGGGTCATCTAATAAAAGAAAGTTGGAGAATCACCATACACAGGTGTAACGTCATGATGTGATTTATTCTTTGACTACGAAACTAATTATGCTGACTGTAGAAAATTATGATTTAATATTAAAAAATTATATATATATATGTGTGTGTGTGAGAGAGAGAGAGAGAGAGAGAGAGAGAGTGTGTGTGTGTGTGTGTGTGTGTGTGTGTGTGTACTTGATTGCTTGTATCTTGTCTTCGAGAATCAGGCAATTCCATCATTTAAAACAGGAATAACAGGTAAATTTATATATATATATATATATATATATATATATATATATATATATATATATATATATATACTAGATGACTAAAATAGATTTTATAAAGCTCCCCTCTTCGGTAGAGCACTCTCGTAAATTATCTTACTCGCTACTTAATTTAGCTGAAATAATGCGAAGCTCGCGATTTGTTTACAAACAAACGTTTGAGCCCTCTACGAGTAGCGGACGGATGTTTATTTAAATAGACGTTCGGACAGTTTAATTTCGGCCACCGATTCCGTAGTCAGGGGGTAGGACTGCCGACTGTCATCACGACGGTTCTAGGTTCGATCCTCGGCTTGTGAGAGGTGTTAGTCTAGCGGCACTGATGAGTTGTGAAACAACGAAACAGGTCTGTATGTCGATGACTAAAATATATTTTATATATATATATAGATTAGTGTTCGGACGTCTGATTGGTATCGGAATCGCATATCGAAAAAATCAAAGCTTTTGGGGGTATCGGAATCGATGCCAAAACCGATTCCTTAAATTATCATTTTTATTTGATTTTGGGTTTAAGAAACATCTTCCACTGCTTCAAGTAAGAATAAAATCATAAATATTTATTGATTTAATCTTCCATTAAGACCACAATCTCTAGCCCAACCCCACTCACAAGTGTGTTTTACGTTTGAGAAAATATCTGCACATTTAAGGTGTGTTTTTACAGTAATCGGGACAAAATAACAATTTTATAGTTAAATATTTAGAAATTTATATAGAAACTGAATCGGTAAATGTATCGGAATCGGGAATTTAGTACGGAATCGGTAATGATATCGAATCGGGAAAAATATTGGAATCGCCCCCTAACTAATATATATATATATATATATATATATATATATATATATATATATATATATTAGTGACAGAACGATTCCAATATTTTTCCCGATTCCGATATATATATATATATATATATATATATATAGATTTATATGTAATATACTGAGTTCGTGTAATTCAGTAAATTTTCATAAACGAATGGGTTTTAATCCAAAAATGGTTGACTTAAGGAGTAAGCTACAAAATTATCACATTTCATAATTGAGCATTAATATACTGTGTGTGCAAAATCAAGACTTCAAGACAAGCTGTTGATGGCAACAAAAATTGTATTTCATTTTACGTTACAATTGTTTCAATGTCCAGTTCGACAATTTCAATTTATCGTTTGAAAATTTTCAAAAACCAGCATTTCTTCAGACTATATATATATATATATATATATATATATATATATATATAGTTTTGATCTTCTGATATATTAAGTTTAATATATTAATCGATAGAGAATTTTCTCTCTAATCAATACGTAATCCTCATGAATTAAGCTAACATTAAAGCGTATTTAACGACCGGGAAGCACCTGGTGGCCAGCTAGTATTTTAGTAAAACTCTCTAGGTCTTAGGGTTCGTGTAAGTGTTGATTATAATCGTTCTAGGTACGTTTATACAGAATGTCTCCACGAATAATTACGAAATTTCATTAAAATGACGGCATTGATCGAAACGTAGACGAAGAATAACCGTGATGTCATAATGCGATTTATTCCTTGATTCTGAAACAATTTTGGTGCGATTGAAGACAATTACGGTTTGATAATAAGAGAGATTTCTTGGGCTTGTGGCCAAGATCAAAGTGTAGGACGTCCCCCAGTACGAAAGGGTAAATGCGATATTATTTTACTAGCTAAGAGAAAGTTTTGTTTAGTTCTGGAATGACAATGATGACCAACGACCACCCATCCCCCCCTTTTGAGTTGGCCTTGTGCCTAAGTTTTTTGTTCAGTTGGAACTTACATTGTAATTTTAGCTTGAATAAAGAATTTAATATCTCAAAGTGTAGTATCTGTTCTGATACTACACTTCAGTTTTTTTGTCATAAGTTAGTGGAGGATAAATCTTTCACAACGGAGACATTTTTTTATTATTTTTGTTCCTATTCCCCACAATACAAAACGACTCTAGTGTCTAACACTGCCTTCCTGGGGAAGCAAGATAAATGGGAACAATTATGGTTTTTCAAATGTTTGATTTTGGGTCCCTCGTTTAAGAGTAGCGCATAAGTAATGAAATAAATTACTCTCGATGGTATTTGAGATTTATTTAGTGCATGGTAACCGTAAACTGCAAACAGCATCCTTCCCAGATACGAGTGGCATAAATTTGAGCAGGGGGCAGAGGCAAAACGCCGTATACAAAACGGAAGTCGAACGATGAAGATTGACCATTCACTGGACTAAACTTAAGCAGTACGCCAATGCAGATTTTCTCTCGCCCAATCCTTATAGGAGCTCTAACAAAGCCATCGCAGCCTCTACCGCCACCACTACCACCACCACCACCACCACCACAGTTTTGAACTTTTTTATTGTTTTGTATTGTTTTGTTTGTTTGTATTACTTTCTGCGACCAACATACCTAACGAAGGTCGAAGGCTACATCGACCGAAACGTTGCATAAATAACACTCAAGATGAGAACCATACTCCGATCAAAACAAGTATTGTAAATAATCATCACCGGTTTGATATCCGTTTTACATTCTGGCATGTGTGGCTTTAAAGGCCTTTGATAACGTATGACATAAAGGTCTACTTCAAAAATCTCCAGCTACGGTATAGCTAAATATGTCTTCTCCATTATTAACTCATTTCGCTCTGATAGGTTCATAAGACTAGTGATTGATGGACAGAAATTAAAACCCCCAGTATTAACTCTGTTATCCCCCAGGGATCAATCCTGGGCCCAACTCTCTTCCTGGTCTACATTAATGCTCTTCCAAATCACATCCTTACATCATTTGTAGACATTTATGCTGACGACACTACTATTTATGGTAGCACATCTAAGACAGTAAACAACCAAGTTCTCTCTGATTCTCTCTCCTTTGATCTTGAGCATGTGGTACTATGGGGAAAGAGGTGGCTGGTTACTTTTAATCCATCAAAAACCAAGCTTCAATCTCTACATCATCTACGCTCTTATGCCAATCTAGGATCAATTGAAATGAATGGCTCTCGTCTTGGGGAGGGTTCATGTTTTGACAAGCTTCTGAGCTTGACCTTTACTCCTGACTTGAAATGGAACACGTATATCAAATCAATTGCCAAGGTCGCTGGAAAAATGGTAGGATCCTTCCATCGTTCCAGTAGATATCTCACTGCTGATGCAATTTTCTACCTATATAAAAGCCAGGTACGGCCAGATATGGAGTACTGTTGCCACATCTGCAGAAACAGCTCATCCTGTCTTCCCAGAGTTTAAAATAGGCTTCGTAGCTTAGTGGGGGGTGCCTTTTTCTCTTCCCTGCAACCTCTTTCTCACAGAAGAGACGTTGCGAGCCTGTCTCTGTTATCGTTATTTTCATGGCAAGTGCTCATCTGAGCTTCAATCTATGGTCGCTCCATCACCAAACTTTCACGAAAAACACTCGTCTGGTCCAAACCACAATCAATAATTTCCCACACTCTTTATCTGTGCCTAAACCTAAACGTAGATTCCATGAAAAAAGCTTCTTTCTTAGAACTGCACGCCTGTGGAACTCTCTTCCAATTGCCTGCTTTCCAGCTGACTACAATTTGATTGTCTTCAAGTCCAATGTAAACAAGTTCTTGATGAACAGTCCCCTTAAGTAATCCAATTAAGAAAATTCCCACTACTTATGTTTACAACACTATAATCACATTGACTAATGTATACCCATTAACCCTTATCCTCAAGTGGCCTTTGGGACATTGATACGTGGTGATTCCTGTGTAAAAAATAAAAGTAACATATCTCTGGCCAGGTATTCGTCCCTCTATTCTCTTCAGTTTTTTTATTTTTATTTTCTTGAATGTTTGAGAAAGTGTAGAATTTGCACAGAAAACATAGCCCGCTGTTAGCAGGAAGCGTACCATTTCTGATGTTTTACTTCTTTCTGTTTTTCTTTCTTTCTTTTCTTAGGTTTCATTTCGTTTTTAAGAAATTAAAATCAAATAAATCCCTTTTTAGTCTCCGAACTACGTCCGCCATTTTGTGCTTTCTGCACCCAATTTAAATCTGCTTTCTTCTTCCATTTTCCCGTTCCTCATTTTTAATTAGGCTCGACACCCCCTTTTCTCTGTCTTGAACTCTTCCATGACCCCTCTTTATTTCTTCTTCCTCCTCCTCCTCCTCCTCCTCCTCCTTATCCTTTCATTCTCTCACTACAGTTATCTCTTGTAACTTTCCATTTCCTTTTTGTTCTTTATGTCTTTACGTCCCAGCATTACCTCCCCGCTTAAAATGACTACTCCTCGTTCTCCCTTTCTCCTCTCGCACCATCCCTACGTTAAAAGTCAACACCCCTCCTCCTTTTATTACCTCTCACTTCCCCCCTGCTTTAAATACCCATCTGATTTTTTTTTATTTGTTTCTCAGTCCTCCTACCATCAACCCTTCTCCTTTTTTACCTCCCTCTTTCTCAACCAACAGTCTTCACTCCTTCTTTTCCGATTTTCCTTTCACTCCTACTTACCCCCGCTTGTAAATCCTACTCCCCCTTTTTCTCTTGTTCTCTCACTTTCACTTAACCCCGCTTGAAAACTCTACTTAAACTTCCACTCTTTTTTTGTTCACTCGCACATATTTTCTACTCACTTGCTTATTCGATTCTTTGTTTTTCCTTTATCTCCAACTTCTCCCCGCCTTGTAATATCTACTTTCCCCTTTACCCTTTGTATTTTCCCTCCCACCCTCTTGCAATATCTACTTCTAATTTCCCCATTTTGCTGTCCTAACAAATCTTAACTAATTATATGCAGCCGGCATGCACTTTCGGCTATATTGCTCCGTTTTTCTTCTCCCCTCTTCGACCGCCTCCATTTCTTCAACGATTAAGCCTCATCAATCACATATCGTAATTCAATTCTCTTGTGATCCCGTCAAGGAAATGACCGAGCGGCACACACCGATGACCTCGTTTAATAAAACCCTTCTCTTCAAATTCCGTCGGCCATTTTGTTTTTCTTTATATTCTCTTCAGTAAACCTCCACACCTGTTTTGCGCATGCGTAGTTGGTGAATAAAAATGCATCGAGATTTCAAAAGAGCAGACGATATAACTTTTGTTCTTCCTTTGTGCATGTGTTTTTTTTTTTTTTTTTTTCGTTTTTTTTTTTTAGTTTGGGATCACCATTAGCAAAAACAGTACAATTCTAAATGCATTTCTTCGTCCTACCGATTCGAAAGATCTTTAATTGACAATTATTTTTTATGGTGAAATAAAGAAAATTAAGAATTTCCATAGATCGCGTACCCTTGGAATTCCTTCCCTGCTCATAATTTTCCTTAGCATGCAAACATGCAGAAATTGAAGATACAGGGTGGAACGATTAATTTGTCGTCCTATAGAAAAGAAAACTACAGCTTTATTTTAAAACTTTTATTAAAAATATTAATTGGGGAAACTCGACTATGTTCTAGAGCTGACATCTATTCAATGTAGCTACCATCAGCCTCAATCACCGCTGCAATACGGGTCTAGAAATGGGAGCATGCCTTTTCCACAAGCTTCGGCTAGAGCTCGGCGATTATTCGGCGGATGGTGGCGATCAGGCTGGCTTTAGTGTTGTCGGAGGTTATGTTGGTGATCTTTTTGATATATGACCAAACAAAGTAGCCCATGTCGTGGTAGGAGGGGGTAGCGAGAGAAAGGTACAAAATCGTAGCACTCCTTCTGAAGCCAAGCCTAGGTCTCTTTGGGCTTGTGGGCCGGCGTCGAGTCCTGAGGCCACACGAAGAGTCTGCCAGTGGCCACCTTATTGCCCCATTGATCAACACTCTCTTCAGCACATCTAGGTACACAATGGTGTTGACTTTCAAGTCGACTTCGAAGATGTGAGGTGGCATAATGTGACCCTCATTTGAAACCACACCATAGACCATAACCGTGACCGAAAAACATAATTCTCATCACCCTAGCAACGACTCTATTATTCGTGACAATCCAGCGATGCATTTCGAGGGTGCTGGAAATGGTCCTGTTTACATAACTTGGATCGGTAAAGAGCATGAGTTGTACAGCGGCGCATCTCTGATCTCGCTTGTTGAATATTGTGTTACTTTAAGACATGAAAGAAGACTCCTATCGCTTTTAGAATTTGTACGCAACTACCCAACTAGTAGAGGGTATGCAACAAAAAAAAGAAACCCTGTTTTCCTCAAACGGAAATGGCATCATATCGTCTTTTCTAGAACGACAATTTTATTTGTAGAGCAGATTTGTGAAAAAGAGTAAGTAAAGAGTGATAACGGTCTTATATGCAATAAAATAGCTTTATTTCTACTTGGGAGTCACTACTTCTCAAGGCTCAAAAGCCACTCGAGGATAAGGATTAATGAATGTAAGTTGGTAGTGAAATGATCGTTGATTGTGTAAATTGAGGATTTGATTATTTATGGGGACAACTGAACAATAACTTGTTTACATTTGATTTGAAGGCTACATGTTGTATTTAGATGAGAAGCAAGTCAGTGGAACAATGTTCCATAGGCGGGTAGTTCTGCGGACAAAGCTCTATTCATGAAATCTACGTTCATATTTAGAAACAGATAGAGAGAGGGGGAGGAAATCGTATATAGTGGTTATAGCTAGTCAAGTGTTTTGTGTATAAAAACATATATTTGAAAACGATAATGTTATAATCAGTTGGAAAGCAGCCTCATTGTATTGTGATCCACAGACGGGCAATTCTAGAAATGAAACTCTTTACGCAAAATATTCTTCCTAGTCTATATATCATTCTGCGTGTTCCTTTCTACGGCAGACCGTACGTTACGATTTTAAAAAGACAGACTACAGTCTTTGATTGCCAAACTGCTTCAAAAAGAGCCAGATTCGCGAAATTTGGCTTTAAAAACGCTAATTTGGCGACCCTTTCTATTATCATCATAACATATTTCTTTCTCGGTCTCATTTCCTCTCTCTCTCTCTCTCTCTCTCTCTCTCTCTCTCTTTATCGTCTTTCCGTTTTCTCGAACCTCCCCCCTCTCCCTCTCTCTCCCTCTCTCTCTCTTATGCTCTGTCCTGTCCTCACTCTCACCTCCTTTCCCTTTCTATCCTTTTTCTGTAATCCCCCATTTCATTCCTATATCTCCTTCTCTTTATTCTCGTTCTTCTCTCCTCCCTATCTCTCTCTCTCTCTCTCTCTCTCACACACACACTATTTGATTACCATATGTCTATTTTCTTCACTCTCGCTTCGTTCTTTCTTTTATTCCTTCTCTCTCTTTCTCTCTCTGTCTCTCTCTCTCTCTCTTTCCCTTTATTTATCCTCTTTTTTTCTTTTTTCCCATCTCGACCCCTTCTTTCTCTTTATATATTTCTTTTTATCTCCACTTCCTTCTATATACGAGGCACCTTCAATAAGTTTCCAGACTTTTTTTCGTACGGGCACTTTTACTGATAGTGTGCACATGAAACTCTAGTCCCCTTCAAAGTAATCTCCCCCGGATGCAATGCACTTGTACTGTTCTAACAACTTCTGTAAGGCCCCATGGAAGTCCTCTTGTGTTAGCGTGTCAATGCCCCTCATCACAGCCTCTTTCATCTTTTCAATTGTCTCATAACGACAGCATCCAAGGTTTTCCTTGAGCTTAAGAAATTGCTAAAAGTCACAGGGAGCACGATCTGGACTATAGGGAGGGTGAGGAACTGCCTTGATGCTCATCTTGGTCAAATAGTCTGTGATAAGAATGGAACTGTGGACAAATCCGCGCAAATCCTCTGCATTTACAGTTCCTCACAAAAAATTGTGTATACAGTTCCACCACTGATATTAAACTGTGCACTTTTTGTCTCTAAAGACACATGACGATCCTTATCTATGAAATTCTTTTTTTGGCCAATCAACTCTGGTGTTCTGACTTCCTTACTCTTATCACGCCTTTTTTCATCCCTTAAAGAATCCCTGCCTTCCTTGAATCTCTTATGCCACTCAAAAACTTATGCTCGATCTAGGCAAGATAGTTGAAAAGCAGTGTGAATACTCCATACATTTCTGTGGAATTTTCCCCAAGTTTAAAACAGAGTTTTATTGTATATCGTGCGTGTAAAGAGTCCTCACGTCTAGATCGAATTTTTGAAATTCACCAGCTGTGACAATCGGCTGTTAGTATCGTGTACTCCAATTTCTGTAACAGTTCATTTGAACCTGAAAGCATAAAAATTGTTCAAGCATGCATAATCCGCTCTGCTTTATTGAAATGTATACTTTGGAAAGAAACTTTGTCCATGGAAATTCTGCTTGGTACAATATATATATATATATATATATATATATATATATATATATATATATATATATACATATATGTATATATATATATATATATATTTGGTACAATATATATATATATATATATTTTGTACAATATATATGTATATATATATTTGGTACAACATATATATATATATTTATATTTGGTACAATATATATAAATATATATATATACATATATATTTATATATATATTTGGTACAATATATGTATATATATATAATTATATTGTACATTTATATATATATATATA
>NC_136511.1:13675839-13690839 GCF_053919585.1 Euprymna scolopes | reverse complement strand
AATAATAATAATAATATAATAATAATAATATAATAATAATGACAGTAATAATAATAGTAATAATAATAATAATAATTATTATTATTATAGTAATAGTAATAATTATAGTAATAGTTATAATATAAAGAATAATAAAAGTAATAGTAATAATAATAATAATGATAATAATAATAATAATTAGAGTAATAATAATAATCATAATAATATTAATAATAATAGTAATAGTAATAATAATAACAATAATAATAATAATAATTGTAATATTAATAATATTAATATTAATAAGAATATTAATTATAGTAATAATAATCGTAATAATAATAATAGTAAAAATAATAATAATAGTAATAATAATAATAAAAATAATAAAAATAATAATAGTAATAATAATTATGATTATAATAATAAAAATTATAATACAAATAATAATAATAATAAAAATAATAATAATAATAATAATAATAATAGAAATAATAATAATAAACAATAATAATAATAATAATAGTAATAATATTAGTAATAATAATAATAAAAATAATAATAGTAATAATAATAATAATAAAATAATAATAGTAATAATAATAATAAAATAATAATAGTAATAATAATAATAATAAAAATAATATTAGTAATAGTAATAATAATAAAAATAATAATAATAATAATAATAATAGTAATAAAAAATGATAATAATAATAATAATAATACTAATAATAATAATGATAATAATAATAATAATAATAATAATAATAATAATAATAATAATAATAATAATAATAATAGTTCCTTAACTTTTATTCATAATTTAATAATAGTTATTAATATTTTACTCCACCAGTAATAATAATAATTCTGATTTCGTTGATCAACATCTCTCTGGAAAGGACGGGATTCATTTCCAGAGGATTTCTCTTCTTTCTTTATATTGCTAACCATTTCTCTTTTTTCTTTCTTCTTTTTTCCCAAGGAAATATCTGTATTACAATAGAAAAATGCGAGCATGAAAAGGAATATGGTTAAGCTTAAAGATGGAAAAATAATGGGCTAGTTGTTAAAACTGGAAAAGAATAGGACAAAATATTCTAGTAAAAAAAATAAATTTATAACTTGAAATATTGCAGCATTAAAAATTGAATGAAAAATTTTTTCATGCTCGCATTTTTCTATTGTAATCCATGATTTTTCCAGGCTCTCAAGAAATTCATTATTTCTTTGTTTAATTTCAGTCTTAATGTTTTGCCCCCATAAACACATATGTAATAACAATGTACGGCACTCGTCTGCTTTCAATAAAATCCCCCAGTTATCTCCCTTTCATGCGTTCATTCTCTCTGTTTCACTTGTTACTTCTATTTTCGAATTAGTAGCAACAGTAGTCGCTGAGTCGCTGGAAACTAGTCATAAAAAGCGTCGCTTACCTGATTACATATGTGTACGATTTTTAACACCAGTAAATTAATAGCTTTTGTTTTCCTGAACGAAAATTGAAAATTTATTTTCACAATATAGCTGAGAAGGTGATCTATAAACTGTAATAATTGTTTCAAATTTAGTCGAAAAATGAGTGAGGGGTGAAGCTTTAAAGCAGATACTTAACCATATATTTAAACACTACCGTGATTGAATGATATATATTTGCACATACAAACTTCTAGCATGACATTTGCTCTTAACCTGAAATTGAAGATCTACATCAGACGTAATTGCCAAAACAACTGGAAAATTTGTTGGATTTTCTACCGCTCCAGAGAGGATTTTTTTTTTGTTTTAGCTATCCAAATTTGCTATTGCAAAACCGTTGTTACATAAATTCTCTCAAATCCAAAATTCATATTCTTTGAATTAGCAAAACTCTGAATTCAGAATGTTTAAAAAAAATGTACACGTCTTTCTTTTGTCAATGTATGGCTATAAAAACAATTAGCTTTATTTCGCAATGAAGTAATGGAATTCCAAATGTAATCTAAACGATAAACCCCATAAATGGAACATGTTAATTTAATTAATATTTGCTGCTCTCGAGTTTAAGATAAGACCTTTCCTTCCTCTGCTTCTGTATCAAATGTACAACAGCCAGCATTATATTTTGCTAGATAAACGAATGAGTTCGAGGATAATGAGAGATAAAGAAATAAGTTTTAAAGGAAATATGTTTAGCACACTTTTTAAATACTGATTTGCTATTTATTGTCCCGGTCAATAATATGAAACGAAATCTGGAGCAATTAATTATTAATATAGTAAGACATTTGGTAAATCGTATATACTACATAAAATAGTGCTCAATTCCCTAGATATGATAGGTGTGGGCAATAATGCAGTAGACCACTTAAACATAGTAGATGCTGTATCAAAATATACTTGTTTGTTTAAATATTGGTCCCCCGACAGAGAAGGGTGAACCTGTAAATTCACCCTTGTCCGTTCGTCCGTTCGACCGTTCGTCCGTTCGTCTGTCCGCACTTTTTCTCAATAACTGCAATTTTTTTGAAATTTTGCACAAACATAAAGCATGGTATGAGTAAAATAGTAACAGAACGGATTTTCCAGGAAAACTCCGGGTGCATCCCTAGGAGTTCCTTTCGGGTTAAAATATCTAAAATTAACATTTTTGTGCTTATTAAAAAATTGATGCCTTAGGTTTTTATAAAACTTCCTGAAAAGTTTTAACTAACTGATTTCTATATAATTTTGTTTGTCTATACTTCGCGATAACCCTTGGGTGTGCCCCAGGGGCTCTTTTAGGGTTAATAAAAACACTTCATTTTTGGGACCATTTTACCATATTTGACCAACATTTTCTGTGTATGTTTATTCAGCAGTTTTGCATGGTGCTGAACTCAAATTTAAATGTCAAGGCCTTGGTTACTTTTGGGGCTAAATGGGGGTGGCAAATGATGGGCAGTCATTTTTTTATGCATGGTGCAGAACTCAAATTTACATATGCTAAAACCTAAAACTGCACGGTTTGTTCATTTTCACGATGATTTGACGTCCACTGGGGACTTTTGGGTCTAAATGGGGGAGGTATTGCAATATTTCGTTATGGGGTATGATCCGGCACAGTCGGGGGGTTCTATTTATGAACGATGCTGCTAGCAACTGACGAATCGAATTCACGTACTGCTACCAACCAATCAGAAACCAGAATTGCTCCATAAATATTAAACCTTTCTGTTGCAATTTCGCATATGCTTCCCTCGTGTCAACACGGGAAGAAATTTTTGCTCTGTGGATTCCAACTCGAGAACTGTCTACTGCGAACCAGTCACCTCCAGGACTTGTGTACATCAACTAATGATGGGAAACTGTTTTGTCTACTGCCAACCAGTCACCTGCAGGACTTGTATAGAACAACTAACCACTGGAAACTTTTCTGAAACTAAACATTGCTTACACTTCTAGAGAGAGCAAATGCTGAACTTAGTCATTTTTATGCCTCGTTCACTGTGCACTCACGGGGACCGTGCATGCTTTATTTGTTGTTTTTTTTAATCTCATTATGTTTGCCTGTTTAATCTCATCATTAAGCAGAAAATTTTGTTCTTCATATTTAGTAAGTATTTGCTGCGAAATTATTGGATAGTTTGGATTTTCATCCACAATGACATCTCCTTGTTTATAACTTAATAAGTTTATAAATACGTTTCTAACTTAATGGAATTAAAAGTATTTGCTATGCGTAGTTTTACAATAACACAAATTGTTTTTGTACGATTTTGTATGATATATACAGGGTGACCCAAGCAAAACGGGCCCCAACTCTAATTAGGCCCCGTTTCTTAGTGTTTTGTCCGAATGGAATGAAACTTTCGTCATAACTAGTTTATCATATTCAAAACATCACATCAACCTTTTATTCCGTTCTGCAGCCTCCATTTAGCTTAGATAGCCTCCATTTAGCTTCTTTTTCTTGGGGGGGGGTCACCCTGTATATATATATATATATATATATATAACATATTTTATATAAGACTTGCTTTGTCCGGTCGAAAAGTACGCTTTAATATGGTATTTTAATTTGTCCAGACTTCGCATATGTTATCAATGACTCGTGATTTCAAAAGTAATAAAAAAAGCATTTGGGTGCCGTAAGCTCGTATTTGAACCGAATGCAAAACTGTAGCATTCAAAGCTGGTAACGTTATTACTGTACCAACGTGACAGGCGTGTGAACTGATAGAAAATTAAAAATAAGCTAAGATGAATGTTCAAAATGTATAATGATTTTTTTTCTATTTGGACCAATTTAAACCCATTAAAAACCATTTTAACCATTAAAACCATTTAACCCATTAAAAACCATTTAACCCATTAAAAACCATTTTCACCCATTAAAACCCATTTTCACCCATTAAAAACCATTTAACTCATTAAAAACCATTTAACCCATTAAAAACTATTTAACCCATTAAAACCCATTTGCACCCATTAAAAACTATTTTAACCCATAAAAAAACTATTTTAACCGCCTAAAGACCAATAAAAGGACGGTCCGTAAATATTTAAATTATTACAAGCCCCTAACGCTGTTCTGTTACTCTTAGTTTCGGAAGTGATAGAGTTTGAAAATATGGAGACAGACAGACAGACAGACAGACAGATACACAGACAGACACATAGCCTTTTATATATTAGACTAGCCTCGGTTGCCGAGGTTGCCCATGTGTTCGGAGGTGTGTGTTGAGCCAAAAAAAAGTGGTAGTAGGCAGGCAGACTTGAAGGAGGAAAAGAACGTGAAAAATAAAATAAAAACATGACATCTTTGTTGTTGGGTCCGTCGCCAAACCGGGCTGGCAAAAGTTTAAATTAAAGCTAGTAAATCGAAAAGAGAGGATGCCTTTCGAAAATGTTGACGAAAAAAACCCCGACCCCTCCTTGTAGAAAAGGGCGCAGTTAAGGGTGAAGGAATTAATGTTTTTAGCCAATTTTTCGATATATGTCGTCCGAAGGGACGGGCTTCAAAAGGATACTGATCTCGTGAAAATCCGTCGCTGCTGTCTTAAATTTTAGGCATACATACATACATACATACATACATCTAAACAGACAGATGAGATTTATATTATAGACTAGCTTGTGTGCCCGGCGTTTGCCGACTGTTTGGAAGTGTGTGTTGAACAACAAAAAAAGTGGTAGTTCGCAGGCAGGCTTGAATTCGTACCTCGAAGGAGGAAAACAACGTGAAAAAAAAACGTGACGTCTTTGCCGGTGCGCACATTGTCAAAGCGGAAGTGACGTAGCTTTAAATTAAAGCTAGACAATCGAAAAGAGGGGATAGCTTTCGAAAATATTGGTGATAAAAACGAACCCTCCCAGTAGAAAAGTGTTCATTTGAGGGTCAAGGTATTAATCTTTTAACCAATTTTTCGATATTTTCCGTCCGAAGTGTCGCTTTAAAATTATATTGATCTCGTGAAAATCCGTCACCTCTGTCAAAAGTTTAGGCAGTCATACATACATACATACATACATACATACATACATTTCAACAGACAGATGATATTTATATTGTAGATTTTTGTTCACATAACATTTTATAAGGCGATATAGTATTTTATATTCCAATTTTCAGTATTCACTTCAATAGTGATTAATCCGTGAATAATGTTTGGTTGTAAGTTTTGAAAATATATATGACAATTAAGCTATACAGAATTTCTCTGTTTCATCAAATATATGTGTGTGTGTGTGTGTGTGCGTGCGTGTGTGTGGAGAGAGAGAGAGGCATAGAGCGGCAGAGAGAGAGAGAGAGTGTGAGAGAATTTTGAAGAGATATAGATTCAATGCGGTCTTTACCGACGCAGTGTTTTTATAATTTCTCTTGTCAAAAGTTGCTCGAATTATAAACAACTCTTATGCACAGTTGCCTCCCTTCGAATCTCGCCAATTTTCATTGGAACTTGGTTTTGGTTTTTGTTCAGTTTTCAAAACTTGTTTTCCGGTGCGTTGTTTACTGAAAAGCAGCTGTCCTAATTGTTTCCATTAATTGCGTTTCTAATTAATTTTAGCGAATTATTAATGGGAGATTAGAGACGGATGAAGACACCTTATCAGAGTTAAGCAAGTCCAATTGCGATTGATGATACTCAAACTGCCCTTACCTTTGACCTTTAAATGGATATTTTATTTTACTTGGGAGGTCACCACTTTTCAAGCCCTAGAGACCACTCCAAGGGTTAGTTACCTGATGAGACAAGATCAATTATGATGGAACTTCGATTAGGGCTAGGTCATATATTATTTTATTGGAATCCTTTGAGATGAGTAATTTGTTTCTTTCTTTATTTATTTATTTATTTGCGAGGGGTACCCGCCGTTGTCCGGGTGTTTGGAGGTTTGTGTGGAAACTCCGGGTGGGGGGTGTAAAAAAAGTAAGTATGAGGATCGAACCCGAACCCCTGAGGCAAAGTTGTAAATTAAAGTGTGAAAAAAAAAAACGTACAACGTTAACCATTGCCCCACCGCGATATACTAACGGAAACACGTTGGAATTTATTTAATTACTTGGATTTGGCAGGTGCCCGTTTTAATGAGTTAATGAGGTCAAGTTTGACTGCGGGATTTTTATTTTTTCCCAAGATGTTATAGGAAAAAGACTAACCCACATGCGGCGAGCGACAAATGTTGAATATTTATCTTCCCGAAATCGAGCAAATTAAATAGACAGGCGACCTTCGTTGTTAACTGTGAGATATTACGATTTATATGTGATATAAAAAGTTTTAAAAATTGTGAAGCGACCGACCGCTTCTCTGAAAAAAAGCCTTTTCTAGACATACAGAAAAAGCGAACACACATACATACATTTTCGCTTTTATATATATAGATTTGCGGACTGTTATCCTCATCTTCAAAGTTGTTGTTTTCATCACGTTTCGATCAACTATTCTTGTGGCCTTCTTCATGTGTTAACCGCGACGGAACAGGAATTCTGAGTCTCTAACCTATATCCTAAGTAATTACTACCTTCCATAGTTGTTATTGTCTTACCACCTGTTGGCCAACTAATACTCTGACCTACTTGTGGTAGGATTGAAACCGCTATCTTCAGACAATGCTCACCTGGAACCGTAAACACGCAACGCCTTTATCTACTGCACTACTAGATAGATTATTTAAGATAAGGGCCCAATAGGAATTTATAACCATTATATTTAAAGATCGCCATGTTATAGTCAACCGGGAAGCAGACCCACGGCATTGCATTCCAAAGACGGACAGTTAATAGCAAGAAACTCTGTTCATGTAATTTTCGTTTAGTATTAGGCATAACAGAGGATAACAGAAGTTGTTGGAGTTTGTTGCACCCAGATGAGTATTTGTTGTGAAATGTTTACAGGGAGAAACCAAAGGATCGGGACACAGTCGAGCACCTTCCATAAAAACAACGATAGAACAGAGTCAGACTTTTCTGTAAGGAAAAGGAAATATAGAGGTAGAAAAAGCCTTTGTCCACTTAGTTTTGGAGACGGTGGTTTTGGATGTATTAAAGATAAATAATCATTTCTTAGCCCTTTGTATCACACACTCCATATCAGAAAAAAAAAAAACTTGAAAATTGTCCATCGGCATCGGAGACGCGCGTGAGTTCATCAACACTCTGCGTTAGATCATAGGCAAACTAAAAATTATTAAAGAACCTCATTTTGTTATTTGTCTTGTTTGAGTGGACCAGTCATCCAACGTGACATTTCTCACTAATATTATACCAAGAGGCCCAACCACATATTGCTGCATGGTCCGGGCTCCATTTAGTTAATTTTATTACAGAAACCCTTGAACATTGGACCTGCCGATATTATAGTCTCTTTGGGGGTTACATCAAGGCTCGGATCCCTGACTGCCAGGCGGGTTACGCTAACTCAGTTTAAAACGTTTACCCTCAGCACCCATATTAGTGTTACGGCAACAGGAGTAGGAGAAGAGATAGAGAAAATGAATAACGTAAAAGTTTATCTGCATTTACTAACCATACAAAACTGCCGCCCGAGAGGACAACATCTTCTCCCCTCTTTGTACCTATTTACAATGCCTCCCCACGGGACAGAGTTATACACCAGGGTCGTTTTTTTTTAACGTGGAGAAAAGGTACAAAAATAAAAAAAATTGTCTCAGTCGTGAAGGACTGCTCCTTCACCGAAAGAGAACAAGAAATGGAAGTGCAGCATCTGAAGAACAGATACTACACTTTGAGGTATTTATTTGCTCCCCCACCGAGCAAATTAGGCACAAGGCCGATTTTTAAAGTGAGAAGTGGAGGGGAAATGGGGACCAACTCTCCGGGGAGTAGGGGAGCTGGATAGTGACAACTGGTATGAAGGGTTGCCCCTATATTGACCAAGGTCTTATATGTGGGGTTGCCCCCACATATGGTCCTTGTTTGCAGTATGTATTTATTTGCTTCCCCACTGAGCAAATTAGGCACAAGGCTGTTTTTTAATGTGGAGAGAGAGGGAGGGGGAGGGAAAAAGGGGAACCAGCTCCCGATAGGTGGGAAATGAGAGCTGGATAGTAACTGTTGGTATGAAGGGTATACATTGACCAAGGTCTGATATGTGGGGTTTCTCCCATATATGGTCTTTGCTTGCGGTATCTGCCTGAACAGATGGTATTTATTTGCTCCCCCACCGAGCAAATTAGGCACAAGGCCAATTTTTAATGTGAGGAGTGAAGGGAGGGGGAAGGGAAAAAGGGGACTAGCTCCCGAGAGGTAGGAAATGGGAGCTGGTTAAAGGTCAGTTATGTGGGGTTGCCCCCACATCTGGTCTTTGCTTGCAGTATCTGCCGGAACAGTGTTTATTTATTTGCTTTCCCACTCAGCAAATTAGGCACAAGGCTGTTTTTAATGTGGAGAGAGGGGGGAGGGAGGAAAAAGGGGGACCAGCTCCCGAGAGGTGGGAAATGGGAGCTGGATAAGCACTGTTGGTATGAAGGGTTGCTCCTACATTGACCAAGGTCAGTCTTTGCTTGCAGCATCTGCCGGAACATATACTACACTTTGATATTGTTTATATATTTTATTGCTTTTAAAAATTTTGAGAATACAATTAAGTAAAAAAACAAAAGAGTTTAAACAACAAAATTAGGCACAAGGACCTACATGAGATTGGGGAGGGGAAGGGTTCAGGGTCTTTGTGACTAAAGTGATTAAAAGTAATAAATGTAGACTTTGGAGTCTTACTCTTGACTGGCAACATTTACCAAAATACCTCATTCACTCTATGGATCTTAATCTAATTAATAAATCCCCAGTTTGATCTTGGCCAAAAGGCCAAGTTAGATTGCATCTTTGTGAGGAGCATAATTGAAGAGGATGAATAAGAGACAAAATAGCGGAAGCCAGAGTTACAGGCTGCCGAAAATGCATCCACAAATGCTTTTTTTCGCTTACAATCTTATTTTGAATGTGTGCGTGTGTATATGTATGCGTAACTAAAAATTAATACGTGAACCGTATATGTTTATATCCTTTCTCTATTTATTTAACTTGCTGATGTGTAGGAATACAAAATATTTCTGCAGAAAAACTTCTTTTTTTCTAAAAGAACAGATTATCGGTCGTATCTTCGATCCTCTTCAACTTAAAAAAAAAAATTCTTCCTTTGGAGATTGTAACGCTGGGTATCTGGTAGACAAAACGGCTGCTAACATTGCCCTGCTTTTTATTGAAACCAACCGAGAGCTCTTTTTAGTATCCTCACTGCTCCTTTAAGTGTAATTGTCTGGGTCTCTTTTGCACTTGGTTCACCAGGAATATTAGTTAGGTAGGACTTCAGGTCCTTAATGGAGGGGTATGTGTGAACGGTGTGTGAAGATGGCAGTGGAAGCAGATATAGCCAATGAGAAGGTGCTGTTTAAGCTTTGAGTTGATCGGTAACTTGGCTGGCATAGTATCTGAGTAAGTGATGAAAAGTTGGTGTACATATACGTATATATACACACCTTTCTATATACACACATGCTCATAAATATACGTATACACACATACATACACACACATACACACACAAACACACTCATGTACGAATATATATATATATGTGTGTGTGTGTGTGTGTGTGTTTATAAACAAGCGGTTAGGACACTGTAAAAGTGGTGAACAGATGTTTGCTTAACTAGAACTGCTGACTGTCAACGCGTTGGTTCTAGGTTCAATCCTCGGCTTGGGAAATGTACTAGTCTACCGGCATGATGAGTTGTGATACACCGAAACATGATCTGAAATAACAGCAAGGGAAGACTTGATTCCAAATATTTTTCATATGTAATGTCTCCACTCTTTTGGAAATAGGGTACGATTATGAATATCTCGAGTGTCCAATAATTTTTATACACTGTGAAATTTACTTCATAGATCATGGGAAAATATCAGATATTTTGCATTTTATATGCAAAACTAGCAAACAAATGACTATGATTGAAACATTTTATGGCTGTAAAAAAGTGCCAAAACTTGGCTCGGGATGATATATAATCCCTTAATGTGAGACCTTAAGGGCAAATATCACAGCCCACTACACAATTCAGGTCATTAGCTTTCCAACGAGCCTTCATTTGTTAAATTCTGATTCCAAGTATGACAGCATATACAATAAACAGAAAGTATTGAACGCCAGAAAATTAGAATAGTGTATATTGCGCTTAGGTTGACCGTCTTTACTTAATTCCCTTAAAAGGGCTAAACTTAAAATTTTGTAAATGAGCTTCTTATAACGATAATATTTTCTTTATAAATAAATATAAAAATAATATTTTTATGTCTACAGACATAGTGTTTCATGCCTACGACATCATCATTGTAGAAAGTGAAACCATAGACTAGCATACTACATCTATGCCACCAGCAATGAGCATAGGAATTAAAGGAAATCTAGTGGTCATCTATAATGTAAATCTCATCTGCCTGTTTAAATGTATGTATGTATGTATGTATGTATGTACATATGTCTGCCTAAAACTTTCGACAGAGGCGACCGATTTTAACGACATTGGTATCATTTTGAAGATCGACCCTTCGGATGGCAAATATCGAAAAATTGGCCAAAAGCATTAATCCCTTCACCCTCAACTAAGCAGTTTTCCACAGGAAGGGTCGATTTTTTCGCTAACATATTTTGCTAAATCATTCAACCCTCGCGTTCAATTTTCTTTCTTTTTTATTTTTATTTTTTTTGCTCAACACACCTTTTCTTTTTTCGTTCACGGGTTCGAGCCTTCCTGCCTACTACAACTTTTTTTTTTTTTTTTTGCTCAACACAGACCTCCAAACATCCGGGTACGCCGGGCACCCAGTCTAGTAAATATATATTTCTGATTCAAACAATCTGTACAATCTGACGCGAACTCAATAGTTGATACAACGGGTCACATTTTTTAAATAAATGTTTGTGAGATACAATTCAAGTCATTCATGGTTATCTTGAATCGGTTATTAATTAGGTCACGTGGTGTTTTGAAATAATTCGCAAATTAACTTTGCCCTTACATAACGCATCGTATCTTTGTGAGATTCATCTAAATTAGCTAACGCCGTCATCACTTTCAAATATCACATTATAAACAAAATAAGAATAGAAATCTCCAAAGCATTGTGTCGAATCGAATTTCAATTATCTCAATAAATTATGTAATTATGCTAGCAACGAGACCTGGCGTTGCCTGCGATTGAATAATGATCAACGAATATTTCGCACTCCTATATCTTTATTGTCATGGAAATTGGCGAAGTAGCCCATTTTTCAATGAGATAGTTGGGGACCCATCGCGTTGCACTTGTTGAAAGCTTTACATGCTTTCTCATAGTTACTTAGTCCACAATGCACCGTAGTCTTCATTGCACTGTAGAGAACCTTGTGTTGATTTTATGAAATTATTTTTTTTTTATTTTAAATGGCTTTAATTAAACTTTAAAATTCAAAAGTCAACTATCATGCTTCAATTTTGCTCTAAACAGAAACATTCATTTCGAACGCGTCCCTGTCATATTAAAGTACATACTGCTGATTTCTTATGCATGGCATTACTTTTTGTGTGGTAATAATTGCTTGAAATTAAGTTTAAAACGAAAAAGTCAATTAATACGGTACAATTTTGCTTTAAAAAAAAACGTTAATTTCAAACGCATCCCTGTCATATCGAAGAACCTACTGTTGGTTTTATATGTTAAAACTTTTTAGCTTGTGTGATAATATAACTTATCAAATGCACTTTTGATGTTAGGCTGTTTAAGGTGTTAACTTTGGTCAAAATCGCTTGTCCCTTCTTTCATCGTATTATTTAGATGATCGATATGTATCGATGACATTCCGATGAAAAAATATATCAATTAACACTGCCAGGAACATAAAACAGATGCATATAAAATTTCATAAAAATTGGCCCAGTCGTTTTGGAGCCCATAGGGAAAGAACTCACACATACAGACATACAGATAAAATTCTTTTGATAAAATAGTATATGGAATAGAATATATTAGAATATATCTATACTTCTAAAAAATTTGAGGGGTTTGTGCATTAATATTCATATTAATTTTTTTTTCTATTTATTTACAAAAAAGAGAAAAAACATTGTTATATATGAGTCGTGGAATTGCATTCATCTACAAAAGATCTAGCTAATTTGCATATTCTTTTAAACATTCATTTTAATTAATTTATTGTTAGTTTTTTCCGTGATATAATGGGATACTCATTTTTAGTTAAAATTACGTGTAATTATATTCATATAAACATTCTACATGATTTATACTTGCGTAAAATTTGCGCAAAAAAAGTTTATAGTAAACACAAACTTCTTTATATATATATATATATATATATATATATATATATATATATATATATATATATATATATATATATATAGTCTTTGAAGTTTTTAACATTTGAAACTATACAAAAAAATATTTTTTATCATTCGTTAAAAAAAAAAAACATCTAGTCAGTAAGTCATTTAATCACCTGCAATCACTGCATCAACTCTCTCAAATTTACTATAATACCAATTTTTTTTTTATTTTTCAAGGGATCATCAGTTGTTTACCATGAAACACTGTTTCGGGGATTTAAAAATAAAACAGTGTATTACATCATGGCTCCCCAGCAGTGTTGATCAAACACCACCACCTTTAATCTTAGGAAGAAGACAAGTTACAAAAATTTTGATCCAATTTCCTATTCTTAATTGCAATTACTAACCTTATCATAGTATAAAAATGAATTTCTTACCTGTGCGATTCATCAATTTCCACATTTAAAATGGATTATATTTATTTGCTGTCCACTCAGCAAAATGTGGCACAAGGCCGGAAAGTGGTAACCCAGCAGGCTTCCCTAAAGGAGGGGCACTCCTGCAATTTTAAAAATTGCCTGAGTAACCCCGTCGGCATTCCCCGGTCGGGGCGCCTCAGGAAGCAAGCAATAAACTTGCCCACCGGAAAGCCCAGTGGCAAGGCCTGGGAGGGTGGACCTCCTAGGTATTACCCAGGCGGTGTATCTCAGTCCAACAGGTGCTGGGCCGGTCTCCGGCCCCTCACCTGCTGGGCTGAGTGTCAAGTGACGGATCCTTGACTGGTACTATCCATTTAAAATGGATTATATTTATTTGCTGTCCACTAAGCAAAATGTGGCACAAGGCCGGAAAGTGGTAACCAAGCAGGCTCCCCTAAAGGAGGGGCACTCCTGCAATTTTAAAAATTGCCTGAGTAACCCCGTCGGCATTCCCCGGTCGGGGCGCCTCAGGCAACAAGCAATAAACTTGCCCCACCGGAAAGCCCGGTGGCAAGGCCTGGGAGGGTGGACCTCCTAGGTATTACCCAGGCGGTGTACCTCAGTCCAACAGGTGCTGGGCCGGTCTCCGGCCCCTCACCTGTTGGGCTGAGTGTCAAGTGACGGATCCTTGACTGGTACTATCCATTTAAAATGGATTATATTTATTTGCTGTCCACTCAGCAAAATGTGGCACAAGGCCGGAAAGTGGTAACCCAGCAGGCTCCCCTAAAGGAGGGGCACTCCTGCAATTTTAAAAATTGCCTGAGTAACCCCGTCGGCATTCCCCGGTCGGGGCGCCTCAGGCAACAAGCAATAAACTTGCCCCACCGGAAAGCCCGGTGGCAAGGCCTGGGAGGGTGGACCTCCTAGGTATTACCCAGGCGGTGTACCTCAGTCCATCAGGTGCTGGGCCGGTCTCCGGCCCCTCACCTGTTGGGCTGAATGTCAAGTGACGGATCCTTGACTGGTACTATCCATTTGAAATGGATTATATTTATTTGCTGTCCACTCAGCAAAATGTGGCACAAGGCCGGAAAGTGGGAACCCAGCAGGCTCCCCTAAAGGAGGGGCACTCCTGCAATTTTAAAAATTGCCTGAGTAACCCCGTCGGCATTCCCCGGTCGGGGCGCCTCAGGCAACAAGCAATAAACTTGCCCCACCGGAAAGCCCGGTGGCAAGGCCTGGGAGGGTGGACCTCCTAGGTATTACCCAGGCGGTGTACCTCAGTCCAACAGGTGCTGGGCCGGTTCCCGGCCCCTCACCTGTTGGGCTGAGTGTCAAGTGACGGATCCTTGACTGGTACTATCCATTTGAAATGGATTATATTTATTTGCTGTCCACTCAGCAAAATGTGGCACAAGGCCGGAAAGTGGTAACCCAGCAGGCTCCCCTAAAGGAGGAGCACTCCTGCAATTTTAAAAATTGCCTGAGTAACCCCGTCTGCATTCCACGCTCGGGGCGCCTCAGGCAGCAAGCAATAAACTTGCCCAACCGGAAAGCCCAGTGGCAAGGCCTGGGAGGGTGGACCTCCTAGGTATTACCCAGGCGGTGTACCTCAGTCCAACAGGTGCTGGGCCGGTCTCCGGCCCCTCACCTGTTGGGCTGAGTGTCAAGTGACGGATCCTTGACTGGTACTATCCATTTGAAATGGATTATATTTATTTGCTGTCCACTCAGCAAAATGTGGCACAAGGCCGGAAAGTGGTAACCCAGCAGGCTCCCCTTA
>NC_136511.1:13630839-13668339 GCF_053919585.1 Euprymna scolopes | reverse complement strand
GGGACTACCTTGAATAGCAGTCAGCTTTACTACATAATTAAGTTTCCTGAATTGATTTTTTCAATAAAAGTTTTCAAATAATGCTGTAATGTTGTTTTCTTCAGGGCGACAATTTTATCGTTCCACCGTTTATACCTCAAAGTTTTTTGAATCTACATATCCCCTCTCTTTCTCTCTTTCTCTCTCTCTCTCTCTGTCCTTCTCTCTTCTTTCATCTATTTTCCCTTCTTTTTCTTCTTTTATATCTTCCTTTCTTCCCCCTTTTTCAGTTTTCTTTTTTTTCAACTCTCTCTCTCTCTCTCTCGCTCTGTGTATATATATATATATATATATATATATATATATATATATATATATATATATATATATAATGTAGCTACAGTTTAAGTCATCTCTTTTTGGCTTAAAACTTATTGGTATATGAACAATTACTGCATTTTCAACTATATAAATCCAGTAAAATTCGGAATACTATAAATAAGGCTACATATATATATATATATATATATATATATATATATATATATATATATATATATATATATATATATATGACTGTCATAACTCCACGTTTCCTCTCTTTCTCGCTTTCCATGCCTCCCTTCCTTCGTTTCTCTCTTTCTCTCGTTCTCCTTCCTATTCTTTGTTCCTCTTTCTCTCTATCTCTTATTTCTATATATCTTACTCCCCCCCCGATTCTTCATCACGTTTTCCCTCCTCTTGCTCTGTCCCTATATTTTCTTCTATCGCTTTCTCTCTATATACATTCCTTCTCTCCCACTCTTTCTCTCTATATACATTTGTTTCTCTATCCCTCTACGACCATCTCTTTCTTCTTCCCTTGACATCTATCTTCCCCCTCCCCCGCTTTCTCTTTGATTCCAATGACATCCTATTGTCTGCGTGTTTGTCCTCCGTTTTCGGCTTTGTTCATGATATACTGCTACTCCTTATTCTCGTATCGAAACTGCTTCCTTCGCCAAGTACGTTTAGTTCAATGACTTCTAATAGCATTGCTGAAGCAGCTAATATTTCCTTCGGTGCGATTGCATCCCACCGATAATCGATAACCGTAAATTTATTCTCATTTGATCTTTCGTAGTAAAAAAAAAGTAAAAATAGTTAAAAAAAAAAATGTAAAATGGTCAAACCTAGTTTTTGTTTACTATATTGAATTATACGGCATAATAATGCCAGCGGTATTGACCATTAGCTGGTCCAACTGGCTTCCTACAAAAGAGGAAATATCTAGGTAATATCAAATTCAAAAACGATATTTAATCGCATGTATATCCCGGTCAGGAGAGATCACGGTATTGTATTTTTGCAGTTTTTGAAGGGAGGTGTTCCTAGATGGTCACCCGTCTGGAACTGGCCAGGCTCAGTGCTGATTAACTTGTATGTTGCGTGTTTAGAACAGGGGAAATCAAGTTTTTATTGAAAAGTTGTTGGCAAGTACAGGGTCGAACGATAAAAAATCCCAAGAGCAATAGGAGCTTTCTGCCATGTCTGAAAGTCAGACAATGTTCAAGGAGCGATATCGGAAATATGCCGCCGTACAACTTGTGCTCTCTACTGATCCGAGTTATGACAACAGGACCATTGCCAGCACCCTCAAAATATATCACTGGATTGTCACGAATAACAGGGACGTGCACAGGGTGATGAAAACCAAGTTTCCGGCCACGGTTATAGTATTTGATGCGGCTTCACGTGAGGGCCACATCACGTCATCTCACATCTTCAAAGTCTGCTTAAAAGTCTACACAAAGTGTACTTAGATGTGCTAAAGAGTGTGCTGATCCCTTCGTACAAGCAGGTGGCCGCTGGTAGACCAGGACTGTAGCAGCAAGACTCGGCGCGGCCCACAAATCTAAAGAGACACAGGCTTGGCTTCAGAAGGAGTCAAACGACATTGTACCGTTCTCTCTCGGCTTGAATTCGCTGCTCTACTTTGGGCGTACGTCAAGGATATCACCAACATGACCTCCCATAACACCGAAGCCAGCCTGATCGGTGCCATCTGCAAAGTATTCGCTGATCTCCCGCGGGCGCCTGTGGGAAAGGCATGTTCCTAGTTCCCGACCAGAATCCAGGTGATGATAGAGGCTGAAGTCGGCTAAATTGAACAGATATCAGCCCTGTTACATAATCAAGATATCTGACTTGATGCTTTTACACAAAAAGTATTAAAATAAAGCTACAGTGTTGTTTTCTTTAGGGCAATTATTCTATCATTGCATTTCGTAGAAGCATCTTGAAATGGAAAATATATAGCCCGACCTCAATAACGCAACACGAATACGAACGTTTTCTTTTTGCTTCCGAGAAAAATAAATGGACCAACAAAACTTGAGAACACTTTCTACTGATAGGGGATTTTTAAGCCGTTTTTAATTAGGGAAAACAGTAAAATAAAATTATTGGTGCCTCTATAAATTGAACCTTGTCCGTGCGTCTGTTCGCACTTTCTCAATAAATACGATTTTTTTTTTAATTTGGCACAAACATTAAACATGATGTGAGTAAAAAAACTCATGAATTTAATCTTAAGACTGCTCTAAAAAAAAAAAAAATAAAGAGCAAGATATATTTTTTTAAATATGAATTTTAAAAAATAGATGCTTTCCACAAAAACAAAAATTATTCAGGACTGGTTTCATCTGTAGAAGGCAACTTTTTTATGTCGCCTGACGAGGACATGTGGTTTTTACCAGCCATCTGTCCGAAACATAGCATGTTTAATCTCTCGACCTTGTACATTTGTGTATATTGTAAATTTGTTCATATATATATATATATATATATATATATATATATATATATATATATATATATATATATATATATACGATATTTAGCTTCGAATTATTACTATTATACAGAATGCGACAGGAATATATCTGACATTTTGACATGCGATTTTCGCAGTCGCGCTTGCACAGTTTCTGAACAATCATTAATTTTTATGGATGGAACTGCACATCAATGTGCAGAACTCTTCTGGTTGTTCGACCAGACAATTTCAAGGCGAAAGCATTCTTACGAGCTGAACGTGAAGGAGACTGAGTTAGTAAGTCTCGCAGCTCGAATACCTTCTGCCGTTCGAACGCTTTTCAACGCTTTCTGGCGGCTTGTTTTTAAAAGTTACTGTTATTTTGAAATTTGCAACCCATAACTGTATTGATGCCATCCTAACTTTTAATGAACTAAGAAAACTCACTGTGTTTTAGTTACAGATTAACCATTTTTCACAAACATTATTACGGTAAAAGCACAATGCGCACCAGTCCAAACCATATTGCTTGATGAGTGTACCTGGAAAAAATGGCAAGTTATTAACTAAACAGAAACATCGGTGGCATTTGCATAAGTTCATTAGAAAGATGATTAAAGTTTAAAATGTGAGAGGTATTTCTGCTAATCTAATCCAAACAGCCACAGCCGAGATTGAACTCATTATACGAGTTTGTTGTGTAATTCAAATATTGTCGGTAGATGAATGATTGATGCTTCGCCAGGGCTATCAAGGGTATTTTGTATCGTGACGCCATCACTAGACGGTGTGCCTAAAACGGCTTAAGAAAGTCATATTTACCCTCGAGAGAAGCATACACCGTACCAGTTTCTTAAGCTGGTATTTTACCTCACGGTATGTACAGCGTCTCATCTTCCCAAGTTATCACCATTGGCCAGGCTCAATATTGCTTAACTTTGGTGATCTGACGATAATCGATGCGTCAACGAAATATATATATATATATATATATATATATATATTATTTTATATATATATATGTGTGTGTGTGTATGTATGTACATATATATACATTGTGTGTCAAATTATTAACGAGACAACATTTTTCTGCCAGTTTTAGAAACTACCGGTAGTTTTGTATCCAAAGCTTCGGAAACGTTGACAATGCTGAGCTGTGCGTACTGTGAAATTTTCGTACTGTTCTGCGCAATGTAAACACCTTGCCATCGTAATTGTTGAATCCACGGTATTTTGAGGCGTGTCAAATTATTAACAAGGCAGTTTGTTTCGTCAATAAAATGGGTCGTAAAGGTGGTTTGAGTTGTTCTGAAAAGGTACTATTATAGAACAGCTAGCAAAAATAAGACTACCATCGAAATATCGAAAATGATAGGAAGGTACCATCAAACTGTGAAGAACTTTATCAAGGACCCTACAAAGGTACGTAAGAGAGCTGATAAAGGTAAATCTAGTGTTGTTTCACGTTGTTCTCTACTCCAAATTAAACGTGAAGTTGTTAAGAATCCTGGGCAGACAAGTCGAAAAGTTTTTGACCAAGCCGGATTGAAGAATGTCTCGAAAAGTAGTCGATGTCGTCTTCTAAAAAAATGGCAAAATCTGTTAAATTTGTGACAAAGTCCCCATTAAAGCAACAGCACATACAAAACCGATTGAAATGGGCAGAGTACAACATGAAAACGGATTTTTCCAAATTTTATTTACGGATGAAGTGTGTCACTTTGTATGGCCCAAATGGCTGGAGCAAGGGATGGGTCCCAGATGGACGACATCTTCATCAGTGTTAAAGACGCCAACAAAGTGATGGTGGAATAATGATTTGGGCTGGGATTATTGGAGGTACTTCAGTTGCCACATAGAACGTTCTAGAAGGCGTAAAAATGACGTCAAATCCTTACATAGCTTTTCTGAAGGATCACTTTGAACCATGACTAAAAAAAAAACAGAGGTTGACGTTCAGAAGAACCATTATTTTTATGCAGAATAATGCTGCTTTCGCATGCAGCAAACACAAGCAAAGAGTATTTGCAACAACTGGGGTTCTTCGGCCTACGGAAGATGGAGTGGCCTGCGAATTCACTAGATTTGAACCAAATTGAGAACCTTTTGAGTATCATTAAGCGACGTCTCTATGCAAGTGGGCGCTAATTTAAGAGCAAAGATGAGTTGTGAGATGCTCTCTAAGAGGTATCGCGAGGAATAATTGTTGACGAAATCAAAAATTGACTAATTCTGTGGACCAACGCATTTCATAAAAATCACAACGTCTTTCACAAGTCATTCATAAAAAAAGATCGCATATCCCCTACTAATTATGCCAAAGTAGAAATTGCTATGTAGTTATTGTATTCTAAGCATTTCTCCTAGTTCATTTATTGTTTACAAAACTTATTGCAATAAACAAGTTATGGATATATTGCGTTTTTTTTTTCTAAACTTTGTTAATAACTTGACACACTGACATCAACAGATAGTCCTATCTGACGCCATTGTTTCGCTAATACTACTTAAAATACATTTATTTTTTAAATGGATGGTTGGTTGGTTGGTTGGTTTTGTTTTACGGCATATCAACCCTTTTCGGGTTATTTAATGCTGAATCCAAAGATTTTGAAGAAAAATTTTTTAATAGAATATATTTGTCGGTTTCACGTCGGTTTCTATTTAACCCATAGTTGGGACCCTAACAGGTACTACCACTCCGGGTCAGAGTGGACCTGGGAGCAATGGTAATTAAAGGGTGGCTCCACACTCCCCAAAGCCCACAAGCTGGGGCCTCACCACTGGATATAGTTAGAGGTCATATCCAGGACCCCCATTGCGGGACATTTACCCTCTGCAGGGAGGCAGTCAGTGTATTCTAATGCCCCACCGACAGGGCCTTTTTGAATGGAATAACTGAATAGTTTCTCAAAGTTTCATGGATTTTTATTCACTCGTTCCATAAATATTAAGAAAAATGTAAACTCGTTAATAACTTGGCACGCAGTGTGTATATATATATATACACACATATATGTATATATATATACATATATATATGTACCTATATATATGTGCATATATATATGTACATGTATATATGTACATACATATATATATATATGTACATACATATATATGTACATGCACATATATGCATGAACATATATATGTACATATATATATATGTACACATACATATATGTATGTACATATATATATGTGTATATGTACATATATATATGTGTGTGTGTATGTACATATATACTTGTTTATACTTTTATATATGTATGTATATACACATATACATGTATATATAAACATATATATATTTGTATATACATATATATATATCTACAAATATATACATATACATATATGTACATACATACAGACACACACACACACGCATATATATATATATATATATATATATATATATATTAATGCCTATCTAAAACAAATAAAATTATCTTGCATTACGTAGGTATTGAGCACTTTTGTATTAACCTCGTTTAAACTTCATTGGTTTTCCTACCTATAGAAAATATTGATTCGGAATTATGCATATATATATATATATATATATATATATATATTTTAATTATAATTATTTTTTTACTATAATAATTAAGTACCTGCAGACACTAGTATTTCATCCTTTGGGGATTCTTCAGTGCAGGGTGTCACGATTATTACCAGTCGAACGATTCGAACCCCGCGACACGAGACATCTCTGGCTCGATTAACGGAGGCCGTATCCATTCGGCTACCATTAACCGTGTGAAATAGCGTTGAATTTTAAACATTTTAATTTAAATGTTCATTACGTCAGACAGACAGTGATCAAATCGTTATACGATGATCCACGCATAAGAGCTAAATTGACCGACTTTTTAATTCAACTGAAAGTGCTCAACGATAAGAAACGAATTTCTTAAAGGGGCTGTCATAATTATTTTTTTACTATAATAATTAAATAATTAAATAATTATATATATATATATACATATATATATATATATATATATATATATATGTGTGTGTGTGTGTGTGTGTGTATGGCCAAAGTCTATATCTCAAATTCCAAGATGTTTTTCCTCTTACCATTTTTTCCTTTCAGCATGTTAAAATATATAATTACTTACAGCAACTTTTTATAGCACAGAAAAAAATCATGTAATTATCAAATTTTAAATATTATCCGTCTTTGGCTCATCGGAATAATAAGAACTTATTAACTTAGAAATAAAAATAAAAAAGAATATCCTAAAAGATTTAGCTTCGGACTTTTCGGATCATTTTAGCCCTAAGACTAGATTGTGTTTCTATTTAGAAATTATTATAACGAACTTTCATATATACTCAGTTATGGATAAGTAAGCGACTACCTAAATGTCAAGTAATTTGCATATTTCTTTGAAAAATGAGCTTTCATTAATTAGTTATCAACTTTTATGGTTTCTTATTAGATCAGTTCTCTTTCACTATAACGCTGAATTGTATAATCCGTATAATAGCGTAGAATTTAAGATGAAACGTTCTAGCACACGAAAATATTTATATATTAGCAGGCCGTCCGGTGTTGCCCGGTCGTGAAATACGCATAAATATTGTATTTTCATTTGTACAGAAACTGCACCATGTTTTGTCCGAAGCGTTTATTTCTTGTAAATAAAATAAAGAATACTTGTGCTGAAATCAAAACCAAAACCTAAAAACAGGTATTATAGTACGATAACCATTAGGCAAGCTTAACAGGATCTTTAAAAAGTATTTTAATAATCTACTTAATTTTAACATAAGCAATGTGTCATGAGAATAATTCAGACACGCGCAGTCGTGAAACAGTTGGCAAATAGATAAATATTCGACGACTCCCACGTACCAATTTGCTAATTTTCTTCCCTTAGCAACCTGTTTTTTTCTCGATAAAAACCGATGAAAAAGTTTTCCACGTGTCTGAATATCCTATATACCAAATTTCATACATGTAGATAAAAAATGTGCTGAGTTTCTAAATTGTAAAATGTCCTCTCACACACACACATTCTCATATAAATATAAATATATATATATGTATATATATGTGTGTGTATATATATATGCATATATATATATATATATATATATATATATATATATATATATATATATATATATAAATATATATATATATATACAGTGATGATCATATTTATTGGCACGGTAAAATAAAAGTTAAATTTTGTCTAATAAATTCTAAAAAAGGGATTAAATTAAAGAAAATAACAAAGTATATTATGTATTTTTAACTGGCCTTTCCGATGCAGCAATCGGATTCTAGAAAAAATAAATAACAAAGGAACAACAAACATAATTGCAAAAAACCCTTGTTCAAAATTATTGGCACGGCTTTGTTTTTCTTTTAGTATCAGTATAATATCAATCAATTTCCGGTTTACGTGCTTTCTGAACTTTTTTATAGCCATATTATGCTTGTTTAACGCTAATTCAGTGAATAATTTTTTTCAGATAATTTTTAGATAGCGATTTATTTAAACTATTATAAGTGACTAAATTATAATTTTCAATCGCCATGGTTAAAACTAAGGAACACAGCGAAGACGTCAGGAAGCTTGTTGTAGCATGCCATACCAATGGGGAGGGCTATGATAAGATTTCAAAGAAGCTAAACCTTCCCAAATCCACTGTTAGAGCCATAATAAACAAGTTCAAATCGCAAGGCCACGTTATGAGTTTAGAGGGTAGATGGAGAAAAAGGATTCTTTCCCCAAGAGATGAACGGAAAATTGTTCGACAAGTAAAACAAAACCCAAGGATCTCTGTTGGGGAGATTGTTGATGAACAGAGCACCTCTGGAGTGAATGTATCTCGACATACAGTTGGTAGAGTTTTGAAGAGAGCTGGTTTAAAAGCATGTCGTCCGAGAAAGACTCCCTTATTGAAGCCTATGCACCTGAAAGCAAGGCTAGCCTTTGCAAAACGTCATATTGATAAAGATGTTGCATTCTGGAAACGTGTTCTATGGACTGACGAAACGAAAATAGAGTTATTTGGCCATAATAAAGTGTCTTATATTTACAGAAAATCTGGCGAAGCTTTCCTGCCTAAGAACACCATACCCACAGTGAAGCACGGTGGAGGCAGTTTGATGTTTTGGGGATCCTTTGCTGCCTCTGGACCAGGGCGACTTGTTAAGGTCACAGGTAGCATAAAAAAGGAAGATTATGTTAAAATATTGGATGAAAACCTGAAAGACTCTGCTAAAGAGCTTTCACTTGGTCGTCGTTGGTGGTTCATGCAAGATAATGACCCAAAGCATTCGGCTAAACTGACTAAGAAATGGCTTGAGGACAATCATATTAATGTTTTGGAGTGGCCATCACAAAGCCCAGACCTTAATCCAATTGAAAATTTATGGAGAACATTAAAATTGAGGGTAATGCAAAGGAAGCCTAAGAATCTTATTCAATTGGAGGATTATTGTCAGGAAGAGTGGGCTAAAATTACTACTGAAGAGTGCAACAACTTGGTTGTAAACTATGAAAAGCGACTGAGGAAGGTAATCAAGGCCAAAGGCTATGCAATTGATTATTAAATAAATCGTGCCAATAATTTTGAACAAGGGTTTTTTGCAATTATGTTTGTTGTTCCTTTGTTATTTATTTTTTCTAAAATCCGATTGCTGCATCGGAAAGGCCAGTTAAAAATACATAATATACTTTGTTATTTTCTTTAATTTAATCCCTTTTTTAGAATTTATTAGACAAAATTTAACTTTTATTTTACCGTGCCAATAAATATGATCATCACTGTATATATATATATATATATATATATATATATATATATATATATATATATATATATATATATATATATATTGTTAGAATATTCTTGATGAATAAGGAGGGTAGATATTTAAGTGTTGCCCACATCAGCTTTATGCATTATGGTTGTTAATATGTATAACATGATGGGTGTTGTTGTGGTTTTCGACATATCAATAGTTTTCAGTTATTTACCGCAGATTTCAGTAATTTTGAAAAATAAAATAATTGTTTTTGGATTTCCAAAAGCTTATTCATGACTAGCGGGGGTATCCGGCGTTGCCTAGGTGTGGTGAAGTGTGTGTGATGGAGTGGGGTTGGGGGCTAAATCCAAACAAAAATGGAAAATAAAGAATAAGCGGATGTTATAATCCTGTTTAAATGTTAAAACTCTTTTTTCAATAATCGGAAAAACGAAAAAAAACACAGCGAACGTGATGCAAAACAAAGAATAAGCAGACGAAAATAAATGGCATAAATAACTATGTTTAAATGTTAAAACTTCTTAAAAAATTGGAAAAACAAAACTAAAAAAAACAATGAACGTGATGGAACAATAAAAAAAAAAACGAACGAAAAAATGGCATAAATAACCCTATTTCGATCTTAAAACTTCAAAAGCCAAAAATATATCTGATATCTCGGTTCTTAAGATATCGACGCTTCCTCTATAACGACTGGTCTATGATGGTGTGAGCAAAATAAGGTCGATTTTTTTAAATATTTAAACTAATTCAAAAAAGAATGTTTTTTGCGCATGCGTGTTTGGCTAAAATATAATGAAGGAACAATTTTTTGCTATTCCTCCCTGTAGAAAAGTGCCCAGTTGAGGATGAAGGCATTAATGTTTGTAGCCAATTTTCGATATTTGTCGTCCGAAGAGTCGATCTTCAAAACGATACCGCTTTCGTGAAAATCCGTCGCCTCTATCGAAAGTTTAGACATGCATACATACATACATACATACATACATACGTACATACATACATACATACATACATGTAAACATACAGGTGAGACTTATATATATAAGATGTTTCATTTGTTTATTTCTTTTTATATAGGGAAATTGTTTTTATTGTTTTATTGTTTTTTTTTATTTGCAAAACATGATTGAATTTTGCAAAAAGAAAAGTGAAAAACAAAAACAATAATTTAAACATTCATTTTAGGTCATGTAGCCAATATTTGCAGACAGCCTCAAGATAACTAACTATCCGAGTCTTGCGACGTGATTCGCCATTAAATGAGACCAACAGACAAACATTTATATGTTCTCTCTCTCCTTTTTCTTTCCATTCTCCCTTTTTTTTCTCTCTCTCTCTCTCTTTCTTTTCACTCTTTAGTTACCTAACTCTCTATGAAGACTGAATGTGAAAAAATGATTGATCCTAATGTGAGGGATGTCCTTACTGAGCACCACATACACAAACTCTCTTACCACTATATAGTAGTTAAACTGGCACCTTAGTTTTTCTCTCCTTTCCGTTTCAATTGGTTCTCTGTCATTCAACCGTAAGTAAGTTTTAACATGAACGTGTTTAATCAAAGTATTTGCAACTAATGAAATCGTACTAAACCCTGAAAATAAACAAGTCCGTGTCAAAATAATAAGCCGACGTAAATTTAGAAACTTCTATAATACGAGGAAACCAAGAGCCAAAAACTAGTCGGACACATAACTGAAAGACAAAAGGACTGGCGTTCACGTCCCACTCCGTGCATTTGATCGGGAAAAGCGACAAAGATAACTTCAATGACTAACATAGGAACTTTCTCTATTCCGAGCACACATCCATGCACACTAGTAAGTGCAGGGTTAACAGAAACGAATTGCTACTCACACACTAACAAGTGCAAGGTAAACCAACGCACACACAGACACAATGCCACGCTGCCAAATACTCTCATACATATGTTACTTACACGCGCATAAACATGAAATAACACGAATTTGCATAAATGATCATTTACTTCTTTAAAATTGCTTAATCTATAATATAAGAGCAAAAATCTGTTTAAATGTATGTATGTTTGTATGTCTGCCAAAAAATTTCGACAGACATGAAGGATTTCTAGGAGATTGAAAGCATTTTGAAGATCGGCCCTTCGTACGACAAATGTCAAAAAATTGGCCCAAAGCATTAATTTCTTCATCCGCAACTTGGCACTTTTCTATAGGGAGGGTCGATTTTTGCCACTGACATTCTTTGGAAGTCATTCAACCCTCACGTTCATGACGTTGCTTAAAACGCGTCATTTCGACCACGGTAGGCACATCGGTAAAACAGTTTGTTTTATTTTGTCATCTTTTTTCCTTTGGTGCGTTACGTGTTCGAGCCTGCTTACTACTGCTATTTTTTTTTTTTTTGCGCTCTCAATTTTCCTTTTTTTTTTTCTTTTTTTTTTTTTTTGGCTTTTGGCTCAACAAATACCCTTACACACACCTCCACTTTCTTTTCCGTCTTTGCATCATGGGTTTGAGCCTACCTGCCCACTACAACTTTTTTTTTTTTTTTTTTGCTCATATCACACCTCCAAACACCCGGGCAACGCTGGGCACAAGACATATATATATATATATATATATATATATATATATATATATATATATATATAAACTTTTTTTGCAACCCAAACAAGGCATAATGCGATTCCGAATGTAAGGGGACTACGATTTGAGATCGTGACTTACTCTGAAGAGTTTCCCAGCAAGATGTCTATTCACATTATATTTAAACTTTTGCAGTTTAGTAAAATCAGCGAAACAGTGAACAAGGAGGGGATTCCAACTTCCACGGATGGAAAAGACTATTAGAATAGAAGGTTAGCTGGCCTTTTGGGACCTCAACAAGAAGGGGTGAATTTTTTTTGATTGTCGGTTTAGTCAGGAGTACGTACGTCGAGAATGCAAAAGATAATACGTTTAATCTGAGCAGATTCCATTAAAACAGGCACAGGAATGCAAAATTGCTGCGATGGAACAGATGTTGGAGCTTGGCGGATAATGGGGATACCTTCCGTTATCAAAGTCCATTTTCTCTCATTTTTCTTTTACTAAACACCGTTTATGTTTTAGTTAGCACTTGCCAACTGGTGACCCTTGTATTTTCTCTGTATTTCTTTTATTTCAATTTTTACGCGTGCTTGTCTCGATGGATTCTTGCATTCTTTTTATCGCTATAAGTTTTATATCGAATTTATATTAAGAAGCATGACCCGTGGAAATTCCATGAATTAAGAAATATATTGAATTAATAAACATGTTGTTTTAAAGGCGGTATTTTTCTTGGATGGCACACCAAAAAAATTTGGACAAAGAAAATAATAACACGCAGCAAATATGAGTTCATTTACATTTTTTATGAATACTGTTTATTGTATTTAAGATATGCTACCGACTCAAATGAAATAAATTATAAGTACCGATAAATACATATTATTTAATTGGGGTTCATTATTCATATGAGTATTATTTATTAATTTACTTATTGCTGACTAGTATCCTCATCTTTACTTGTTGTTGTTTCACGACGTTTCGGCCAACTACTTATCTGGCCTTCGTCAGGATAGGAGATCTGAATCTCTGAAGATAGCGGTTTCGATCCTATCCAAAGCCAGCCAGAGGCTTACTTGGCTAAAATTGTGATGAGACGACAACTATGGAAGGCAGTAGTTGCTGCGGATGCAGTTAGGAGATTCGGAGTTCCTATCCCGTCGTGGTTACCACCTGATGAAGACCAGAGAAATAGTTGGCCGAAACGTCGTGAAACAACAACTAAACAGAGGAGGATAATAGTCCTTAATAAATAAAAGTTCATTATTAATAAATACGCAGAAAGTAATATTATGCTACATAGTTCAATACAAATAATGGAATAACATTCTAATCTTTGTCCAACACAGATGACGAATTTTCGTTTATTTCTTATACCTAATTTCTCTTAAATTTCCCCGTTTTTTAATGTCTTTACAGATAACACCATAGAATAACTGCGCTTACGAGGTACCTTAAATAAATTGTTAGGCTTTTTTTCACATGGGCACATGAAACTTTAATCCCTTTTAAAGTAATCTCCTCCGGCTGCAATGCACTTGTACCATTTCAACAACTTCTGGAAAGCCTCATGGAGTTCCTCTTGCGTGAGCGTGGCAATGGCCCTCAATACACTTGTTGTAGCGTTTCAACAACTTCCGGAAGCCCCATGGAAGTCCTCATGAAATTATCTTGTCAATGACATTCGTCACAGCCTCTTTCATCTCCCCAATTGTCTCATAACGACAGCCTCTAAGGTTTTCCTTGAACTTAGGGAATAATCAAAAGTCACAGGAGACAAAGCATGGACTTATAGGGAGGGTAAGGAACTGTCTTGGTCAAATAGTCTGTGACAGGTATGAAGTTGTAGACTGGTGCATGGTCTTGGTGAAAATGTCACTGGCCCGATTTGAAGAGTGCTGGCCTCGTCCGACGAAATCTCTTCCTGAACTCCCATAAACGTCAACATAATATCCCTTGTTGATTGTCTGTCCAGTGGGAATCAAGTCCATGTAGCACATGCCCATGCTGTCAAAAAAAAGAAAAGAAAAAGAATAGGATCATCATAAGTTTCTGGGTGGAATTTTTCTGTCTGTCCTTCTTGGATCGAGGAGCACCAGCATATCACCAGAGCATCAAGAACTGCGAAATCTGAATTAATCAGCTCTGTGCTGTCTTGACATGGTCGTTCTTTCTGATTTTCTCTGAGAATTTAAGGGAAAAACTTCACGCAAATCTTCCGCATCTTCAGTTCCTCACGAATAATTCTGCGAACAGTTCCTACCTGACATCAAACTTTGCACTTATTGTCTCTATAGACACACGACAATCCTTATCCATGAAATTCTTTATTTGGCCAATCAACTCTGGTGTTCTTACTCTTATTACTCATCCCATACCTCTCATCATCCATCACAGATTCTCTGTCTTCCTTTAATCTCTTATGCCACTCGAAAACTTATGCTCGATTCATACAAGATGATCCAGAAGAGGTTTGAAGCATTTCATACGTTTCTATGACATTTTTTTTTTCAAGTTTAAAACAATTTTATTGCATATCGTTCTTTTAAAATGTCCTTACGTCTACATTATATATTTGAAATTCTCCAGCTGTAACTGGCCCTGTCGGTGGGGCATTAGAATACGCCGACTGCCCCCCTGCAGAGGGTAACAGTCCCTCAATGGGGGTCCTGGATATGACCTTAAACTATATCCAGTGGTGAGGCTCCAGCTTGTGGGCTTTGGGGAGTGTGGAGCCACCCTTTAATTATCATTGCTCCCAGGTCACCTCTGACCCGGAGTGGTAGTACCTGTTAGGGTCCCAACTATGGGTTAAATAGAAACCGACGTGAAAACAATTAATATATTCTATTAAAAAAATTTTCTTCAGAATCTTTGGATTCGGCATTAAATAACCCGAAAAGGGTTGATATGCCGTAAAACAAAAACAACCAACCAACCAACCAACCAATCAGCTGTAACTATCGAGCTTTGGTAGAGTGTATTCTAATTCTTGCTGGGACTGTTCATTTGAACTTGAAATCATAAAACTTGGGCAGTCATCTCATAAGATGTATAGCAATCACATTCTAAATTTTCAAGTGTCTACGACAATTTTAAATGCCTGTACACAAAAAAAAAGTCTGGAAACTTATTGAAGGCACCCCGTAACTCTCTCCCACCCGCACGTGCACATTCATTATATTTCTCTGTCAAACGCATGTGGCGGCTTTTCTTTTATGTTTCCCCCCCTCTCTCTCTCTCTCTCTCTCTCTCTCTCTCTCTCTTTCAACATTCCCCTTTTCTATTGTGTCACACGCGCACATGTATACGCGACACGAGAACGATTACATTTTTGTAGCACGCACATGCGTCGAATGTTGTTCGCTCCACCGTCTCTTTCTTTCTCTCTGTTTTTCTCTCTTTCTATATCTCTATCTTTATGACACACACACACACACACACACACACAGCTACTCTTTCACTCTCGAACAGAAGTATTACCTCTCGCTTTAAATATCGCTCACTCTCTCCCTTTTTCGTTCTCTCGCTAACGCATTCGTTCCTTCTCTCTAAAACACATTCATTCTATCTGTCTTATTATTTTCTTCCCCTCTATTGGTTTATCTTTCTCTTTCTATAACGCGCACTTTTCTCTTCCCCTCTCTCTCTCCCTTTCTTTCTCTCTCTCTCTCTCTCTCTTTCTAATAAGCCTATTCTCTTTCTTGTATTTTACTCTCTCTTACATTTTTCTGTCTCACCCCTTAACATAATCATTGCCTATTTGTTTAACTCTCTCTCTCTCTCTCTCCCTCTGTTACTCTCTCTTTCTAGCATGCACTTTCCTCCCTCTCTTTGTCTTATACACGGATTCTCTTTCTCGTATTATCTCTAAGTTTTTTTGTACCTCCCTCTTTAATATAGACATCGCCACTGTCTTTAAATCCGTTTACACTCTTTCTTTCTCTCTTTTCCTCTCCTACTCCCTCTCTCTTCCCTCTCTCTTCATCTAACACACACAGATACACACACACAAAGTCACACACACACACACACACACACACACACACAGTCACACACACACACACACATGCACACACACAAAGACACACACACTGTTCCCTGAATGTGTAGCTTACTGGTCCCTGAGTACGCAAATATTGGTACTGCCGTTGTTTCAAATTATATACCTCCCACTCCTCCCCTAACTTCCACTCATCTCGCTCTTTCTCCTCCTCCTCTAACGAGAGTGCGACTATTTCTACACATAATACAAACCGGTGCGCGCAGTTTACCAGAAATAGATTAAAAACAAAATAATAAAAAAAACGGCACGCTCTCCAGGCTTCTGAAGAATTCGTCTCTCGATGTTGACAAGGCGTGCGTAAAGTGTCTCTTGGAGAACAGAATGGCAAGGGGGGGGAGAAGCGTTGGGGGCGCGAGGTCGGTCCCCGAGGTGAGAGAAGATTAAGTGATAGATGAGTTAATAAATACTCCAATGAAATAAAGGGGTGAAATATTTTGGTAGTTCGCTATATGACACTAAAGAGAGGGAGAGAGATAGAGAGAGAGAGAGAGACAGACAAACAGATACAGAGAGCGAGGGGTGCAGAGAGGGAGAAACCAGAAAAACAGATAAAAATCACTCTCTCTCTCTCTCTCTCTCTCTCTCTCTATATATATATATATATATATATATATATATATATATATAGATATATAATGATTGCAACGTCTTGTTAGACGAGTGCCACTCCCTCAGACATTTAAAGTACATGAGCCCAAAAATGGTGAATACACACGCTCATGCAGCCATGACACTGAAGACCGTCATTGAGATCAATTATTATATGCTTCCAGCATTTCAAGCCTCCACGCGTCACAACTTTTCCATCGCCACAGGACCATTTTTATAGACAAATGCCTGAGAGAATATCTATACACAGATGATGTTACAGAGTCTTAGCTTTGTACGACAGCTAAGTCTCTCTCTCGGTTCAAAATGTTGAGATCCAGCAACAAGGAAGAGCAAGATAGCCAGCAACAAATTAAACTGCAGACCAGCTTAATGCGGGTAATGGTCTTCCGCTTTATAGTTTTTTTAAATCAGAGATTTGCTTCTCCTAGAAAGGTTGCATTCACCAGGGCTTATCGGAGCACTCTCCACCCCAACACACACATACATACACACAAACACACACGGTGCTAGTTGGTTGTTGACCCCGGATCTATATATATATATATATATATATATATATATATATATATATATATATATATATATATATATATATATATAGTCTTGGAAGATTTTAGCCTTTAAAACTATACAAAGAAATATTTTTTATCATTCGTTAGAAAACCATCTAGTCAGTAAGTCATTTAATCACCTGCAATCACTACATCAACTCGCTCTCGAATTTACTATAATACCAATAATTTATTTTTCAAGGGATCATCAGTTGTTTACCATGAATCACTGTATATATATATATATATATATATATATATATATATATATATATATATATATATATATATACATATATATATATATATATTTTGGGGGGTCACCCTATATATATATATATATATATATATATATATATATATATATATAGGGTGACCCCCTAAAAACTGGTCCCGACTCTAATAAGGTCCCGTTTCTTAGTGTTTTGTTCGAATGAAATTAAACTTTGGTCATAGCTAGTGTATTATATTCAAAACATCACATCAAAACACTAGGGTCTTTGGCCTTTTTCTCTCCGTTGACTGTAAAATGTTCAGAAAAACAATTGAATGTCCTCTGTTTTTTGGGGGGGGAGGGGGGTCACTCTCTGTCTCTCTCTCTCTCTCTCTCTCTCTCTCTCTATATATATATATATATATATATATATATATATATATATATATATAACATATTTTGTTGAAATTTGTTTTCCTAGTTTTGCATAGGGATTACAAAATATTTGCTATTTCTCCCATACATTGATGGAGAGAAGACTAAAACTTGCTGCTAGGGTTTCAAATGATCTGAAATTAACAACAAGGGGAGACTTGATTCCAAAAAGTGACATTGTCTGTCTGCCTGCCTATGTGCGGAACGATCTTTGCTAAACCCCTCTCTCAATATTTGGTCTACAGACATGGATCTTGATATATAGGGGAATTGAACTTGTGGAACAAATTTGATTTGGTTTGTAAGTGGTAAAAATAGCTGCTAAGGGGTCAACATTTTAAAAAAAATATCAAACTTAACAGGCATGTGTCGAATAAACTTGTTAGATCTACGCATGCGCAACTATACATTATTTTTCAAAGTCGGTTCGTATTTAACTTTTGCTCACCTATCTGCTACCCGACGTTTCCCGAGATTGAATATTGATCAAGGAATATTTCACCCTCCCATATTTTTTATTGTCATCGAAATCGGTGAAATCGCCCATTTTTTTTCAATCAAATCGATTGATTGCCTGCTCCAGTTGGGGGGGGGGCTCACTACGGTGTACAGTAAGGAATATTTACATACTTTCTCGCAGAGACATAGTCTACTGTGCATTGAAGTCTACATTTCAGTGTAGAGAGTCTACACTTTGTTTTATAAAAAACACTAGCGAGGGGTACCCGGCGTTGCCCGGGTGTTTGGAGGTGTGTGTGGAAACTCCGGGGGTGGAGGGATTAGGGTTAGGGTTAGGGTTATACAAGTCAAGTATAATATTTTAGTTGTTCTCTTACCAGATACATTCATATCGAATGCGCCCCTGTCTTAGCAAAGAACATACTTTTGATTGATTATACGCCAGGCCATTCTGCTTGTGCGGTGTTAAAGCTTCTCAAATGCATTTGTAATGTTTTGGCCAAAATCGGACTGTTCCTAATCTTATCGGATCTTTTCGATTATCGATGTTTGATATTTATTGGAAAGTTTTCGATGCAACCCACTGTCAAACACATTTATATGAACTTTCAAAACATCCGTCAAGTCGTTTCGAAGTCCATAGGGAATGAACTCACAGACACAGACACACACACAGACAAAGTGCTTTTTATATATAAAATATAAAATCAGTGTACTTGTTGTACTGATCCAAAAACGTGCCAATAACCCTCGTCGTAGCCTTGTTCATCTCCTCAATGGCCTCATTACGCCAGCCTCTAAGGTTTTCCTTGAGCTTACAAAATAGTCACAAGGAGCAAGGTCTGAACTGTAGGTGGGTGCGGAACTGCCTTGATGCCAATCTTAATCCAATAGTCTTTGACAAAATAGAGTTGTGGACTGGTGCGTTCGCGCAAATGTTTCGCATCTTCAGTTGTTTATTGGCTTCAGTTATTGCTTTGATCTGAAGTAATATTATACCCTACTCATTGTTACTTCCCTATCTTAGGTCTTTAAGCTTGTTTTCTTTTTCTTTTCTGGTGACGAATTTGCTATCCATCTATTTTATTGATACACTCTATTTATTTATTTGTTTACTTTATTTCTCGCTTTTTTATAAGTTCATTTATTTCGCGTTTTTATTTATTAATTTACTTGTCATTTATAAAATATACGCGCAAATGGTCACATCAACAGATAATGAAAAAATACACTTATTTATTTGATTTAAATAAAGGTGGTATACGGGAGCTATATTTTCTATTCTAAAGCGGTGCCTGAAGTACCTATTTACTATGCCTCCCCACGGGACAGAGTTAGACATCAGGGTCGTTTTTTAACGTGGAGAAAAGGTACAAAAATAAAACTTGTCTCAGTCGTGAAGGATTTCTCCTCCACCGAAAGAGAACAAGAAAGAGAAGTGCAGCGTCTGAAGAACAGATACTACACTTTGATCTTGCCTGAAGTAATTGCACAGGTTTTCATATCTATATATAAACATAATTTCAATGGTTGCGATTCTTTCATTTTGGTTATTTATCTTTTCTTCAATACTAGAATATAAGTTTATATGCTTCGTTTTAGAGATACGTTTTCCAAACCATATACATGCAAACAAGTGCATAATAGAATATATTTGTCTATGTTAGTGGAGCAGTCCGTCCTCAAAACCATCTAATTAGAATACTTAGTTATCGTTTGGGATCAATTATGTGGTTGGTTTCTTTATGTAACGCTGTTTGACGATAATAATTTTCGTAGGTGTATATCAATATTTCAATTACAAGCATGCTAAACCAATAGATATTTTAGTTAATCGTTTTCGGGTGTTTAATTATTAAGTATGCAAAGTGCACTCACCTGTATCCAGTTAGTGGCATATTGTGTTTCTGTTCGTTTAGCTTAGGATTAAACGGTAGCGTTTGTAGATGGTGTTGGAGGGTAATGAGAGATTGGCTCCTTCCTATATTATAGTTTAATCATATATGCTAGTCTATTCTTTGACGCTTTAGTATACTTATTTATTAGATATGTATAGGGTTTTTAATAAGTATAATTATTAAATTGTGGTGCATCGATATTACTATGTAAACTTTCAACTCTTCCCTTGATTAATTTATTGATTAATTAAGATATTGGGTGTTAAGTGTTAAGAATTATAATATTACTACTAGGAGGAGATCGTTATTTGTTTTTCATATCTTACTTAAATCGTCGCATCCCAAGTGTTTGCAGCTTATAGCCAATTCTACTTTTACATTTAATAATTTTTACGGTCCTTAAAAATGTATTAAACATGTTGCCAATAATGTTTGTATAATAAACAGACTATATACCAGCTTTGTCCTCTATTGAGCACTCTTTTATAATAACGCGGGCTTTATTGGATTTACATCGAGAAAACCAATATATGCAACAATTATATATATATATATATATATATATATATATATATATATATATATATATATATATATACATACATACATACATACATATGGGTATGCACATACGAACATATATATAGCCGTATATATATAATTACGTATACACACATATAAATATATATACATTACATATACATTCATATATACATATATACACATATATTCACATATATACATATACATGCATATATACATAAATATACATGCATGTATATACATATATATACATGCCTATATAAATATGTATGCATATATATACATATATATATATATATATATATATATATATATAGTACGGAATTCAAAAGTTAAAAAATACTTAAAATTCAACCGACTTTTACATATAAATGTATATTTGAACATACGTAGAAATAACACGTTTAGTGGACTTACGCCTGCAAAGTTCCAATTCTTTTTCAATTTTAGATCCCGTAGCATCTGTTTTACTGGCTAATGGTGAAATCGAATTTGTTCCAGAGATTCAAATATCGTATATTTCAGGTTTCAAGTCTGTAACCAAAATCTGACGGAGAAGTTTTATAGAGACAGTTTCTCAGACAGACGGACAGACAAAAAGTCTTTGTATATATATATATATATATATATATATATATATATATATATATATATAGTTTGGCAGCAAGTCATTATTCAAGCATGTCTGATTGAACACGACAAAGTTATTCTTTTTTCCGATTTTTCTGGATATCTTTTTCATTCGCCGAGTGGTCTTTTTTCTATCAGCTGGTATGTTCTATAGAATGGTGCCCAAAAGCTTTTGTTCAGCCAATTTCTTCTCAAACGATGTTTATCGACAGGAGCAATTGTTGTTGTTTTCGTTTTTCTTTTCCTTTGAGGCTTATTGTATTTAAAGTTTTTTTTTATTATTTTAATTAAAAATAAAACTAATTCGCCCCTAACAATCCTACACCCGCCTTTATAACCAATAAAAAATAATTAAAATTAAAAAAAAATTATAAATACATCAAGCCTTAAAGGAAAAGAAAAACGAAAACGATGACAACAACAACCGCTCCCGATGTTAATCGGACGCACCGATAAAAAGCGCATGAGATGAATGGCTTAACATAAACATTTGGCCGCCATTCTATACAACATGCCAGCTGATATGAAAAAGACGGCTCGGCGAATAGGAAAGATATCCAGAAAAATCAAGAGAAAGAATAACTCTGACGTGTTTGAATATATATATATATATATATATATATATATATATATATGTGTGTGTGTGTGTGTGTGTGTGTGTGTGTGTATGTATATATGATTACTTAATTTAATCACATAAATTAATATAGGAAAGTATAGCTTTATGCGCAAACTTTAAGTATTTACTTCAACAGTGCTCAATTCGTAGGTAGAGCTAGGTAGTATTTTATAATATGTATATGACGATTAAGTTATACATAATATTCCGCGTTTCATCCACGCTAGGATTCATCAGGCTTATGCATAAGTCTGATGAATCCTAGCGTGGATGAAACGCGGAATATACTGTGTAGCTTAATTGCCATATATATTTTATAACTTAGTATATATATATATATATATATATATATATATATATATATATATATATATATATATATATATATATATATATATTCAGACATTTGTTGGGCTAAAAATTGAATAAAATTAAATAACAATTAAATAAAGAAAATATATTTTTAAATGTACGTGAAGTGCCATTTTATTTCACACAAATCGGCCAAACGTTTCCCATCATTACGATTGTAGACGTTCACAAAAGTTTTCAATAACTCGCTGGGTCATTTCGGGTCGAACAATAGCAATTTCAGAACAAATAGCTCGTTTTAATTCTTCAAGAAATCGATGGCCATGGCTGAATGTTTTAGATTTCAAATATCCCTAACAGAAAAAAAAAATCGGGTTTACATCAGGTGATCTTACGGTCCAACCAATATCATGCCGCAAGGAAATCAAATGATCCGAGAACATTTCATTTAAATACAGGGTGTCCCAAAAGAAGCTGACGGATTTTAAATTTGATTAACTCTCTCGATTTAAGTTATGCTTACAAAATTTTCATATGTACGTAAATATGCTTCTCCGTGAGTTTTTGAGATATAGTAAGATATCATAGTCTACTTATTCTAATTTAATTCACACAACTTAATCTAGGGTATGTTCTTTTACAAGGTTTAATTTTAGTTATGAAAAATGATGTTACTCAAATATCCACCATTTTCATTTTCACACTCTTGTTCTTTCTGCAGGGCATTTTCCAGCACATCACAATGTTTCATGGCTCATGGCCCTAATTTCCTCCGCTATATTGTTTTTAAGGGCATTTATTGTGGTGGTTTTATTGCATTGGAAGTAGGCGATTTTCTTGTGTTGAAGTTTCGTCGAAATTATCTTTGAGTCTCTGATATTAACTCATTCAACCGAAAATACGAGTGTACAATAAATATTCGCTACTCGGTGGTGTGACGACTCAGAATGACCTTGTAAGGGTTACTCTAGATGATCTGAAAAAATAAACGAAAAATATGAATAATTAAGAAAGTTGTAAATATTTTTAACCATCAGCTTTGGGGGGGCACCATGTAAAGGCATAAATACAGATATAAATTAATTTTGACTTCATTTAAATAAAATGTCATTCCACTTTCATTTTAAAAATAAAAGACATATTTTCTTTATTTAACTGTTATGTATTTATTTTTGACCTACAAACGTGTCAAATCATTTTGTGACACCTTATAAACTTTTGCCCGCCATTCTATTCAACATACCAGCTGATATGAAAACGACGGCTCGGCGAATAGAAAATATATCCAGAAAAATCGAGAGAAAGAATAACTATGCGTGTTCAATCAGACGTGCTTGAATATATATATATATATATATATATATATATATATATATATATATATATATATATATATATATATACAAAACAAAAGCTAAATGGAGGCCATCTTGAACATATGCTGTAGAACGGAGAAAAAAAGGGCAAAGACCCTAGTGTTTTGACGTGATGTTTTGAATATAATAAACTAGTTATGACTAAAGTTTAATTTCATTCGGACAAAACACTAAGAAAGGGGGCCTAATTAGAGTTGGGGCCCGTTTTGGGGGTCACCCTCTATGTGTGTGTGTGTGTGTGTGTGTGTGTGTGTGTGTGTGTGTTTGTGTGTGTGTGTGTGTGTACGTTATATATAACATTCTAATAATTATAAATAACAAAAAAATCCGTTCCGAAAAAAAGGGCAGTAAACTAAATAAACAAGCAAAGAGCAGCATACTAGCTCAACGCTTGCGTAAGGGAAACAGTTACACACAACAGAATCGCTAATTTAAAAAAAAAACAGATCTTTCATTTAAAAGCAAGAACATCTTGCATAAAAAGGTGCCGTAGCTCAGTGGTAAAACATCAGGCTGCCGATTTGGAGAGTTACAAGTTCGATCCTTTTTAAAAAGTTGACGGGTGATACACGAAAACACGTGAACATGGATAACGTTTATTCACGTAAAAATATATTTTATAAATATATTATAAACACATGTAAATATTTAATACACAAATATATATATATATATATCATTTTTCTATTTACAAAATTTTAGTTAAGGTTTTCTATTTTCATTCTTATGTAGTTAAATTCTGTTTTAAAATTGAAGACTTTTGCCAAATCGGCTTATGCAAGTGCTATGTCTATTTCTATTTAACAATTTTAGTTAATGCCTTTTTTTTAATCCATATATAAATGAATTCTGTTTGGTCATTATAAACTTTTTAGAAATCAGATTATGTGCCGCTTAGTTTACGATAGGTTAAAATTAAATTGTTTTTTCTTTCCGGGAATCTAAACTCCATTCTTTATTTTTATTTTTGCATTTTTTTTATTCAAAGCTTTTTTAGACTATATATATATATATATATATATATATATATATATATATATATATATAGTGATCCTCATTCAATCCCTGACAATGTCGTGTTTCCCTGCAAGTGTATATATGCAGGGTGCGAATAGTATCTTGGTACACCTTAAACACTCTTAGAAAAACAGAAATAAAACTTTTAAATCGTTGAAATTTACAATTTCTTATAATAACCAAAACAAAATACAGTAAAACATGCATGGTGCCCCGTGAGTGCACAATGAACGCGGCATAAAAAAATGACTAAGTTCAGCACTCCCCCCCACCATTTAGCTCCAAAAGCCCAAAAAATCCACCCATTTGGCTCCACAAGTCCCCCTTAACATATGTAAATTTGAGTTCAGCACCATGCTAAACTGCTAAATAGACATACACAGAAAATTTTCGACAAATATAAAAGGTCCCTGGGGTATACCCAAGTTTTATTGCGAAGAATAGACAAGCTAAATTATAAAGAAAGCAGTTAGTTACAACTTTTCAGAAAGTTTTATAAAAATCCAAGGCATCAATTCTTTTTAATAAGCACAAAAGTGTCAATTTTAGCCATTTTAACCTGAAAGGCACTCCTAGGCGGGCAACCAGAGTTTTCTCGAAAAACGGACGAACGTACGAGAGTGAATTTACAGAAAGTACGAGAGTGAATGAAAGAAGGGGCAGGCGATTTTAACTAATCTAACATCACAAGTGCATTTGAAAAATTTGTCACAAAAGTTGAATATAGCTACCCTCCTTTTGTCGAGGGACGAAAACTAAATATAATAGGAATCTCGTTTTAGTCTGTATATATCTATCCTCCTTTGCCTCCTAGGGAGGATTCGTAAATTATATATATATATATATATATATATATATATATATATATATATATATATATATATATATATATATATATATATAGTCATCCACATACAGTGCTGTTTCGCAGCTCATCAGTGCGGCTACACAGGCAACTACCTAAAGCCAGGATTAAAACCCGACCGCCTGTACGACAGTGAAGGCCTCTAACCGGCGGCTGCTGGGCGAGTCGTGAATTAACGATGATTTGACATCGTCCGAAATACCTAAGCTCGATTTGTTTACACAAAGAGCATCGCGTTATACGCTAATGGTAATTCGTGTATCACTTCTCAATATGCTCAACTCAAGATAAGGAGCATTATAGTCATCCACATACAATATATATATATATATATATATATATACATATATATATACATATATATATATATATATATATATATATATATATATATATATATATATATATATACATCGACTGGCGCTTCCACCGTGCTCAATTTGTTTATTTACAAGGTGCTTTGTTTCGCATTCAAGAACAGCAAGTGACAGCAGCTGACATCATTCAACGACAGTGCTTCACGCTGGAAGTATGCCTGGGCTGATTTTTATGAAATTTCACACAAAAATACTTTATGCGCCTGGCAGTGTTTTTAGATAGGTTTTCTATCGGAATGGCTTCTATAAGTATCGATAACAATAATTGAAATAATCAGATGAAAGAAGGGGCAGGCGATTTTAACTAATCTAACATCACAAGTGCATTTGAAAAATTTGTCACAAAAGTTGAATATAACTACAGATTCCAATATCGCGAAGCTATCAGTTAGCAAGATTAATTTGGTTTTTGTGTCTATATATAAGATGGCTTTATTATCTCCAATGCGGATAGGCATGCAAACATATTTTGCTGGGTTGGTCTTCACGATGCGATGAAACAGTAGTATTAGTGTTGTCTTCATTTAGAAGCGGATAGATCATTCTATATTGAGGACATCTTTGTTGCCCCCCCCCGACAAAAGAAGGGTATAAAATATATAATATAAATTCATCTTTGTACGTTCATCCGTTCGTTCATTCATCCGTTCGTCTGTCCGCACTTTTCTCAATAACTATGCCTTGGAATTTTTTGAAACTTTGCACAAACGTTAAACATGATATGAGTAAAAAAAGTAACAGAACGGATTTTCCGGGAAACCTCTGGTTGCCCACCCCCCTAGGGGTTCCTTTCGGGTGAAAATAGGTAAAATTGACACTTTATGCTTATATAAAAATTGATGTCTTGGATTTTTATACAACTTTCTGAAAAGTTGTAACTAACTGATTCCTATATAATTTTGTTTGCCTATACTTTGCGATAACTCTTGGATGTGCCCCAGGAGCTCTTTAAGGGCTAATAAAAACACTCCATTTTTGGGATTCTTTTATCATAATTATCCAAAATTTTCCGTGTATGTCTATTTAGCAGTTTTGCATGGTGCTGAACTCAAATTTACATATTTTAAGGCCTTGGGGACGTGTGGAGCAAAATGGGTGGAATTTGTATGTGTGCACAATCTCCAAGATCCGTTTTTCGAATTTATTTTCGGGTATTTTCCCGAATAAAACGTGACTATGATCCTTCCCTCTGACCACTGTTCTCTCGTCGGTATGTGCACACATTCTTCATAGTATTTTCCTTTTCTCTTTTCAACTTCGCACAGGGCTTGGCATTTGCATACAATCGCCTTACGAGCATCTGTTCTGTTACAAAAGTACTTTATCTTAAGACACATTTGACTTTTGTATATATGGTAAATAGCGTCGATAGTTAAATACAAATTTATACCGACACAGCCATCTATTAAGATCAACCTATATGTGTCCCTGGGTACGCTAAGCTTTACCAAAAAAAATGATAACGCTTTTGGATTCCACATTTCTGGTCTCTTTATTGCATCAGAAGATTTAGGTCACGTGGTATTAACTAACCGATGTTTCAGAAAATTACACAGTCTACTCTTTTTAGATCCGTACGGTCTTTCATTTACCCTCCTCTCCCCCATCGAAAGATCTGATTTTTTTTTAAATTCCAGAAATAAAACAGTACTTCTTTTTCTGTTTTTTAATTGGTTACTTTTATTTCTTTTGACTTTGTGATTTTATTGGTCTTATATCATCTTGATAGAGTTCAAAACCGGTTTCGAAACCTTGAAGGTGGTGCCCTTTTTTCCCCTTCAACCTTTTTTTTCCCACAGAAGAGACGTTGCTAGTTTGTTTGCTCTATCGTTATTTTCATGCACCTTTACTACAGCGTGTTTTCGAAAAAAAAAAAAACATTATTACGTACTTACCTGTCATGCCGAAATGAGTAAAATACCAAATATTACGAAAAATGGTCCAATAGAAAAATAATATCAAAAACAGAATTTTTCAATGTTGCAATTTCACCGTAAATTATCTCTTTAGATGCTTGAAATCAGGGTGAGATAACTGCTTTCAAGTCAGCCATCTTGCTTATTTCGGATTATACTACACACTTTTATTCCGAAAAAATCAGCTCTAACACGTCTTCTACTAGATGATGTTTCGTAAATTTTGGAATGTATACTAATTTCGACATGACACATAAGTGCGTATTGTTTTTCCCTGAAATGCCGTTTTTTCAAAAATACACGATTGGATGGAATGACACACTCTAGTATAGTTATACCTTTATTATCATGGGAAGTTCTCATCTAAAAGCGTATTTCCTAGAGCTGCCCGCATGTGGAGCACTCTTCTGTTGGTCTGCTTCAATGTGATAGTCTTCAAGTCCAATGTAAACAAGTTCTTATTGAACCGTCCTCTTAAATAATCAAAATTCTATTCAATCTACACCATTACCGATTACTAAATTACCGCTTAACATTCAGTAACCCTTGTCCTTGAGTGGTCTTCGGCCCTTGATAAGTAGTGACCACCTTTTAAAAAAACGTTGAAGAGAAATAAACTAAAAAAAAAAAATGTAAAATAAAAAAAAAAACAGTTCAAAGAATTTTCGGGTGTTTATTACTATAGACAACAAACCGTAACTGTTACCAAAGGCAAGAAAGGCAAAATAATGCAACGGAGCATGGACGCGCGTATGGCAGATGTATGCAAATGCTGAACCGTGTACGAAGTGATGTCACGAAAAGGAAAAAAGAAGAAGGTATAAAAACATGACGTTTGTGCAGATTACGAATCACCTTTCGAGATCACGATCAAGTTTTATTCGGGTGAAGTACCCTGAAATAAATGTCGTTGTTTCAACGGGACAAAGGGAGTGTAGTTATTACTTGTATCGGTCTCCTTTGCGACGGAGTCTACAACATGTTGGGTCCCAAGTGTCTGCGTGTTAACACGTGCGAAAATGTGTGTAACGTTACAGTGAGACAAATAGAACACAATGGAGCCACCACTTATCAAGTCCTGAAGGCATTTCAAGGATAAGGCTTATTTTTTACAAGGGTCAACGAATAGCACGTGACCTAAATTTTCCGAGACGAGAAAGAGGCAAGAAATTTCAGAACCCCTTCATACACTCGCATGCCCGTTTTTTTTATAGTTATTTTTTGTCTTTGTCACGTGTGCGCCTTTCAGTTTCTCTTGCCTAAGCGAAAAACGAATCCTCAGCAGCGCGCACGTGTGTGCTCACGTGTGTGTGCGCGCTGCAGAGTCGTTTGTGTACGACAGTGTTATACGCGCGTTGATGCGTGCGTGTGTGCGCGTTAAAAAGCAGAGATATTAAGCGCCAGTCGATGGCCCACATATTAGACATGTATTTGGGTCAAGGACTACAGCGCTCCGTGCGCTTCACTTGCATGGCTGAACAATCATATTAACGTCTGACGCCACGATATGTCCGGCCGCAAGCACTGGTCGATAATAGTGGAAAAATGGTGCTTAGGAGAGACAGAGAGAGAGGTGAGGTGGCTTGTAAGACATCAGGAAGTTGAGGGGTGGGGACAGTTGTGGTTGGCGTCGGGGACTTCGGAAATTTGGCACGATTAATAAAAAAAAATATATATAAAAAAGACAAGTGTAGAGGGGGAAAAGATGAATGGATTTCTTTTTTTTTTTTTTTCATTGCCTGCGTGGTAAAAGCTTCAATTAACACAGGTGTGATCGTTTATCCGTCTGTCTGTCTGTCTGTCTGTCTGTCTATCTATCTATCTATCTATCTATCTATTACTTATATCCACATAGCATTTCATAGACAGATGTAATATTGTATGCATTGACGTACTTACTCATGCAGTGCTCCATACGTGGGTAGAGCTAGGTAGTAAGTTCTGAAAAAAATATATACAATTAAGCTACATAGAATTTTTCTGGTTTCATCTTCGTAGGAATTCATCAGGCTAGCCTGGCTTGTCCTTACAAGAATAAAACGCTGAAAATGTTTTGTAGCATAATCGCAATATGTATACACACACACACACACACACACACACACACACACACACACACACATATATATATATATATATATATATATACGTTTTATTTTTTATTACCGTATTTTTCTGTTAAGTTACATTATTGTTTCAGTTACCCGGCCGTTTTTTTGGCCGTCTGTAGCTTATTCAGACTTTTACACACACACACACACACACACACACACACACACACACACACACACACACACACACATATATATATATATATATATATATATATATATATATATATATATATGATTCCAGGTTAATATTTTTCAGAGGTAAAATAATTAATGAAGTTTTAACGATGTTAATAAAAAAAAAGGGTCAATATTGGGCCAGATGTACTTTTTATTTGTTTTATATAAGAATTATTATGTCACTACACGTTCATGACCATGTTTCGGTGAAACAGTTGCTAGTAACTAGAAACCTCATCAGACGATATTACTTGTACAAAAGTTTAATCCGTAATATATATATATATATATATATATATATATATATATATATATTGATTTATAAAATATATATGGCGATTAAGCTACACTGAATATTCTGCGTTTCATCCACTATAGGATTCGTCAGGCTTATGCGCGAATTCTGTGGTTGCTTCTTGTTTTTATATATGTTGAGGATTTCTAGTTAGCCAATCTGCTTTCTAGTACCCACCGCGCCCCTTCCTATCAGCCAATGGGCATGCATTTCATCGAACAAAGGATCTGTTTTAGAACTAGGTTAGTGGTTTAAGGTAGACGTTTTCCTTTATATATATATATATATATATATATATATATATATATATATACCTATGTGTACACACATACATGCACATATATATACATATATATATGTATATACATATATGTGTGATCGTTTATGTATATTCATGTTTATTCAATTTATTTATTTGTTTGTTTTCTATTGTTATTGTTAGTTTTAAAGCTATTTTGTATCGCTATCCTAGAGTAAGTTTTATTTTGTGAACACAGTTGTTTGCTATTTCTCGTCTACAGTTTAATAGATTTTGGGGTTCTTTAAAGTACAGGATAGCTTTATATATATATATATATATATATATATATATATATATATATATATATATATATATATATATAAATATACCTATGTGTACACTTTTATATATATATATATATATATATATATATATATACCTCTGTGTATATGAGTAAATGAAGTAGTTATATATATATATGTATGTATATATATGTATGTATGTATGTATGTATGTATATATATATATATGATGATGATGATGATGAAAATAATGGAAATAGTATACCGACAAAATAGAGAAATAAAAAAGAACAAACCGAGTTATCTGTTCCTCAACGTTTTCTCTTTATTTTGAGATTCCTCTGGATATATATATATATATATATATGTATGTATGTGTGTGTGTGTGTGTGTGTAGAGGTGTGTTTATTACATAGCATATATATATATATATATCTGTATTACATAATATATCATATATATATATTACATAATATATACAGTGTCGGCAAAAAGAAAGTCCGCACCTTTAATTTTTTTCAAAAAATGCAAATTTAAGCGAAATTTAATGTAAGTGTTTAAACAAGCTATACCTTATTTTATTTGCCTTTTATTCCTCTATAATTTTACCTGTTCATATTTGACTTTTAATTTAATTATACTTGTGTTCCTATCAATTTAAAACAATAACTTCAAATTGAGGAGGCAAAAGAAAGTTCACAGCAACAAACTCGCTTAAAACCAGCTTAAATTATCGCCCCTAAATCAGTTTAAAATGTCCATCAACAGGCAACAAAGCATCTCTAATCGTAATGTTTGTTGTTTCAGGTTATACAACGTAACATTTAATCCATATGCCACGACTTTCTGTTAGTGATCGTCAGGAGCTCATTAATCTCCACCTTTCTGGTTTATTTAATCAAGAAATCGGCCGTAGATTGAAATGTGATGAGAAAACAGTACGGAAGACTGTGAAAAGGCACCAAAACACCTGCAGTGTTCGTGATGCCTCTAAATCAAGTCATACTAGAGTTACTTCTAACAGGGAAGACAATGCTATCAAGATCCGCAGCCTAAGAAACAGATTTGAAACGGCTCCCCAAATCCAACAACAGTGCAATCTTGTTAAATAGCTCTCTCTTTCTACTGTCAAGAACAGATGGAATGAATTTAATTTGCGAGGATATGTCGCAAGACTCAAGTCAATGATTTCTGTAAAGAACAGGAAGCACCGTTTGAACTTCGTCAGATGCAATTGAGATCATGACTCTTCATATTGGTCAAAAGTGCTTTTTAGCGACAAAAGCAAGTTCAACAGGCTTGGCAATGATGGTAGGATGTACGCCTGTCGGAGGAAAGACGTAGAATTTAATCCGAGGTGGTCAGTTTCAACGCTGCAAGGTGGTGGAGGTTCAGTTTTGGCGTGGGGCATTATTAGTACCAATGGTCCAGGGCCTATCGTTTGCAAGGTCGAATTAATTCGATCAAGTACATTAATATGTTGACTAAACATTTTCTACCCTACTTTGGTCGGAATTTGGATGATAATACCATCTTCCTGTAGGATAATGCTCCCATTCACAAAGCTGGCAATGTCAAGAGGAGAGCATGACATTCCGTGTTTGGATTGGCCTGCACAATCTCCAACCCTCAATCCTGTCCAAAACGTATGGCATTACATCAAGCAATAGCTACGCAATGATAACTTTTCAAATTTGGATGAACTTTGGACAAAAATTAAAGAAAAGTGGGATGCCCTTTCCTCGGATTATTGCTGCAGTCTAATTCAAAGAATTCCCAAAAGATTGCAAGATGTCAAATTGCAGAAGGGCTATGCTACTAAATATTAACTGGTTCATTGTGTTTCTTTTGTATATGTGTTGCATTACTGTCCTAAAGTTACATTCAAATAACAATTTTCCATTGTGCGGAATTTCTTTTTGCCTCCTCAATTTGAAGTTATTTTTTTTTTAAATTGACGGGAACACTAGACTATTTCAATTTAAAGTCAAACATGAACAGGTAAAATTATAGAAGAATAAAAGGTCAAGCAAAAGAGGTATAATCTGTTTAAAGAGTAGAATTAAATTTAGCTTAAATTTTCAGCTTTGGAAAAAATTACAAGTGCAAACTTTCTTTTTGTCGCATATATATATATATATATATATATATATATATATATATATATATATATATATATATATATTCACCAATCATCCCCTTTTTAAAAGATTCGATCGCCGATCGTCAAAGATAAGATTAAAGCAAATAAGCAGCCCGGTCCACAGAGGTTTATAATTATATAAATATACTAGCAGGCTACATGGCGTTGACCGGTCGTAAAATACGAATAAATATTATATTTTAAGTAAAGCTGGATTCTTATTTATTATAAATAGAAATGCCGTAGTTATAGTTAAGACATTGCTCTTGTGATAGTTAAGACATTGTTCTTGTCATAGTTAAGACATTGCTCTTGTGATAGTTAAGACATTGCTCTTGTCATAGTTAAGACATTGCGTCTTAAGGATGATCGGGAAGATCGGAATTATTATTTTACTCACTAGGAGTTCTGTCACAGGCTATCGTCGGCGGTGTTCCCTGGACTCTGAATGACGACAATCTCATTTGGTTTTCTATACTTTCAATCTCTTTCGATAACCTTTACAAATAAATTTGTTCTATCGCAACAGCCGCTTACCATTGTCTTCTCGCTGGCAGCGACCATTGGCCTTCACTAGAATTTAAGTGACAGAAATCCTCTCCAATATCCTAGTATTCTTTGAAATTATCCGGTGAAGGTCTGGTTAGTGCTTTCCCTCCTCATCTGTCTATGTTCCGTGACCCTTCACAACTATTTTGTCTGGCGCCAGTCGATACCGACTCTACCATTTATTACTATTATGGTCTCTCAAGAAGTTTATCAAAGATCTCATTGATTATAGCCTGTGGTGTTACCTTGAAGCTGAGTGCCAACAAGTCTCCCCAGATTTTCCAGTTCTCTCCACCTCTTTGATACCATTTGCAAATAAATTTGCATTATCACAACAGCTGCCATTTATTTCTTATTGGCAGTGGCTATTGGTCTTTACTTGAATTACTCTTCGCACTTATACAGTGGAGGTCTGGTCAGTGCTCTCTCCTCGGTTTTTCTTTCCTCCTTGACTACTTAGCTATTTGGTTTCACCTTTTTTTTTTTTGTTGGTCGGTCAGTGATGTGATAATTGGGGGGTTAGGGTTAGAACTTATAGGTATGCAGTTTCAATGTTCTTTGTTTCATGTAGCGCTTCATGTTTTTTCTCTGTAGCAGTTTGTCTGATCTACACTTTTAGTTTGTGCGTGTTAGTCTCCTCCTTCAAGGGGTTTCCTCAATATTTCAGCTGTTTTCATTATTGTTGTTCCTTGTATTTTCCCAGTAATTCCTCTGATTCTAATTTCTCCCATTCTTTTTAAAAAGTTTTTTGCAACTATTCCTAGTGCTCCTACTATTATAGGTATTATTTTGATTTTCTTCATCTTCCATATCCTTTTCAGCTCTCTGGCTAGCTCTGTGTATTTGCTAAATTCCTTTTTTTTCTTTGATATTAACCCTGTGCTCAGCTGGAACAGCAAAGTCTACGATTTGACAGGAATTCTCTTTCTTTAACTATGACAACAGCAATGTCTTAACTATGACAACAGCAATGTCTTAACTATGATAACAGCAATGTCTTAACTATGACAACAGCAATGTCTAAACTATGACAACAGCAATGTCTTAACTATGATAACAGCAATGTCTTAACTATTACAACAGCAATGTCTTAACTATGACAACAGCAATGTATTAACTATGACAAGAGAAATGTCTTAACTATGACAACAGCAATGTCTTAACTATGACAAGAGAAATGTCTTAACTATCACAAGAGCAATGTCTTAACTATCACAAGAGCAAGATCTTAACTATCACAAGAGCAATGTCTTAACTATAACAAGTAAAGAAACTGGAACCTTAGAAAGATCTATATAATTCCAATAATCATAGGGGCAATCAGACTCATGAACAAGAATTTTAAAAACTATCTCTCAAATATACCCGGTAGTTTAAGTGCAAGAAAATACAGACAGCTGCACGTATAAGGATGGTGAGAATCTATGAGAACTGTTAAATGTCTACTGACCATTAACTCGTACTTGTAAAACAGGCACAAAGATGTAAGATGGTGGAGATGGGACAGTGGTTGGAGCTTGGTTGACAGTGCGAGATTATTAGGTTGGAGATTCTTTTCACAGTCGTTTTTTTAAGGGGGTTGTTTAATTTTTCTTTTTAAATTTTTTTCAGTACCCTTACCATAAAACCTTTCCACACCCGGGCAACACCGGACGCCTCCCCCTCCACTAGTGTTACATAAATAAACGAATTAGTTTCTTTGACATTTTTATAAATAAGAAAATATCATTCGGCTTTCGAACAATTCGGTTTCGAACAGCGTTTCAGAATGAATTGGAATGTGAAAACCAGGGTTCCACTCTGTGTGTGTGTGTGTGTGTGTGTGTGTGTGTGTGTGTGTGTGTGTGTGTGTGTGTGTGTGAGTTTCAAAGAGTATGTCTTTCTCTGAGGTATACGTTTGCAAGTCAGGTGTTGGCCTGTCGTTCTCTTGAGATAACCTGATAACATCACATTTTCGATATGCAATCCCATGCCCAACGCCAAAACCCATAAACATCAAAAACGCTAAGATTTAAAACCACAATTAATCAAACACATACGCCGAACACGTGTTTTCAGGCGGACATATTTGCCGCAATACAAACATAATATTTCAACATAGTTGCGCTTCTCTTTTAAATATGTATTACAAAAAAAAAAAAGCCACCAATCGCCCATGCGCGGAGTATTGCAGCCACATCTGGGCTGGAACATCTAGCACAAGTCTCTCCGTCTTATACAGGCTCCAAAAAGACTCTCTCGCACTGTCAACCAAGCTCCAACCACTATCGCATCCCCGGAATGTTACATCCTTGTGACTATTTTACAAAAGCGAAAAATCATTCCCAAATAAAGTCTCCTATTTTTTTAACTCAAAAAGTTGAAGAGCTATGGAGAGTGGTATCATTACAACGAGGGACCATTTGTGCTCTGGAATTGATTTTTCCAAATAGTCGCCACCATTCTTAATGCACGTTTTCCAGGAATACAACGACACATTTCAGATTCTGATATACGTTTTGAGTTATATTTTTCTCACTAAGCCCTTAAAAGTATTTTCCACAATATAGATGAATGACAATTGTTTTTTCCTAGTACTCTGGACACCTCCTTATTTTTATTTAGTGCTTTCAGTAATGCCGTGGAGGACGCCAGATGTTATCTTTTTCACTCCGGACTTATGATTTCTGGTCCCCCAACAAAAGAAGGGTCGACAAGTAAATTCACCCTTGTCCGTTCGCTCGTTTGCAATTTTCTCAATAATTACGCCTTGCAATTTTTGAAAATTTGCATAAACTTTAAACATGATATGAGTAAAAAAAAGTAACAGAACGAATTTTCCGGGAAAACTCCGGTAGCCCACCTAGGGGTGCCTTTCGGGTTAAAATGGCTAAAATTGACATTTTTGTGCTTATCAAATAAAAAAAATCAATGCCTTGAGTTTTTATAAAACTTTCTGGAAAAGTTTTAACTAACTGATTTTTATATAATTTTGTTTGTCTATACTTCGCGATAACTCTTGGGTGTGCCCCAGGGGCTCTTTTAGGGCTAATAAAAACACTCCATTTTGGGGACTATTTTACCATATTTGTCCAAAATTTTCTGCGTATGTCTATTTAGCAGTTTTGCATGGTGCTGAACTCAAATTTAAATATCTTAAGGCCTTGGAGACTCTTGGGGCTAAATGGAGGGGGAGAAAATGATGGACTTAGTCATTTCTTTTTTAGCATGGTGCAGAACTCAAATTTACATATGTTAAGGCCTAAAACTGCACCGTTTGTTCATTTTCACCAGGATTCAACGTCCCCTGGGGATATTTGGGGCTTAATGGGGGGGGGCAATTGCTTAGCTTAATCATTTTTTCTGCCCCGTTAACTGTGCACTCACGGGGACCATGCATGCTTGACTTGTTTTGTTTTTATTTTTTTTAATTTTGCTTTAAAACAGATACATTTCGGGATAATGAGAGATAAAGAAATAAGTTTTTTAAGAATTATTTTAAGCATAACTTTTTAAATAATGCTTAGTTATTTATTGTCCTGGTTCTTAATTTGAAACGAGGTATTTAATTAATATTCTTATTAATACAATAAGACATTCGGTAAATAATATATAATATAAGTGCTCAATTCTTTAGCCACTTAAAACTTAATAATAGTGCT
>NC_136511.1:13608339-13625839 GCF_053919585.1 Euprymna scolopes | reverse complement strand
ATAAATCATAAAATATATATATACATATATATATATATATACATATGTGTGTGTGTATGTGTATATATATGTATGTATTTATGCCTATATATATATATGTGTTTTGTGTCAGGTCATGTCATATGGTACTGGTACCATGTAACCCAGTACTACCTGCCTCATGGTCGGGTCACCGGCGACTAAACTGGTTCCCCCCACCAGACTTGTTTGGTGAGGAGAGCGGCTAGTCTCCCTGGAGGATTAAAAATAAGACCTTCCAAAGGGCGAATGAACTCTTTTTTTGGGTCAACTGCCAACTAGCACCGTGTATATTTGTGTGTGTGTGTGTATATGTGTATTGGGGTGGAGAGGGCTCCCGTAAGCCGTGGTGAAGGCAACCTTTCTAGGAGAAGCAAATCTCTAATTTAAAAAACCATAAAGCGGGAGACCAGTATCCGCATTAAGCTGGTCTGCAGTTTAATTTGTTGCTGGCTATCTTGCTCTTGCTTGTTGCTGGATCTCAACATTTTGAACCGAGAGAGAGACTTAGCTGTCGTACAAAGCTAAGACTCTGTAACATCATCTTTGTATAGATACTCCCTCAGGCATTTGGGCTCATGGATTTTAAATGTCTGAGGGAGTGGCACTCGTCTGACAAGACGTTGCAATCATCATCATATATGTGTATATATACATACATATGTATATATTATATATATATAAATATATATATATATATATATATATATATATATAGATAGATAGATAGATAGATAGATAGACAGATGAATAGATATGCTAGCGTGGGAGGCGACTTTGCCCAAATGTAAAATACGTTTGTATATAGTATTTTAATTTATGCAGATAACATATATATTATTATAGAGTTGTGATTTCAAAAATAAAAAGAAAAGTATTTGGGTACTTCCGTTTAAATCGAAACCGAAACTGTGGCATTTGAAGCTGGTGACGTTACCACTGCACCAACATGACACGTAGATGAACTGATTAAAAATAAAAAAATAAAAAAAAGAAAACTAAAACAAAAATACAAAATGTATTACGACTTTTTTTTAATTTTGGTCACTTAAAACGTAGGCCCATAAAATATTTTTGACCCCTTAAAACTGAAGACCCATAAAAGAACGGCACGAAAAACATCGAATACTTTGTGAAGTCGCTAGCGTCGGGATGCGACTTTTAGTTTCGGAGAAGATCCAACAATCCATTCATATCCTTAATCCCATGGAGGGGCATAGGCCATCCACAACTTTATATATGCTTTTGTAGCGAGGAGTTCTTTTTCGGGGTGAGGAGATAGAGATTGAAACTATGGAGACAGACAGACAGACAGACAGACATACAGCCTTTATATATTATATATATGTATGTATATATATATATATATAATACTTGTTTATTGTTATATAAACATGCTCACATCCCGCTGCTACAAATAGCCACTTGTTTCAATCAACCGATAGATATCATCAGGCAGCGACTTGACTATTCAAAAGTTCAATGAATAACCTATAAAATTATTCATTGAACTTTTGAATAGTCAAGTCCCTGCCTGATGATATCTGTTGTTTGATTGAAACAAGTGGCTATTTGTAGCAGCGGGATGTGAGCATGTTTATATAACAATAAACAAATATTATCAGCTCTTTTTATTGAGCACTATCTAACAACCTCCTTGAATTCATTAGTCCATTACTTTTGAATAAAAAACCCGAGTATGTATATATATCTATCTATCTCTCTCTCTCTCTCTCTCTATATATATATATATATATATATATATATATATATGTATATATATATATATATATATATATATATATATATATATATGATTCCTGGATTTGTTTGTTAGAAAGAAAATTTAGATGCATGGATAGCTTCGTTTTTTTTTTTTTTTCAGAAAGAAAGCTAAACTAATGTAAAACCTGCCTAACGCTGTGTCAAATTACAATATGAAACGCAAACAACCAAGACGAAAATAAGTAATAAAAAAGACAAAAATACGTAATAAAAAAAAGGCAAAAATCGTAAAGAGTAACAACAATTACGACATCTGTATCCGTAGCCAAACACGTGTTGATCCACACAATGCATGCAAAGTTGCACTGAGTTTGCAGCCTGATATGAAATAATAATAAACGTTGCCCAGAGTGCGGAACGACACACACTTCAGCCTAACGCTGTGAAAAGAAAAAGGACAGAAAGGCCGTAATATTGCACACATTTGCTGCTGAACAATTTTTAAACTCAATCCCACACCTTTTTATATCTCTCCCTATATATATATATATATATATATATATATATATATATATATATATATATATATATATATATATATATATATAAAATGAAGTAGTTATATATATATATATAAAATGAAGTAGTTATATATATATATATATATAGTAAATGAAGTAGTTATATATATATATATATAGTAAATGAAGTAGTTATATATATATATATATATATATATGTGTAACTACTTCATTTACTCACATAAAATTAATATACGAAAGTATAAATTCATGCGTAAACTTAAAGTATTTACTTCAAAAGTTCTCAATACGTAGGTAGAGCTAGTTAATAAGTCATAAAATATATATGGTGATTAAGCTACACTGAATATTCCGCGTTTCATGTATATATATATATATATATATATATATATATATCTGTAAGTATTATGTATATAATTGTAAGTAATATATATATATATATATATAAAGTAAAAGTGTGTGTCTGTCTGTCTGTCTGTGTATCTGTGTATCTGTGTGTCTGTGTGTGTACATTTCCCTACGCATTAACTCTGTCAATTTTAAGTTTACAGACTCGAAATTTGATATGCAGGTTACTGAGATGTGGGAAAATCGATGTGATAGGTTTTCGGCCAGAAATTCGGTGATTAAGGAGTCAAAGTTCAACAATTTGACCTTTAAGAACTCTACCAAACTCCTCCGACAATTTTCGGTCTAAACACTTGAAATTTTAGATAAAGGTTCATTGAACATGGATCTAACCTAATAATTTTATTTCAGCCCAAAACAATACATTTTAAGGGGTCATAATAGGGTCAAATTAAAAACAATTGACAACTTTTTTTGCTCAACATACTCGGGCAATGTCGGACACCCATGCTAGTATATATATATATATATATATATATATATATATATATATAACTGTAAGTAATATATATATATATATATATATATATATATATACATAATTTTATATTTATATATATATATATATATATATATATATATATATATATATATATATATATATATATATACATAATCCGATCCCGCATTTTGCTAATCCCTGCCCTTTGATGAGAAGGAGAGTATTTCTTCGAAACTCCGCGGATTAAGGACTATCCACTTATCTCCTGCTTCCTTTTTTAAAATTAAATATGTTTTAACTCTTTTTCAAGATGTCTTTTAAGATGTTTTATTAACTATTTGTTCATATTATAAGCTCTATTTCCTTTTCAGTTTTATTGAGCTTTTACATCTGGTTGAGATTACTTGTAAATATTAACTCTTTAATATTTATAATATATTTTAAGTTTACCATTTTGATTATCTTGGTAAACTTATTGTAATTTATATATATATATATATATATATATATATATATATATATATATATATATATATATATATATATATATATATATAACTGTATGTTGAAACTTACAATCCAAATTTATTGTTCGACTGAATACCCCAAAAAACAATTTTTAAGTCCTTATTTCGCGGAGTTTCAAAGACTGCTATTTTTGATATTTTTCTCATCAGAGTACAGACATAAATAATCAAATTATATTTGTAGTTATGCCAGAATTTGCTGGTTATGGCATTAAGTGAAACTGCAATTACTTTTCGTCATAAATTGCCAAGACAAAACAAGTGAAAAATGTTGGATATGTAAAAGAAGTAAAGATTTTTAAAAAACGCGCACAATATTTCAGGATTCTCTCAAGGTAATCCGAAAGGCGAAAACAATTCTTTAGAGAGAATGAAGTCCAAAATTAAGTCCATTGTAATGTTAATAGTACGGCTTGAGAGTTTTCAAAACTGCTGAAATAATAGAAATTGTTTTTTCGGACAAAAAAAGTAGTCCGAAGGAAAGTGGGATCAAGAAATATAAAGGACAAAAGAAAATAGCATGTCATCTTTCATCGCTGGCTTTATTAGAAAAGCTAATTACTATATATAATATATATATATATATAAATATATGTATATATATATAAATATATGTATATATATATAAATATATGTATATATATATAAATATATGTATATATATATAAATATATGTATATATATATAAATAGATGTATATATATAAATATATGTATATATATATAAATATATGTATATATATATAAATATATGTATATATATAAATATATGTATATATATATAAATATATGTATATATATATATATATTTATATATATATATATATATATATATGTGGGGGGTATTTTATTATCTATTCGAAGGTAAACAGTTACATTTGATCGCTACAATCAGCCATCTGTTTCAGTCAATGAGACTTTATCAGGCGACCCTTAACCATTCGAGGCTATAGAAAAAAAGAAAGCTCTTTATAAACGGACCATAAAAGTTGCAAGCATTCTAAAAATGAAGGATAAAAAATGGAGAAGTCGTACTCCAACCTTTTTGAAAAATCGTTCGAACATTACCATAATTTACAGCTGGATATAAAGACAGTATGAATTTTAAATTATTAAAGCGGGGCTTATTTTACTAGTACAGTAGGTTGTGTTAGTGGTGCGTTTCTACTTTTGAATATCTCAAGCCTATATATATATATAGAGAGAGATAGATAGATAGATAACGTGCTCCAAAAGAAGTTGAATTTGTAATATAGTTATTATTATTAGACGAAGGTACTACTTGGTGCGCGTATGTTACGTGAGTTCTTATTATTAAAGATACGAGTCTTATTATAAGTGATGCTTTTTCTTAGTGAGAGAGATGTTCTTGTAAGAGAGATTTATTAAGAGGGATGTTGAAAGACGCAGAGAGATTGTTCGTTTATAAGAGATTGTTCATGTTATTACGATTCTTATATATTAAATGTTCATTCCTTAGATGTGTTGAAGAAGGAGAAGGGAAAACTCTTTGAGTGAGGACATAGTGTTCAGTGTTCAGACATTGTGTAGACATGCTGATGTTGATTCACATTGTGGATATGAGATGTGTATGTCACGACATTTTATAACACAGACATATAATAACAAATCAATTTACCTTTTGGTAGGAATCACAAACACAAGACGACGTTCTACAAAAATACAGATCAGTTTATTCTTCACACGACCGGCCGTGATTTCCATCATCAAGAATTCAAAGCTTCACATTTTAAGTTTAAAAGTGATCGTCTCGCTTCTAGACGTTCGGACTCTCTGAGTTTCTCCCAGTCTCTAACTAACTATCACTTCCTATATTGAGAAATCCATGGATGTCCGGCCACGTGACTAAAATCCACGTGCCCTCAACATGCGTGGACTTGCACGTTTCCAATATTATGATTTCCCAATAACCTATTTTTTCTTTGATGTTTTTACAAAGGAATTCAACCTACATATCTATTTTATTTAACCCATATTTTATTATCCAGATTCTTTCTAACAATTGAATAGTTTATTTATTATTTATTTCATCAGAATTAACAATTTAATGGGCATTCCATTTAAACCTATTGTTCTTTAAAACTTATGTCCAGGGTTCGATTTCTGCTTTCTCTCACTTTATTTTCATTTTAAGTAATCTCTCTATTTTATACTTACATGAAAAGGGGGCAGCCCTTATCGCGTAACAAATTGATCAAATATAAGATTGAAGAATAGAAGCATCAAACTAGCGAAAAAAGAATTCAGAGAATCTAGATTAACTCCACTAAAGTCATCATGAGTCCTTACACAATCAAGGAGTTCATATTTATTATAGAGTGGTAGTTTCAGTTAAATTTAAATTTAAAACCCGTCGGCTTCTTTTGGGACACTCTGTATATATATATTATTTGTTTTGCGATACTTTTTGAATGAATTCAATTGTATATACGAAAGTGCATTTTTGCCTAAATGCCAGTTGGGAATGATTTTCCCTTAAACCAATTTTGGTATCCCCGAATGGGTAGCGGCATATGTATTATGTTTAAAATATAATTATCCACAGACATGTGTTTCGTCGTCTACGACAAATCAGACGTGGCTAAATCTAGCGAGATTCGAAATCGGGACACCATGGGAAAAAGCGTAACTCCCTACCATTAGGCTAAAAAAAAAAGCGATACATTCAGTCGGTCGAGATAGCCTAGTGGTAGAGGGTCATGCTATTTACCTTGGGGTCCTGATTTCGAATCTCGCCAGATTCAGCCCATCTGATGGGTCGTAGACGACGAAACACGTGCCAATGGATAACTATATTTAAAAAGTACTATATATATATATATATAGTACAAAACTTTGTTGAAATTCAAAGACTAACATTTTTTTCTTTTTTTAAACTTTTGTTTATTTCATCTTGGATTCCTTCATTCCAGCCATTTCGTTAATGAAATGGCAATTTTATGATTTTTTGTGTTCATAAAAATTTCCCGATTCCCACCAACACATCAGATGTTGTTTCCATTCGATGTTACCCACAAAAAGTTTATTTTGTACATGATAAATCTGATGTTTGGGGAATAGAAATTTAGAAAGTCGGCCATCTTGGATGTCATACCAATTTATATATATATATATATATATATATATATATATATATATATATATATATATATATATATATATATATAAACTTGATTATTTCCTGCTGGATGAAATTCGAAAGATTCTGTGTAGTTTAATGAAATTTTTAATAACCCCTCCCTCTCTCTCTCTCTCTCTTTCTCTCTCTCTCTCTCTCGATATATATATATATATATATATATATATATATATATATATATATATATATAATCTCTTTATTATACAAACATTATTGTTTACGTATATGCATACATGTTTCAGAAAGAGAGAGCTAGGTATATAGTTATAGATAATTTTATAAATAAATAGATTTAATATCGATAGATATATTTCGTGTTACCCAACACTCGTCAGTATGGAAAATGTGATCGTATTCTATTACTCTGGTTGAGTATACGTAAAGAAGAACATACGTGAACAAATAAATTCATTTTTAGAAATTAATTGAATAAAGACCAATGTGTGCTCATTTTGTAAGGGGGCGTGTTTTGGAGTCCCATAAGGTGGGCGATTGTCGTGGGACCTTCAGATTTGTGCCAAATGCCATCAGCTGGAATGAACCAGATGCTGTGAGGGCCTAGAGGGTGTAAAAATGCCTCATTTAATCTGGAGAAGATAATATTTCATCGGGTTGAGTTTACCAATACTATCTGTGGAATGAGCAAAATATTTCGAGTCAAGGTGGAGCTTGCAGCAAAATTATGAAAAAACGCACCCATGAGACACTAGGAAATGATTCTGTATGTTTAGTATGTTGTCTCTGTGGAAGAAAATTATTTCACACCGCAAACATAATAAAGACAAAAGCAAAACATATAATAATAATAATAATAATAATAATAATAATAATAATAATAATAATAATAATAGTTTCATCTATCTATCTATCTATCTATCTATCTATCAAACTATATATCTACAAAAGTGCAAATGTCTGTGGGTGCGTCTGTTCTGTGTGTGTACATTTCCCTACCAAATGTCTCTGTCACTTTCCGGTCTACAGACTCGAAATTTGATATACGTGGTATTGAGATCTGGGATAATCTTTTTAATTGGGTTAAAATTGGCCAGAAATTTGGCTGTGAAGCGGTCAAAGTTCAACGATTTGACCCTTGAGTACTCTACAAAACTCCTTCGCCAATTTTGGGTCTAAACACTTGAAATTTTAGATGTAGGTTACGTGGACATGGCTCTAACTTTATAATTTTATTTGAGCCCAAAGCAATAAATGCTAAGGTCACCACTTATCAAGGTCCGGAAGCCACTCAGGGATAAGGGTTATTGCAAGTACGTATTGCAGTACGTTAGTGTGGAGATTTATTGAAGTGTTTACTTAAGAGGGCGGTTCATTAGGAATTTGTTTACGTTGAAGACATCCATAGTCTTGATCAAATTCGCCTTCGCCTGTTGCATCCTGAAACTCCTTGGTATCACTCTTTTACCTGTCAAAGTGCTTGATTCGTCACTAGCTCGCTTCATGGCTACTTTAGTCTACAAAACAACTTACAACTCCGCCAAAACAAAGGAAGTCATTTGCAGAACGTTAGGCTTCCGTTAAATCGAAGGTAAGCAAATCGAAGGTAATGCTAGGGGGTCAAACTTAAAAAATAATTGACCTCTGCGGTCTCTACCAAATTACTAAGCCAATATTTTGGTCTAAACATTTTAAATTTTATATAAAGTGTATTAAGACATAGGGCAAGCTTTTTAATTTGTTTTTGTCCGAAGAGTTGGTTGTCAAGGGGTCAAAGTTATAAAGATTTGATCTTTGCGATCTCTAGAAAACTATTAAGCAATTTTTGAATCACTTGAAATTTTACATAAAGCGTATTCAGACATGCAGCAAGCATTTTAATCAGTTTTGGGGCGAAAATTTCATGCCAAGAGGTCAGAGTTGACAGAGTTAACCTTTGCAGGCTCTAGCAAATTCCTCCGCCAATTTTGGGTCTAAACACTTGAAATTTTAGATGTGAATTACTTGGACATGGATCAAACATTTTAATTCGATTTAAGCCCCAAACAGTAAATAGTAAGCGGTGAAAATTGGGGTCAAAGTTTTAAAAAAGTTACCTCTGGTGTCTCTACTAACTTTTCACTGCGGTAGTTAAGGCAAAGGTAGTTATAGAAAGGCATTACGGTGCATTTTAATATATACATAAGCACATAAAGTTATGAACAGTACATAGGGCCCGAGAAAGGCAGGGCGGAACTGCTAGTATATCTATGTGTGTCCGTGTGTGTGTGTGTGTGTGTGTGTGTGTGTGCGCGTGTGTGTGTGTGTGTGCGTGCGTGTGCGTCTGTGTCTGTGTCTGTGTCTGTGTGTGTTTCTGTGTCTTTTTGTGTCTGTGTGTGTGCGAGCGTGTGTGTGTGCGTGTGTGTGTGTGCGTGTGCGTGTGCGTGTGCGCACGCGCGTATGTGTGTGTGTAATAATTTCAGTCTCCAGACTCAAGATTTGGCATAAGGGGTATTGAGATTTGAGAAAAATCTTTTCAATCAGTTTTCAGCCGGAAATGTTACCGTCAGTGGCTCAAAGTTCAACGATTTGATCTTTAAACTTCTACCAAACTCCTCCGCAATTTTGAGGTCGAAATACTTGAAATTTTAAACGTAGATTACTTAGACATGGATAAAACTTTTTAATTTATGTTGACTCTACCAAACTCCTCCGCCAATTTTGGGTTTAAGCTCTTAAAATTTTAGATGTAGGTTACCTTGACATGAGTCAAACTTTTTAATATATATATATATATATATATATATATATATATATATATATATATATATATGTAGTCTAAAGAAGCTTTGAATAAAAATAATGCAAAAATAAAAATAAAGAATGCAGTTTTTAAAAAAATGCAAAAATAAAAATGGAGTTTAGATTCTCGGAAAGAAAAAATAATAATTTTAACCTATCGCAGACTTAGAATCTACATAATCCGACTTCTAAAAAGTTTATAATGACAAAAGAGAATTAATTTTTATAAGAATGAAAAAAAAGGCATTAACTAAGTTGTTAAATAGACTCAGCACTTGAATTTTCAATTTTAAAACAGAATTTAACTACATAAGAATGAAAAGAGAAAACCTTAACTAAAATTTTGTAAATAGAAAACGGGGATCATCAGCTACTTACCATGTAGCTATTTCGGAGATGTAAAAACAGGACAGCTGTTAAATACATGGCGCTCCAATGGGTAATACCACTCCCCTAATAAAAAAAAAAAGTAAAATAATACGGTTACTATTTTTACTAATATATGAAAAAAAAAAAAGATGAATTAAATAATAAAAAAAAAATATAAAGATAAACTATTAATAAGTAAGTTTAGGATTACAAGATCTATTCTGCGACATGGTAACGAGCATATAAATGCTATGAGAATAAAAATGCATAAAAGCTTCAGTACCTTAGTTACCAGAAATATATATATATATATATATATATATATATATATATATATATGCACATAAAGTTATGAACAGTACATAGCCCCGAGGAAAGTCGGGATGGACTGCTAGTATAAATATACATCGTAATTAAATGTTCTTATTTACATATGAGGCCTTTTTTAAATTCATCAAGGCTCTGAACAAGGATACTGACTTCATAACTTACTTGTAACAGGCTTTTCCAGAATTCAGCATGGAACGGTTAATAGCTGACATCTTTGACGGTCCTCAGATTCAGCAGCTCATCAGAGGTCCGGAGTTCGAAACCCCACTGAACGAAGTGGAACTGGAAGCCTGGAAGGCGTTTGTTCTAGTAATAGAGAACTTCCTTTGCAACAATAAAGCCAAAAAACCTCGCAGACATTGTCAACAACATGCTGAATGCTTCGAAAAATATGTGCAGCAACATGCACAAAAAATTTTCACATATTTCGTGACAACTTGGGTTCAATAAGTGACGAGCAGGAGAAAAACACCCTTAAGAACTAGAAAGAGATTATGTGTCTCTGATGTATCGTTATTTTCATGGAAAGTGTTCGACTGAGCTTCAATCTATGGTCCCCCCTCGCAAAACTTTCACAAGAAACACTCGTCTAGCTGTAAACACTATCAATAATTCCCCCCACTCTTTATCTGTGCCTAAACCTAAACGTAGATTCCATGAACAAAGCTTCTTTCTTAGAACTGCACGCCTGTGGAATTGTCTCCCGTTTTCCTGCTTTCCGGCTGACTACAATATGGTTGTCTTCAAGTCTAACGTAAATAAGTTCTTGATGAGCCGTTCCATATAAGTTATCAAATTTACCAAACTTTCATTACTAATTATTATTATATTGTCCAATTTCTACTGTACACTCTTTAACCCTTATCCTTGAATGGCCTCTTGGCCTTGATAATGTGTTGATACCTATGAAAAAAAAAAGAAAAAGTCCAATGTGAACAAGTTCTTATTGAATCGTCCCCCTAAGTAATCCAAGTTACAAAATTCCCACTGTTTACTATGCTAAAATCACAATGACTAATGTATACCTATTAACCCTTATCCTCGAGTGGCCTCTGGGCCTTGATAAGTGGTGACACCCATGTAAAAAAAAAGGGGGTCGCTGGACTCTTGGAATCTGAGAAGACACCTGAGAATTCCGTAAGTAAGAGAGAACGGCGTTCAAACCCTGAAGTTTGAACAATGGTGAAGCAACGGTACATTTTAATATATACATAAGCACATGAAGGTATGAACAGTATATAGGGCCAGAGCAAAGCCGGGCGGAACTGCTAGTATATCTATGTGTGTCTGTGGGTGCGTCTGTGTGTGTCTATGTGTATGTGTGTGTGCGTGTGTGTTTGTGCGTGTGTCTGTATGTGTGCGTGTGTGTGTCTGTGAGTGTGTCTCTATGTGTGTCTATGTGTGTGCCTGTGTGTGTGACTGTGTGTGTGCCTGTGTGTGTGCGCGAGCGTGTGTGTGTGCGTGTGCGTGTGCGTGTGTGTGTGTCTGTGTGTGCGTGTGTGTGTCTGTGTGTGCATGTGTGTGTGCCTGTGTGCGTGTGCGTGTGTGTGTGTGCGCGTGTGCGTGTGTGTGTGTGTCTGTGTTTTAGATGTAGGTTACCTAGACATGAGCCAAACTTTTTGATATATATATATATATATATAGTCTAAAGAAGCTTTGAATAAAAAAAAATGTAAAAATAAAAAAAAAATATGGAGCGGGACGACATTGGCAAAACAACCTTCCATGGCCAGTTATAATCAGAAAAAAATCATATTTATATTTCTACCTTTTCAAATTTGTATTTTTTTATTAATTAATTATTTTATATCACGTCAGCTGATATTTGGGCTTGACGCTGAATTCCCTGGAAAAGTCACTTCAAAGTATGTCTTGTTGTATGCAAACCAAGAAATTGTTTGCGGCGATTTTAAATGATACCTCCTTTTTTCATCTAAATTGAACTTATCAATAAGCGAAAATGAAAATGGACACCTGGGCTTAAACATGGAGTCATTCGCTCTGTAGTCGAATGCTCAATCACTAAGCCATATCTCCAGGTTATAATACATCTGTTTTGTTTTTTTTAGAAGAAATGATTTAATGAGACTTTATTACGTAATATATTTTAAGTAAGTTAGTCATCTCTCTAGCCTCGTCACCATACAAGATATCGATACGAAAGATTAAAAATTGAACGACTTTGAGCTTTGAATGTTTAATGTTGCGCATGGGCAAAAATAACAGCAGGAATCATGTTTTTTTTTTCAAATTACACTGTTAAGATCAACTGTTTTGGTTTCAATTTTGACTCCTTTGCAGCAATGTTTGCCGGCTACAAACCAATCGAAGGTGTGCTACAGATCTAAATAGTCTCTATATCAAATTGCGACTTTGTAGATCTTCTATTCAGAGACGAGTGTGGTAGAGACTTTTCGCACACAACAACAACAACAACAACAACACACACACACACAAACACACACACACATATATATATATGTGTGTGTGTGTGTGCGTGTGTGTGTGTGTGTGTGTGATTATTAAAATGGATAAAATCCGAGGATATGAAATTTAAAATGGAGACGGAGAGACCTAGAGGCTCGACGTTTCGTCCGTCTTATGCAGGCTTTCGCAAGACCATCCCTCTTAAGAAAGTTCCCATAAGATGGGCGAAACGTAGAGCCTCTACGTTACTCTGTTTCCATTTTAAATTTCATATATATATATATATATATATATATATATATATATATATATATACATGTATAAATGTATAAACGATAGAGAGAGGGGGGGGAGAGATGTATAAAAATATTTCCGTGTGCTAGAACGTTTTTATCCTAAATTATATGCATGATGTGGAAACTATACATAAAATAGAAATTAAGAGTAATAGCTAAATGAAACAAATGATCTATTAAGCCACCATAAAAATGAATGAGTTTATTAATTTATGCTTGTTTTTCAATGGAATATGCAAATGAGTCAACTTGCTATATAGTAGTTCTCATATCCATGACTGAGTATATCAAAATGTTGCTTTAATAATTCGTTAAATAAAAAACGTAGGCTTTTAATGTCAATGTCAGAGCGAGAAGAAGACTCACCTAGCAGGGTAACCTGACGTTGCTCGGGATTCAATGATGGTCAGCGAATATTTCACAATCCCATAATTATATTGTCATCAAAATCGGCGATATTGCCAATTTTTCAATTAAATCGGTTGATCGTCTGCTTTAGTCGGTACAACGGGATGGAATTTTACATGCTTTCCCGCAGTGACTAATTTCACAATAATTAGTGTACATTGCACTGTAGAGAACGTACTGTTGATTTTATAAAATTATTTTTCATATATAATGGCTTGCATTAAAGTTTAAAATACAAAAGTCAAGTATTATGGTTTAACTGTGCTCTAAATAAAAACATTCGTTTCGAACGCGCTCTGTCATACCAAATAACCTACTGTTAATTTTCTATGCCTGGCATTACTGCTTATACGGTGATAATGATATAAATATAAGTTTAAAATAAAAAAGTCAAGTATCATGGTGCAATTGTGTTTTAAGCAGAAACATTCATTTTGAACGCGCTCCTGTCATAAAAAAGCCTTCTGTTTATTTTATCTGTCGAACCTTTCAGCTTGTGTGGTAATAAAATTTCTCAAATACACTTGTCGTGTTAGGATGTGTAAGGTGTTAACTTTGGTCAGAATCGCCTGTTCCTCCTTTCATCGGATTATTTCGATGATCGATTATCGATACCGAACAGAGACTTTCTAATACAAAACCTAACATTGAAAGAGACACGGCGTTCCTTCGTGTGAAATTTCATAAAAATCGGCTCACGTGTTTTCGAGTCCATATGGAACTCTCTTTCTCTCTCTCTCTCTCTCTCTCTCTCTCTCTCTCTTTCTCTCTCTCTCTCACTCTATCTCACATAAACACACAGAAACACACCCAAACTTATATATGATAATATGTATATATATATATATGTGTGTGTGTGTGTGTGTGTGTGTGTGTGTGTGTGTGTGTGTGTGTGTGTGTGTGTGTGTGATTGTATGCATGTGCAGTGTATTTTGCAAAGTTTGAACGTTTGATAATGATTTAAATTTAAGTTTAGAACGAAGAGGTCCAGCATCATGGTGCAATCGTGCTTTAAACAGAAACATTCATTTTGAACGCCCCCCTGTCATATCAAAGAGCTTACTGTTGATTTTATATGTCGAGCCTTTCAAGCTCAAATGCACCTGTGATGATAGGCTGTGTAAGGTGTAAACTTTAGACAAAATCGATTCTTCTTTCCTCGGATTATTTCAATTATCGATACTAAAACGTTGACAGGCACATGGAGTTCCTTCGCGGGAAATTTCATAAAAATCGGCCCAGCCGTTTTCAAGTCAATAGGGAACTCTCTCTCTCTCTCTCTCACACACACACACACACACACATACATACATACATACATAGAAACACACCCAGACAAAGTTCCTTTTATATAAGGACTAGCGAGGGGTGCACGGCGTTGCCCGGGTGTTTGGAGGTGGGTGGGGGGTTAAAAAAAGTAAGTATGAGGATCGAACCCAAACCAGTGAGGCAAAGTTGTGAAAAAAAAACGTGCGACGTTAACCATTGCCCCACCGCGAGATGCTAACGGAAACACGTTTGAATTTAATTACTTGGATTTAGCAGGTGCTCGTTTTAATGACTTAATGAGGTCAAGTTTGATGGCGGGATTTCATTTATTGCTGAACGCTTTTTTTTTCCTCAAGATGTTATAGGAAAAAGACTAACCCACATGCGGCGAGCGACAAATATTGAAAATTTATCTTCCCGAAATCGAGCAAATTAAATAGACAGGCGAGCTTTGTTGTTACGTATGGGATATTACGATTTATATGTGATATAAAAAGTTTTAAAAAGTTGTAAAGCGACCGACCGCTTCTCTGAAAGAAGCCTTTTGTAGACACACAGAAAAAGCGAACGCACATACATACATACATTTTCGCTTTTATATTTATAGATATATTTATATATGTGCATGTGTGTGTTCGTGTATGCAGTGTATTTGGTAAAGTTTGAATGTTGTTGCTGTAATTTATTCCCAATTCTCACTCTTTTCGCCAACAACATATTAGTACCTCATTCAAGTCCAAATAAAAACGGTTTGAAATTTCTGTAGCACGTTCAGATGTTGAAGTGGAAATTGTCCTGCCGACGGCATTATACCCCCGCCACTCCTCACGCCCGTACGCGCACCTTACTATGTAATGCGTCATCATTACCAGATGTGAACCCCTCCTCCCCGGAGGGGGCAAAAAAGCTGAATGAGTTGGATCAAAGAGGACATCACAACAGGCGCAGCTTAAGTGCTGAAACGGGCATTTCATTTGAAGAATTCAGAAGGTCTCATTTACTCTGACGTTTTTCGCAGACAAAAAAATATTCGTTTCGTACATTGATGATACTACGTTCTTCAGTCCGACACCGGGTTTGTTGCTGATGGGTTGTCACTGTTTATCAAGGTCTAAGGCTAATCGAGGACAAGGTTTAATAAAGTTTAAGGTGTAAACAGTGTTATATTGAGGGGGTTAGTAACAGTGTTTGTAAACGGGTTAGAATTGGTTATTTAAGGGGACTCCTCTGCTTAACATTTACTCTTATACTTGAGTGGGCTTCTGTTGTTTAGTTATTATCCATCTATCTGTCTATATATCTTTTTATCTATCTATTCAATGATATTCGTAAAATAGTTCATATTGGGAGTTATTTATTGTTTATAGAATAACGTGTACCAATGGGTTTAGCTGAGGATGTTTACATGAATAAAATTAAATAAAAAAAATAACCTGGGGCAGGCAGGCGTGGAAAGATCACACGTTAGGAATAAGTGTGCTTTTTGAATGATGACGTAACGGAATTGAAGTCATGAGGTCGGGAAGTTTAGAGTTGAAAGTTGGACTTTAGTCACGAGAGTGAACAGACGTACTTCAAGCCAGGAAGCGAGGCTGTGAAGAATAAGCATGCAGACGAAATGCAGACTTTGTAAAGAGCATTAGAGACAACTGAAATAAATTTATATTTTAAAAATTATATAATAAATAATAATAATATATAAAAAAATTATATAATAAATAATAATAATATATATAAAAAATTATATAATAAATAATAATAATATATATAAAAATTATATATAAAAAAATATAAAGTGTTGTTCTGTGGTTTCACAAAAGAAGGAAGAATAGGGGTCTCAATTGGTTATGGTTGGTCATTTCATGTTTCATTACAAAGCTCAGCAGTGAAGATAGAAGAAAGAAAGGTATGAATCATATATTATTCCTCTCATAAAAAAATGATACTTTATGCAAATATGAACTGTAATATATACCTGTGTGATAATTCTTTGATACAACATGACTCAGTTTATATGTCGATATATCCTCTGACTAAACAACATACATGCAATTTATACGTTTATCTGGTGCCGTTATAAGAACAATATCTCCCGCCCACTATGGACCCCACCCACGTCTTATATAACACTTCCATTGTTGTTTTTTTTAATGAACGAAAAAATTACCTAACATAAGGTTGTTGCATAACTTCCTACGTTTTTTTTTTTTTTTTTTTTTTAAGAAAATCAAAGAATTTAAACAGCAAAAGTACGTGTGGAACCAAAGCTCCAAGTTTTTTGCGTGAATCCCATCAACTGAGGATGGCGTGAAATTGTCGCAAAATCACTCTTCATCTTTTCATCCAATTCTCTACATATCTAATTGTCCTCTTCCTTCAAAAGAACACTGAGTTCGTCTTCGTCCATCTTGATTGGTCTTCCGAAACTGCGGTACTGTTGTCACATTTGGGCTGGTGGATTAGCTGCTTGTTTCTCACTCCTGGACAGGGTTCAAAAGAGAGTCGCCAACTTGATAGGTCCTGGACTGTCATCTAGGCTTCAACCTATGTCCCATCGATGAAATGTTGCATCCCTCTGCCTGTTATACAAATACTTTAGCACTTGTACTCCCTCGACGTGAATACAGCCGACAAACCCGACAAGCAGCTAAATCCCACCCCTTCACAGTAGAGATTCCTAGGTGTAAGAAATCCTTTTACTCCAATAGTTTCTTCCTCAGAACTGCAAGACTTTGGAACTCCCTTCCGGGATTCTGCTTTCTCAGCTGTACTGATATGCAGAAGTTCAAGTGTAATGTGAACAAATATCTTGCTACTCATCTCCCTTCATAATACCCCTGCAAA
>NC_136511.1:13570839-13603339 GCF_053919585.1 Euprymna scolopes | reverse complement strand
ACACAGTGTAACCCGGATATAAGAGGCCCGAATAAAAGAAAAACGGATATAAGAGAGATTTTCTATGGTCCGAAATTAGAGCCTGTGTTAATGTACATTGTAACCCGGATATAAAAAAAAAAACAAATATAAGGGAGGTGTAGGGAGAGGAGAAGAGGTCTCTTACATCCGGGTTACACTGTATTTGTATTCTCCAGACATAATAAAAAAAAAGAAAGACGTTGTCATGACTAAGAAGCGCAACTAGACAGTTCCTCACCCTCCCTATAGTCCAAACTTTATTCCGTTGTGACTTTTGGTTAATCCCTAAGCTCAAGGAAAACCTTAGAGGCTGTTTTTATAAGACATTCGAGGAGATGAAAGCAGCTTTGACAAGAGGGTAGCTCATCAGGAACTTATTCATATTAGATTTGAAAAAAAATGTTGTAGTTAGTCGGGAAGTAGCCACGCGGTATTGTGTTCCACACGCAGACAGTTCTAGGAAAGAAACTCTGCTCATGGAAAATTCTGCTTAGTTTTTAGCACAGATAAAGAGTGAGGGAAGTTGTAGCTAGGGAATGTTTTTTGTGGGGGATAGACAAACCCAGGCGAGCACTGACCGTAATATTAACGTTAAAACAGAGACAGACTCGCAACGTGCGACAGATTAATGACGATGATCTTTTTGAATAAACGTGATACCAGAGTGACAAAGAGAGCGTCTTATAAGTTACCTGAAAGTGATTTGAGGACGTACGTTACATCGAATACTGAGCGTGTAGAGGATAGAACAGGAGGAGAGGGGGTGGAAAAGTAAGGGATAAAGGGGTCGGGATTGTGGGGAAGTATGTAATAAACTGCACAACGTTGGCGTCATCAACGTGTTTTAATGAACAAAAACTGTGCAGATGTTTACAGACGTTAATTGGGTATCAAGAAAATTAGTGCCTATTGGACATGAACAACAAAATAGTATATATATATATATATATATATATATATATATATATATATATATCGAAAATTTCCCTACATTTTGTATAAACATAATTACACAAATATCTGTCCGATATACATACAAAAATGTATATCTATTAGTATTCGTCAAATATATATATATATATATATATATATATATATATATATGAGAACAACGAATTAATAAAACATGTTCAAAACACTTTAAGAACAGTTAAAAACATCATTTAGTTTTCAAAAAGGAAATGTGTGTATACATATATATATATATATATATATATATATATACACGAATAGACATATATATAAATACATTTAAACGTTTATTTGTGTGTGTGTATATATATATATATACACGAATAGACATATATATATATATATATAAATACATTTAAACGTTTATTTGTGTATATATATATATATAAGCGAAATTGTCTCTGTGTGTGTACATTTCTCTACCAAACTACTCGGTCAATTTTCAGTCTACAGACTCAAGATTTGGCATAAAGGATATTGAGATTTGGGAAAATATTTTAAATCGCTTTTCGGACAAGAATTTTGCTGATAAGGGGTCAAAGTAAAACGATTTGATATTTGAAAACTCTACCAAACTCCTCCGCCAATTTTGGGTCTAAACTCTTGAAATTTTAGATGGAGGTTACTTAGACAAAACTCAAATTTGTTTTATTCGATTTGAGTCCAAAACAAAATGTTAAGGGGTCCAAATCGTAGTTAAATTTTTTAAAAGATTTATTTCTACGGTCTCTACCAAATTTACTCAGCCAATTTTGGGTCTAACCATTTGATATTTTACATAAAGTTATTCAAGGATGCAGCAAACTCTTTAATCAGTTTTATGCGAGAAGTTGAAAGAGTTGACCGTTGCAGACTCTAGCAAACCCATCTGCCAATTTTCGATCTAAACCCTTGAAATTTTAGAATGTGAATTAAGGCAAACCTATCAAGATAGTAGACGTTTCACTCGGTTAAGAGAAACGATTCATAAATTAAATTGAAAATGTGAAGAATTAAATTTACATAGAATTTAGCTCCGAAATGCCATGGACTAAAGAGATTTACCCCACCCCGATTTTCGCATTTTCGTCCAGATTGACCCGATGATTTAATAAGATTATATGTAACTTTTATGCCCTCAAATTTTGCATTTATATATATATATATATATATATATATATATATATATATATATATATATATATATACATATATATAAATAAGGGAGTAGTCACCAACAATGTGTATTTTTTAACATTATTTTATTATTCCGTGTCTTGGTTTTTCATTGAGAATTATGTTTGGATCATTGTAATAATGTTTTTAAGTCATTGAAATCGTTTACGCGCGTTTCAGACGGTCTGTGATGCGTCCTCGTCAGAAATTATTTTCAAATGTGTAAAAATGGCGATTTTCGTAGTTAATTTAAAGTTTTTCCAAGGGGTGGAGGCTTGTAAGTGTTTATTATTCATTGTTATGCTGAATTTTTATTGCTTTTTTATTTGGCTTGTCCAGGGAGACGTTGACCTCGCTGTAGTCGCTATCGCTTTCTGCTAACAGAAATTAGCAGAAAGAGATAGCGACTACAGCGAGGTCAACATCTCCCTGGACAAGCCAAATAAAAAAGCAAATTCAGCATACCAATGAATAATAAACACTTACAAGCCTCCACCCCTTGGAAAAACTTCAAATTAACTACGAAAATCGCCATTTTTACACATTTCCAAATAATTTCTGACGAGGACGCATCACAGACCGTCTGAAACGCGCGTAAACGATTTCAATGACTTAAAAACATTATTACAATGATCCAAACATAATTCTCAATGAAAAACCAAGACACGGAATAATAAAATAATGTTAAAAAATACACATTGTTGGTGACTACTCCCTTATTTAAATATACATCTTTCTTTCGTTGGAATTTATTAACCCATTATATACATATATATATATATATATATATATATATATATATATATATATATATATATATATATACATAGATATATATATTAGTAGGAACTGTGGAAATTATTAGAGGTATCGTTCATATCTAATATATTGTTGCTGGGTTTCAGCGTAAGTGGAGACCCCGCGACATTACTGTAGCCCTTTTGTTAAACTATAAACGTGTTTATCCAAGAAATTGTGAAATGTAGTGTCAGAATACATCTGGTTATTACGTTTTATCTCAATATCCTTATATTAAATTAGCATATCTAAACCCTCATTTAATGTTCAAGACATGTTATAACCTTCTATCCTCGTTTTTAAATAAGTTACTCCGATTAATGATAGAATAATTTACTGGAAACGTACGTTAAAAGGAACTAAGTTATAAATATATATATATATATATATATATATATATATATATATATATGATAGATATTACTTGAAGTAATACTTTCAAAATAGCGCCCACTCGCAGCTGAACATTTTGCTAACTGCATTTCATTTCCTCTGATGAGCCATTGTTGAAAATCAATGGATTAAGGACATTAAAATAACCCCTTCTATATATTCCTTTGTCAAGCAATAAATTCTTAAATCGAATATATGTCTCTATATGTTGCTTTTTCAGAATTTAAAATTTAACCACAAAACTTATATATATATATATATATATATATATATATATATATATATATATTATATATATATATATATATATATATATATATATATATATATATATATATATACTAGCGGCTTGTAGAAAAGTGCCCAGTTGAGGGTGAAGGAATGACTGTTTTTGTCCAATTTTTCGAGATTTGTCGTCGGAAGGGTCGCGCTTCAAAACGCTACCTATCTCGTGAAAATCTGTGGCCTGTGTCGAAACTTTTAGCCATACATACATACAACATACAACATACATACATACATACATACATACATGATGATTTCTGCATCATTCCAGATGATCGCCGTCACAATCTTGTCGTCCATGCCATCTCAGATGACTCTGCACTCCCGCCGCAAATTTGCACATCTTGAAGATGTGTAAAAACATGATGATTGCAACGTCTTGTCAGACGAGTGCCACTCCCTCAGACACTTAATGTCCATGAACCCAAAAATGACTTTTTTCTTCTTAGTCCTACTGGTGAATTCACACGATCAAGCAGGCATGATACTGAAGACGGTCATTGAGATCAATTATTACATGTTTCCAGCATTTCAAGCCTCCACACATCACAACTTTTCCATCGCTAGAGGACCATTTTTATAAATGCCTGAGGGAGTATCTATACACAGATGATGTTACAGAGTCTTAGCTTTGTACGACAACTAAGTCTCTCTCTCTCGGTTCAAAATGTTGAGATCCAGCAACAAGCAAAAGCAAGATAGCCAGCAACAAATTAAACTGCAGACAAGCTTAATGCGGGTACTGGTCTCCCGCTTTACGATTTTTTAAATCAGGATTTGCTTCTCCTAGAAAGGTTGCCTTCACCACGGCTTACGGGAGCCCTCTCCACCCCAACACACAAACACACATGGTGCTAGTTGGCCGTTGACCCCGAAAAGCGGTTCATTAGCCCTTTGGAAGGTCTTGTTTTTAATCCTTCAGGGAGACTAGCCACCCTCCTCACCAAACAAGTCTGGTGGGGGAACCAGTTTAGTCGCCGGTGACCCGACCATGAAGCAGATAGTACTGGATTACATGGTACCAGTAGCACATCACATGACCTGACACAAAAACATACATACATACATACATACATACATGCATTTAAACAGATAGGTGAGATTTATATTATAGATTACGTCAAAGCATATTTTAAAGTGCAAAAAAATATATAAATTTACGCCATTTAAAGTGACTGAACTCGAACCCTTCAATTTACGGGGCGTTTATTGCTTAATAGATTTACCTATCACTCTTCTTCTTTCGTCCCAGTCTTGCTTTCTAATACGCTTCGTGTGAAAACAATCAATCAATCAATCAAGCAAGGTTATTAGTTTTAATAGATCGATATAGATCTTTAAACAATGTATCCGGAGAAACAAAACAAACATTTTAAATGGGGATGTGTTTGTAAAGAAACACGTCATTCCTGATATTTAGAAGTTTTTTTGTGAACAGAACGAAACAAAAATGATAAGCGTATTAAAAGAATAATAAAAAAAAATCAATTAAGCGCAATGTTCGATTTTTACAAAATGATTGTTATTTCTTTTAAAATCTGTATTAACTAAATGAATGAAAATCACTTATGTTTGTCCTCCAAAACAGCAGCAGCAGAAGCATCGGTTTTTATGCGTTCAGTACGTGTGTATATATATATATATATATATATATATATATATATATATATATATATATAATTACTTCATTTACCCACATAAAATTAACATACGAAAGTATAAATTTATGCGTAAACTTCAAGTATTTACTTCAAAAGTGCTCAATACGTAGGTAGAGCTAGTTAGTAAGTAATACCTTATATATGGCGATTAACGCTTAATTTAAAAAAAAAAAATCTTCTGAACGCTATTAAAAGTTAAATTCTTCACTAGTTTGGAGACGGAATGCGTTGTTGTGATAAGTGATTTTCTCTACTAATTCGCACTTTTTATTTTAAGATTCAAATATTAATAACTACATTTTATTTCAGTATTTAATTTATGTATTTCTGTTGTATTAAATGCTAGCTTTAATTTTTTTTTTTTTTTTTTCCTCGTCCATAAATGTTTATTTATCTACCGAGTTGATTGCAAAAATAGATTACCTAATTGTACTCATTTTTAGTTCGTGGGAGGGGAATCTATCACCATACTTTCCCTTAAACATGTCCGTTGGACTTTTATTAAGTACAATACTTAATAGTTATTTTTTTTTATTTTTTTTTATTTTTATTTATTATTTTTTTTTTAATGGAGAGTAGAAAACGCATTGTGGATGCGTTATCGGCAGCTCCTGTTACTCTCGCTTCTTCTTATTTGTCCCTCAGTCCTCATTTTTTAAATGAGTGATTTTTCTGACAAAGGGAGAAGAAAAAGCTGTTTTCTAGGTTGGCAGTATTTTTGCGCGAACAGTTGGCAGAGTTGGTGGAAATTTTCTGTTTCTATGTCTATCCTTGTAGCCATGTCACTAGTAAGGGTGCTGGAGGTAAACGTTTTGTCTGGGCTGACGTTATCCGCCTGATAGTCAGGGACCCGAACCTTGGATTAACCACTAAGGAGGCTGTCCTATCAGCAGGTGCAAAGTACTGGGGCTGCTGTATTGCCATTTGGTGAATGGAATCTGGACCATGCAGTAGCTTCTGGTGGGGCCTCTCGATGCCATACTAGTGGGTAATTGTTACGGCTTTACCTTATCATGTGGTACAAAAAAAAAAAATTCTTCGTTTCTTTTTCTCTCTTAGTTTCCCCTCTCTGTCCTGCTCTAAGTAAATCTGTCGACCTAGTCCACAAATTCCAAAATTTCATCATGACAAGTTTCAAGAAAAAATACACGATTAAACCCGGTTCTCCAACTTCCAACGTAGACCCCTACTACCATGTCTCCTTCTCCAACATCAGGGGTCTACGTTCTAACCTTCCAGAGGTTGAAACCCAATTACAGGAGACTAAACCAGACCTTTTATTTTTAAGTGAAACTGGCATTGGACAGGCTATTTCCCTTGATGAGTTTGCAATTACAGGATACTCTAACTTAACTTCTAAATCTGACCCCCAAGATCGCCATGGGCATGGAATATGTGCCTATATTAAAGATAGCTTTCCATGTGGGAGGGACATCTCCAGGGAAGATCCTAACTTACCCTATATGTGCTTCCGGGTTGCTTTAGCTCACACTACTGCATTTATATTTACTCTCTATCGCCCCCACAACAGCGGAGTTACTATCTTTCAAAGCATATCTGAGAAAATTGACCAAGTCCTTTCTACTTATCCTTCAGCTAACATTCACGTATGTGGAGACTTCAATGTTCACAACGTCGAATGGTTGACCCACTCAAACAAGACCGATGATGAGGGGAGGTTCTGTCATGATTTCTCCATTGCCTATGACCTCACTCAGATTGTTCAGGAACCTACCCGTGTGCCCGATAATGACGGCCAGTATGCGAGCCTACTAGACCTTTTTCTCACAACTTGCCCTGAACTATGTTCAGTTTCTGTTCTGTCGCCTCTTGGATCTTCCGACCACTCTGTTGTATCAATTAAGATAAAAATGAAATGTAATAAGTCCCCAGACGTACCTCTTCATCGTACAGTATATCGATACACTAAGGCTGACTGGGATAGCTTCCGTACATTTATATCTGATCTACCTCTGCATTCCATGTTTAAAAAGGATGTGTCCTCTATAGTATTAGACCTAACTGAATGGTTAATTGTAGGTATTGACCATTTCATACCCTCTAAAAAGTTTCAGCAAAAACCTAACAGCCAGCCATGGTTCTCTCCAGAATGTGCTGCTGCCATTGCGCACAGAAATCACTTTTTCCACTGCTTCAAACGTAATAGATGTATGGAAACTAAAGCCGTTTTCAGGACTGCCAGCAACCATTGTAAGAAAGTAATAAGGAACGCAAGAGAGTTGTATGCTCAATCTGTTAAGTCCAAAGTAGCTGAGCAGCGGCTTGGTTCCCACCAGTTTTGGCAAATAGCAAACAGAATCCTGAACAGAAGCGTGTGCTCCATCCCAACTATTATCAATGGACCTGAGGTAATCTCGTCAGCATCAGACAAAGCCAAACTCTTTGTCAAGAACTTTGCAGCTAATTCTACCCTTTGCGACCAAGACCGCCAACCCCCAATATTTCCTCCTGTATCAGAAAACACGCTATGTGATATACGTATATCTGTACGTGATGTTGCCAAGCTAATCAAAAACCTTGATTCCAGTAAAGCAACTGGCCCTGATGGTATTCCAATTATAGTACTCAAAAAACTTCAACCTGAACTAGCGCCCATACTTACAAAACTGTTTAAACGTTGTCTTAAGGAGAATAGTTTCCCATCTCCCTGGAAAATCTCATCAGTATGCCCTGTATTTAAGAATTCAGGTGATCGCTCATCCCCCTCTCAGTACAGGCCAATAAGTCTCCTGTGCGTCATGAGTAAGTTGCTAGAATCTGTATTAAATACAGAAGTAATCAAACATCTCAACAAAAATAACCTTCTTAGTGACACTCAATATGGTTTCCGTTCTGCTAGATCTACAGCAGATGTCCTTACAGTTATATCGCATAGGATTAGCAAATCTCTCGACGGTGGCAATCTTTCTAGGGCAATTGCTCTTGACATATCTAAAGCCTTTGATAGGGTATGGCATAAAGGTTTACTTCATAAGATCGCTAGCTATGGTATAGCTGGAAAAGTCTTCTCAATTATTAAAACATTTCTTTCTGATAGGTTCATAAGAGTAGTAGTTGAGGGGCAAAAATCAGAAGCTCACAGTATTAATGCCGGTGTCCCTCAGGGATCCATCCTGGGCCCAACTCTTTTCCTGATCTACATTAATGATCTTCCAAATCATATCCTTACATCAGTTGTAGACATTTATGCTGACGACACTACCATTTATGGTACCACATCTAAGACAGTAAACGAGCAAGTTCTCTCCAATTCTCTCTCCTCTGATCTTGAGCACGTAGTACAATGGGGAAAGGAGTGGCTGGTTACTTTTAATGCATCTAAAACCAAGCTTCTCTCTTTACATCATCAACATTCTAATCCACATTTGTCATCAATTGAAATGAATGGCTCTCGTCTTCAGGAGGCCTCAAGTTTTGACAAGCTTCTGGGCTTGACCATTACTCCTGATCTTAAATGGAACACGTATATCAAATCTGTTGCCAAGGCCGCTGGAAAAATGGTGGGATCTTTCTATCGATCCAGTAGATATCTCACTGCTGATGCTATTCTCTATCTATATAAGAGCCAGGTACGTCCAAGGATGGAATACTGTTGCCACATTTGGGCAGGAGCTGCTAGAAAGGACTTGTCCTGCCTTGATAGAGTTCAAAATAGACTTCGTAGCCTCGTAGGAGATGTCCTTTTCTCCTCCTTGCAACCTCTATCTCACAGAAGAGATGTTGCGAGTTTGTCTCTGATGTATCGTTATTTTCATGGAAAGTGTTCGACTGAGCTTCAATCTATGGTCCCCCCTCGCCAAACTTTCACAAGAAACACTCGTCTAGCTGTAAATACTATCAATAATTTCCCCCACTCTTTATCTGTGCCTAAACCTAAACGTAGATTCCATGAACAAAGCTTCTTTCTTAGAACTGCACGCCTGTGGAATTGTATTCCGTTTTCCTGCTTTCCGGCTGACTACAATATGGTTTTGTTCAAGTCTAAAGTAAATAAGTTCTTGATGAGCCGTTCCATATAAGTTATTAAATTTACCAAATTTTCATTACTAATGATTACTATATTGACCAACTTCTACTGTACACTCTTTAACCCTTATCCTTGAGTGGCCTCTGGGCCTTGATAATGTGGTGATGCCTTTGTAAAAAAAAAAAAAAAAAAAAAAAAAAAAAAAGCTAACTGAATATTCCGCGTTTCATCCACTCTAGGATTCTTCAGGCTTATACGCATGTTAAGAATGGCTTTCGAAATAATAACGTTATTATTTTAGCGCTGTACCAAAAATACATAAGTACCGTGTTTTCTTTTTTGTTGTTTCGTGTTATTACACAAGAATTACTTAAACAATTAATTCTTCTAAATAAAATAATTGCTTTCTTTGATAATACGTGTTTTCTTTCTTTAATTTTTGTTTCGTAATAAGAACTCAAGAAGTGTTAAAACAAAAGTACTTTTTAAAATAAATATATGGTTTCGTTTTTCGTGTTGGGACTCCGAGATCAAGTTTAATTTTTTAAAACGAGAGTTAAAAATATTTTTTTTTAAATATTAAGGGGATGCGTAGTTTCTTTTTAAAACGATATCTCCTTTAAGAACGATCATAAAATGTGTTTTCAATCGATGTTTATTCAATAAGGGACCAGTTTTCATACTTAGCAAAAAGGTACGAGTTTTCCGGGAACCTATATATATATATATATATATATATATATATATATATATATATATATATATATATATATATATATATATATATATATATATATTTATATATATATATATTATTATTATTATTATTACTGTTTTATCTGTTTAGTTATACATGTTCCCGTTACTGAATTGTATCAGCGATCCAGTAACTTCGTCAGACTTGGACAAAAGTGGTTATTATGACTTTAAATACGATATTTGAAGAAGACGATTAAAAATGAGGGGGGGGGGTCTCAATTTAGATCAGACAACATTTAATTTTAAGGTGTAATAACTAAAGGAAAAAAGAAAAAAGAAGGAATATATATATACATATATATATACATATATATATATACATATATGTATGTATATATATGTATATATATACATATATGTATGTATATATATGTATATATATGCATATATATATATACATATATATACATATATATATGTATATATATACATATATATATATATGTATGTGTATGTGTGTGTATGTGCGTTCATGTGTGTGTGTATGTGCGTTCATGTGTGTATGTGTATGTGTGTATGTGTATGTGTGTATCTGTATGTGTGTGTGTGTGGTTGTGTGCGTTCATGTGTGTGTATGTCTGTATCTGTATGTGTGTGTGGTTGTGTGCGTTCATGTATGTGTATGTGTGTATCTGTATGTATGTGTGTGTGTGTGTGTGTGTGGTTGTGTGCGTGTGGTTAGGTTAAATACTAGATAAATTGTAACTTTCTTTACATTCTCACCGAAATAAAACTAATTCCTGACATTTTTATTCTTTGACATTTCACGAAAATCAAAGATAATTTTCCATGATGCTTTATCCGAAAAGCCTCCTCGCCAATCGGACATCTTCGCCCTAACCGAAAAAGTTCAAGAAATTACACACACACACACACACACCCTGTTCAAGATTACACCCTGAAGACTCACTCTTAAGTTAACCTCTTACAGAAGAATGCGACGGTCGGGGTGGGAATGAACGGATTACGAGCCTAATTAGGGAGAGGAGGAGTTCTTTTTTTTTACACTAAAAGAGGATATGGAGGAGGGGAAGAAAAGGGTAATTAAGGTTGATTGTTTTGACAATGATGGTGATGGGTTTTATAACATGGAGGTGGGGGGTAACGCCTTGTGTAATAACGCGTATTGTGAAGCGGCTGAAGGGGAAGTGTGGCGGAATGACGAGACATGGAATTAAATGGCGGTAGTCGAAGTTTAAAAGTAAAAGTGTTAGAATGATATGCGTGTGTAGAGGGGAGGAAGGGGGTGGCATTAAAGAACGGATTAAAATAAGCAAAGCGGAAGTGTTAGATCAGCAAAAAAACAAGACGGAGAAAGAGTGTTTAATAAACAAAGAGATGAAGCGGAAAGAAAGAAAAAAAAACTAAAATAAAATGTTAAACGAAAGTAAAGAAAAAAATATAGAGAAAAAACTGCAAAGAGAAACCAAGTAATTTGGTTTGATGAACGTATATTTTTGAGATAAGGATTAATGATTTTTTTTTCATTATTTGGACTATTATTCTCTTCTTGTTTTTTTATTTTTTTTGTTTTTTTCACAACGTTTCAGCCGATGAAACCTCCGACCATCTTCAGATGTTATTGGTGAATAGTGGAATGGTTGTTTTCTTTTTGCTTTCCCAATGAGCATAGAAATTCAAACACAAATAGCGCCAAGTCTAATTTATATATATATATATATATATATATATATATATATATATATATATATATATATATATATATATATACTTCATTTACTCACATAAAATTAATATACGAAAGCCTAAATTTGTGCGTATTTACTTAAAAAGTGCTCAATACGTAGGTATAACTAGTTAGTAAGTTATGAAATATATATGGCGATTAAGCTACACTGAAGCCTGAAGAGTCCTAGAGTGGATGAAACGCGGAATATTCAGTGTAGCTTAATCGCCATATATATTTTATAACTTACTATATATATATATATATATATATATATATATATATATATATGTATGTATATATGTGTGTGTGTTATTTGTTTTTGTTTTTGCGATACGTCTTGAATGAATTCAATTATTTACGAAAGGGTATTTTTACCTAAATGCGAGTTCGGAATAATTTTCCCTTTAACCAATTTCGTAGCCTCACATGAGGAGCATATATATTATTTAAAAAATATAATTATCCACTGACACGCGTTTCGTCGTCTACGACTCATCAGAGTTGCTGAATCTAGCGAGATTCGAAATCGAGACCCCATGGTAAGAAGCTTAAACCCTTACCCCTTGTCCACCTCGTTGACTGTTCGGATATATCGCGATTTACGTATATGTTTTTGTTGTTTTTGCGATTATATTTTAAAAATAATATATATAAAAAATTTTTAAAATAATGTATATATATATATACAGTTGTGCCCGATATTATTCATACCCCCCCTTGAAAATTGAGTTTATTAGGTGTAACTTTGTTAGAATTTATTGTTTACGTCCATATTGATACATATTCTTAATAAACCTCTTCTGATCATTTTCGTCATTTTAAAATCTCGAGATACTTGTAATAAAAGAAATATACAGCTATTTATAAAATCTGCAATGTTCAAAAATAATCATACCCCCTTATTTTTTCAGTATTAATCGAGTTTCTGACTGTTTGTTTCCTGTTTGATTCTTATTTTGAATGCTTTTATACAACCTTTGATTAATTTCATTTCGTTTTTTGCATTTTTCAGAAATTAAAATGATATCAACTGAAAACCAATAAAAGAATAAAAATTATTAGAATGGGGAAGAAAAAAGAGCTTAGTAATGATCTTAGGACTAAAATTGCGAATTCACATAAGGATGGTTTAGGTTAAAAGTCAATTTCCAAGAAATTTGAGGTCCCTACAGCAACAGTACAGAGCATCATCAAAACATTCCAGAGCCACTACACAACAAACAACTTGATTGGTAGAGGAAGGAAAAGGAAACTGTCTGCTAGAGCAACCAGTAATATTGTAAGAAGTGTTAATGCAAATCCAACCACCACTACTAAGGACATTTTAGAAAATCTGGAGTCTTCTGGCATAAAAATATCAAGGCAAACATTGCAAAGGACTCTGCATGAAAATGGTCTGAAAGGAAGAAGACCAAGAAGGACTCTATTGCACACCGGAAAACACCTTGCAGCACGTCTAAAGTTTACTAGGAACCATGTGAATTCTCCAGAGTCCGTTTTCTCAAGTATTTTGTGGACTGACGACACAAAAATTGAATTGTTTGGCCATATGGATGTTTCTTACGTTTGGAGGAAGAAAGGAGAAGCTTACAACCCAAAGAACACCATACCCACGGTGAAACATGGTGGTGGTAGCCTAATGTTTTGGGGCTCCTTTTTGGCTAGTGGTCCAGGTAGTTTGGTCAAGATAGATGGAACCATGAAGAAGGAGCAATATTTGGAGATACTCCAGAAAAACATTAGACAGGATGCGGAGAAGCTCCATTTAGGACCAAACTGGGTCCTTCAACAGGATAATGATCCAAAACATACTGCCAAAATAGTCAAGAAATGGTTTGAGGATAATCAAATTAATGTTTTGGAATGGCCTAGCCAGAGTCCCGACCTGAACCCTATCGAAAACCTCTGGCACATATTGACAACTGAGGTTAAAAAGCGGAAACCTAGAAATTTGAGGGATTTGGAGAACTACTGCATTGAAGAATGGTCAAAAATCAGTGTTGATGCTTGTAAAAACCTTGTTGATAAATATCCAAAACGGTTACAGGCAGTTATTAAGAATAAAGGGCATGCTATTGACTATTAGTAAGAGAGGTATGAATAATTTTGAACTAGTGCCATTATTGTTTTTCTTTGTATAATGTCTCAAACTTGCATAATTTATTTATTTGTTGAGTTTAAATTAAATGCTTATGCTTGATTTATTGTTTGAAATCCCTTTAATATTGTCTACCTTCTGGTTTGAGCAATAATCTTATAGAAATCTCAAAGATCCGAGGGGTATGAATAATATCGGGCACAAGTGTATATATATATATATATAGAGAGAGAGAGAGAGAGAGAGAAGGAGAGAGAGGGAGAGAAAGACAGACAGACAGAGACAGCAAAGAGAGACATAGAGAGAAATACAGAGAGAGAGAGAAAGAGAGAGAGAGAGAGAGAGAGAAATAAAAAGGAACAAACCGAGTTATGTGTTGATCAACGTTTCATCTTTATTTCGAGATTTCCTCTGGATACATAAAATTAAACAAAACAAAAACACCAGTACAAATGTTTGAAAATGTTTCATGTGCAATGTGTGACGCTGGTCTATTTCAGAAACGGAAAAAGACGTTGGAAATTCAAAAAAGGAGAGGAGCTTGCGTTGTTAAAGAGAAGGAGCTTTTTAATAATATCATATAGTCGTTAATATCCTTTTAAAAGATATAAACGCAGTTAGTATTGTTTCTGGAAAGAATATGTCTATAATAATAATAATAATAATAATAATAATAATAATATATATATATATATATATATATATATATATATATTTAAATGCGGGTCCATTCTGGTTTTTGATATGATGAATATATATTTTTGAGATGAGGATTGATAATTATATTTTGTATTATTTGTACTATACACCTGAAGATGGTCGGAGGTTACATCCGCCGAAACGTTGTGAAGAAAAATCAGCAACCAAGATGAGAATAATAGTCCAAATCAGACAAAAAAATAAGTAAATTGGTTGTTTTGTTTTACGACATAGCAACCCTTTTTGGGAATAACTTTTTTATGGAAATCTCCCCCAGACAAGGCTTGAAACCACTAAATGTAATGAGCTAGCAAGGACAAAGGATAGTTATCGCCAAAACAGCAGATGCCTATTGGCCTTAGTCTTTAAAAAAAAAACAACGCTATAGCAGTATTTGCTTTTGTTAAAAATAGAAAAAGATGCTAGACGTATGTTTTAGTAGCATTCTATTGTTGCATAAGAGATCTCACGTAGAAGATGAACAATAAATTTGACGAGAAAACGTAACCAAGGGACACGTGTAGATTCTTTGTGTGGTCAAAGATGGCAAACAAAAAGTCAGTCACAAATCTAGGAGAGCTCGAGAAATGGCGTCAAAGCGAGTGATCACATTCTTGCAAAATAATGCGATGGAATTTCGGCCGATTGGAAATCGTCATTCTAAGCCACATAAAATGGAAGATGCAGTGAGACGCAACAACGACACGAGTGGAGAGCAACACAGTCTTCTACATCCACGCCACACGGCAATCAGATTTGTCAATCTGTAATTAAAAACTTTTATGCAACAATATATCGATTATTAAGTGTTTTTGTAATCGCTCCATGCAATGTGTGAAGTCATTTCATTTAAAGAGCTATCAAGAACAAAATATGATCATCAAAAAACAAGAAATGACTATTGAGCTTAGTATTAAAACAAAAAACAAGGTTAAAGTTAAGGGAAATCTGCGGTTCTTGATAAGAAGTTACTGGAATAGGAATGTGTATTCCGACGAGGTATCAAAACAGTTAACTGATGAAGACCACTAGACTAACGAGCCAAATAAGCCGGAACATAAGAAGCAGGGAATAGATCAGACAATTTTGAAAAACACATACAATATGATAGAAAATGCCTGATACTAGAGAGAGAAAGAGAGAGTGTGTGTGTGTGAGAGAGAGAAGTTGCAGAGAAAAAGAAAGGGTGGGAACCAATCAAATTAGAGATACGTTTCGGCATCGTATAAAGAACCATTAAATTCACATTCAGGTTGCAGACAATAAGATAGGGCGGGACCGCGAGACAAAAATTCAGCAGTCCTAATATGATAGCACTACTCCATACGTGGTCTGATAGTAGATTTGTAGAGGTGTGAGAAAGTGTGTAGGGCGGATTTGGTTCCCTCAGTGGAACTACAGGAACTGTGATACCAAAGCCGGGAAGTGGGATTAAGAGGCCAGCACCGGCGAGGAAGAGAGGGGGTACTCTGACCTGCAGAAAGTGTCTGGGCTGCCTCGTCGGCATTCCCCGGTAAGGGTGTCTCAGACGATTCGCAATAAACTAAACCTCTTTTTTATCAAAGAGTGTATTTAAAGCCTTAGAAAGTGGACCTCCTAAGAACTGCACACGACCAGCACATTACACATCGCATGGGCGAGAAACTGTTTCGAACGATATATAAAAAATATATACTTCACGAGTCACAAAATGTGCAATGGATCTACGTTCTTGAAGAAAGATCTGATGAGGTGTTTTCCATGCTTCAAGGTTTTTGTATATTGACGTATTCATTCATGATGTTAAGTTTGCTTGTTTTGGTTTGCAGGGTTTCAAACCTTTACAGGACATTTAATGTCGAACTCAGTAATCTTGGTAAAATAGCATTTCTACTTTGAAATATTTATATATTGATTTATATATTGGTCCTTGCTTATGAAGTCAGAGATAGGTTCGTTGCCGGGGTCGAATCTCTCGACCGGCGGTAATCGTGGCACCCTACAGTGATGATTCCCGAAAGGATGAAACACCAGTGTCTGTAGGTATTTACTAATTATAGTAAATAATTATGCCAGCCCCTTTAAGAAACTCGTTTCTTATCGTTGAGCACTTTTCATTTGTAATAAAATCGGCCAATTTAGCTTGCATGCGCATATCATGATATCATAATGATTAGCTCACTCTGACAGACGTTTAAAACATTTAAAAATAAATGTTTAAATTTCAACGTTACTTATCGCGATTGATGGTGGCCGAATGGCTCTTGTACTTGCTAATGGGGTCAGAGATGACTTCGTTGCCGAGTTCGAATCTCTCGATTGACGGTAATCGTGACACCTTACACTGATGATTCCTGAGAGGATGAAACTCTAGTGTGTGCTGGTATTTAATAATTATTATAGTAAATAATTATATTCAAATATATATTCATGGTATTTTTTTTTCATGTTGCGGCATATCAACCGTTTTGTGGTTATTTAAAGCTAGGTTAGGTAATTTTGGTATATATTTTTATGATTGAATTTTTTCTATCTTCAAATATTTGTTAGTGGTGCTTGGTTTTGTGAGAGTGTTTTGCTGTACGGTATACTAAAATTTAATGCCTTATTTGGTCATTTGGGTAAAAGTTGTATGCGTCTAATTCTTTATAGAATCAATTATTTAATCCCGATGTTTGGTTTGGCTATTTTTTTTTTGTGATACATCAACCTTTTTCGGGTTACTTAATGTTGAATCCGTAAAAACTGTTTATGCTTTAAGTTCTTTGTATTTTCGAATATTTATTCATAGAGTTTTGTTTGGTTGTTTTATTTTGCGGCACATTTTATTTTTTTTTATTACATTTTCACCCCAAATAAGGCATATTTCCACTTTGATGTAGGGGGCTACTATCATGGGCATAAGCTACAGGGGTACTATGTGGGGAGTTGGGCAGCAAGATGTTGGTTCGCTTAGACTTCTTCATATCAGTCCAATTGGGGAAGCAGGAAACCAGAAGAGAATTCCAAAGTCTAGCGGTTCTGCGGAAGAAGCTACTGGAATAGAAGGCTCTCTTACATCTAGGGATCTCAACTGTGAGGCTGTGGAATTTTGCTGCTTGTCGGGTTAGTCGGGGGTATTTACGTCGAGGGGGTGCAAGTGCTTGCATGTCCTTGGAGCATTCACCGTTAAAGTACTTGTAGAACAGGCAGAGGTATGCTACATTTCGTCGATGGGACAGAGGCTGAAGCTTAGATGACAGTTCAGGACCTATCAGGTTGGCGACTCTCTTTTGAACCTTGTCTAGGAGTGAGAGACTAGTAGCAGATACATAGGCGAATAGTGGTCTTATTGAGGTAGAGGATCCTTTCGGGCGTTAGTAGTTTTCTAGCACGGTAGAGAGAACCTACCTTTTTCGCGGTGGCCCTGGCAATGCTCTCAATGTAATTTTTCCAACTCATGTTTCCTGTTAACATTAGGCCGAAGAGTTTAAAAGATGTGCTTTCAGATAAAGAGTATTTGGCCATTGCTAAGGTTTCTTGTAGTTATTGAAGGAAACAAGTTTAGTTTTGGCAGTATTGAATGTGACCATCCATTTTTGTCCCCATTCCACTACAGATTGGAGGTCATCCTCTAGTGTTTCTGCCATTTCTTTAGATATGTGTTCATTGGTTTTCCTGTCGTATCTGTTATAGAGAGTGGTGTCATCAGTATATATACCCATCTCACAGACAATTTTGTCAGGGAGGTCATTTGTGAATATTAGGAATAATAGGGGTCCAAGGATAGACACCTGATGCACTCCCGCATTTATATCACATTGTTTAGAGGTACGACCATCAAGGACAACCTTGATTTTTCTCTTATCTAAGAAGGATTTAATTATGTTAAGTATTCTTCCAGTGATACCGTATGATCTGATTTTCCTGAGAAGACCTTCATGCCATACCCTGTTAAAAGCTTTAGCTATATCTAGAGCTATTGATCTACCCTCCCCTGCTTTGTCAAGTGATTATTTAATGCTGAATCCATGAATTTTAGTAAAAGTTCTATATATCCCCAAATATTTCTTTATGATGTTTTGTTTAGTTGTTCTGTTTTATTGCATATCAACCCCTTTCAGATCAGTTAATTCCGAATACACTAATTTTGGTAAACGTTTTTTTCTGCTTCAAATTCTTTTTATCTTTTAATATTCATTTGGTTTGGTTGTTGGGTTTTACGGCAAGGACACGTGACGCAGTTGTTAGAGTACTTGGAAAATCAAGTGTAAAAAGTGATATTCTCCTGAAGGTTCACGGTTCAATCCTCAGTGTGGGCGACCGAAATATACAATTGCGAATTACTTAGGACTTCTATCTAGTCATAGCTGACAGAACAAGAACATGCTACCCTGGTGAAGTAAATAAAAGGTTCCGTTCGAAATTCTGTTTAAATTCACATGTTCGATAGTAACATTCTCGAGTTCCACAAGATTCGGAGGTTACATCGGCCGAAACGTTGTGAAAATCACGCTCAAGATGAGAACAGTATATATATATATATTGAATGATATATATATAGAGAGAGAGAGAGAAAGAAAGAGAGAGAGAGAGAGAGAGAAATAAATCATAGAGAGCCCCGCCTTCCCAAATGGTCACCCATCTGGTACTGGCCAGGCTCAACGTTGTTTAACTGCGCTGATCTGGCGAGAACCGGTGTGTCAACGTGATTGTGTGTATACAAATATTTGCTTGGTTCAATTCAGCTTTCCGTTGTGAGTTCTTTTAAATGCTTGGGTATTTTTAATTCAAGTGACCTCTGCGAGTTCGAAATCCGACGTCGCCACTGTTATAGGCCTGTTATGTATTGCAAAGGAAAACAGAACGCCAAAATAAAGTAAGACCAAATACATAAAAAATAATAAGGATTTAATCATGATGTTTGGTTTGGTGGTTTTGTTTTAAGGCATTTGCTTCTTTTTCGGGTTATTTAATGCTGAATCCACGAATTTCGGTAAAAGCTTTTTATGTTACATAAATTGTTTATATCTCGGTTTTATTTTTTATTTTTTATTTTTCTTTCTTTTTATCATTATTTATAATCTCTTTCGTATTTTATTATTTTGTTTAGCCGTTTTTATGCCTTTTCTTTTTATTTCCTTTTATGTTTTTATATCACGTTTTCCTTTTTTTGTGTTTTTAATTTTTTTTTCTTTATTTTAATCTTCTTTCATCCTCTCCACCCCTCCCTCTTATTACTGTTACACTATTCAGTTCTCTGCACATACCAACTTCCGTACATAAAAAATACACCAGGCATTGATGATATTTTCCTTCCCTTTTGAAAACTCAATCATGTTCTGCAAATCCAAATGAAAAAAAAAACATTAATTTTCTTTAAAAAAAAAAAAGTTTTTTGGAGGGATTGTAGAACATGATTGAGTTTTTTTTTTCAAAAGAGTAGGAAAAAATATCATCAATGTTCGGTGTATTATTAGGTCAGGAAGTTGGTATCTGCAGAAAACTTGATATTTTAACACTAATAAAAGGAAGGTCGAACAGGACAAAAGATAAAAAATAAAGAAAAGAAAAAGGAAAAACAATAAAAAGAAATAAAACGAATAACTAAAGATAGGAAAAAGAAATAACAAGATAAAATATGAAAGAAATAGAAAGAAAAAATACAAGAAAGATAAAAAAAAAGAAAAAGTGAAGCATGCATTGTCCCGTGTGACATAAAAAAATGACTAAGTTCAGTATTTGCACACACACCCATTTAGCCCCAAAAGTCCGCAGGGGGCTCACATCCTGGTGAAAATGAACAAACAGCGCAGTTTTAGGCCTTAACATATGTAAATTTGAGTTCTACACAATGCAAAAAAGGAATGACTAAGTCCATCATTGCCCCCCCCCTCTCCATTTAGCCCCAAAAGTTCCCAAGGCCTTAACATATTTAAATTTTAGTTCAGCACCACGCAAAACTGCATACACAACAAATTTTGGACAAATATGGTAAAATAATCTCAAAAAGGAAATGTTTTTATTCGCCCTAAAAGAGCCCCTGGAGCACACCCAAGAGTCATCGCGAAGTATAGATAAACAAAATTGCATAGAAATCAGTTAAGTTACAATATTTCAGGAAGTTTTATAAAAATCCAAGACATCAATTTTTTTTTAATAAGAACAAAAGTGTCAATTTTAGCTATTTTGACTCGAAAGGCCCCCTCCCCCTAAGGGGACAACCGGAGTTTTCTCGGAAAATCCGTTCCGTTACATTTTTACTCATATCATGTTTAATGTTTATGCAAAACTTCAAAAAATTTCAAGGTGTAGTTATTGAGAAAAGTGCGGACAGACGGACGGGCGAACGGACAAGGGTGAATTTACAGGTCCACCTTTTGTCATAGAACCATTAAAGAAGGTATATAAAAAAAACGCAATAAAAAGAAATAAAACGAAGAACTAAAAAAAAAAACAAGAACAAAAAAAGCATAATATAAAAATATGAAATAAATAGAAAGAAAAGACGCAGGAAAGAAAAAGAAAAAAGAAAAAAATAATTTTTTAAAAAGTCGAAAGAGAATATAAATAATGACAAAAAGGAAGAAAGAGACAAAAGAGAAATAAAAAAATAGAAAGAAAGAAGGAAAAAAGAAAAGGTTAAAATAAGGAAAAAGAAAAGGTTAAAATAAGAAAGAAAGAAACAAACAAACAAAGCAAGGGATGCGCCCCCACTAAAATTACGACTTTATCGATTAGTCTATGTTTCTATCTCATTTCAGTTTGAATCTCCGCTTTTCTGAATCGTTTATTGATCTATGAAAATTAATTAATATAAATTGATCTCAACTAAATTCATTATCGATCTATTGATCTGTTTATCTGTATGCGTCTCTGTCAATCTGTATTGCTACCTACCTGCCCTTACATGTATACAAATACGTTTTTCCCCCATCTGTCTGTCGATCTGTCAATCTCTCTAACTCTGTCCGAGTCGTTCGTCATTAGGACAGGCAATATAAGTATACGAGAGAGAATACGGGAACGCAAATTAAAAATAATGAATATAAATAACTTAGATCACTTGAATTATTTAAACTACTCTTCTCGTCTTTTCTGGTGTTTTCAAAACGTTTCAGCCAATGTAACCTCAAAACGTTTTCAAAACGTTTCAGCCAATGTAACCTCAAAACCTTTTCAAAACGTTCCAGCCAATGTAACCTCCAAACCTTTTCAAAACGTTTCAGCCAATGTAACCTCCAAACCTTTTCAAAACGTTTCAGCCAATGTAACCTCCGATTTTTTTTTCCATGTTTCTCTTGTCGACTTCGGGAATCTTTCTATCGACCTCCTGAATCTTCCACGAAATTTCGAACGGAACAATTTATTTAATCCACAGAGGTAGCATTTTTTTTTAAGAAAGGAGACACCACTTATCAAGGTCCAGAGTCTACTCGAGGATAAGGATTAAAGAGTGCACAGTAGTAAATGGGGCAATATCATAGTAATAGTTAAATTGGATTATTTAAGGGGAACGGCTCACCAAGAACTTTTTTTTTGCGTTGGATTTTAAGACAACCATATCGTAGTAAGCTAGGAAGCAGGTTCTCGTCCCTCAGCCATAATTATGTAGAAGTTAGAAGCATTTTTCGTTTGTTTTGTTTGTTTTTGTTTTACGGCATATCAACACTTTTCCGGTTATTTAATGCCGAATCCAGTGATTTTGAAGAACAATTTTTTAATAGAGTATATATTTTTTTAAGTCGCTTTCTATTTAACCCATAGTTGGGACCCTCACAGGTACTACCAGTCCAGGTCAGAGTTGACCTGGGAGCAATGGCAATTAAAGGGTGGCTCCACACTCCACAAAGCCCGCAAGCTGGCGCCCAACCATCGGATATAGTTTAAGGTCATATCAAGGTCCGAAATTAGAAGCAAGTTGCAATTAAATTTTTCAACCCCCCACAAATGTGCAACTTACAACCGAATTTTACGAAATACTTTATTCACTAGTATGAATTAAAGTTCGAGAGAAAGATTCCCAAGTTCGACAACATACGCATAAACAAGTTCAGAGGTTGCAGGGATGGACATGCTGTGAAAATAACACGTGAGAACTGTTGTCGAAATAATTTTACATGTAAATAAGAAGAATATTAGATAAGTAAAACTGTGATTCGGATAAGCCTAGAATCGAACCCTGTAGGCAAAGTTTAGATATGGAATGTAAGAAATAAAGTCCATTGTTAATTCTTTTAGAAATCTGAATATTAAATATGTCAGTAAAAGAATGTACAATGCAAATTGAATTATATTGTTTAAAATAGGTTAGATTAGAATTGAGGATTCTTTTGTTGTCAAAACTGCGTTTTGGGCAAACATATGTAAAGCCACGTGAAATTAGTCACGTTTGAAAAACACATTTCTGACGTTATAGAAAAAGGACATTTCTCTATATTATGGGTTTGGATTTTAGTCAGTCAGCAAGAGAGAAGCCAGTCAGCAAGAGAGCCAGAGAGTTGGTCAGTTAATCTCTCGGACACTATGTAGATCCAAATTTGAATTCCTGGCGTCAATCGACCGGTCGATCAGATGAATAAAGAAGTCATCATTATTTGTAACTGTTGTCTTGTGTCATTCTTCATCACGAACGAAAGGTACTTGAGTTTTATCATCAATTATAATGAACATTGTGTAACTGTTTGAAGATTATGTATCTCCCCTCCTCTGTGTTAAGAACTGTGCATAATATCACCCGCTCCTCAATATGTGTTAAGAAAGACAATCCCTTGTCTGATATAAATGTCGTTATCATTCTATCTGTATTATAAGAACTGATGATACGAAGTCCAAGAAATATAAGAACTGTATAAATGTCTCCCGCATCATCGTTATATGTATTGCCCCAATATGGTTCCCCTGCTACACAACACGAGAAGGACATTTGAAACTTACCCCTCAGCTTGAGGCATAATGTAGCATCCAGCGTTTGCCTCTTTGAGACATTTTAATTCAAGCCTAAATAATTAGGCACATTATTATTTAAGTCCGTTAGTGACTTCCAATTTAGTCTGCATTACCGAACTGACATGGGCATTCCTCGTGAACTTCTGCACTATACTCGCTGCGCAAGGACCGAATCTTTTTTACACCAGATCGACCCCTTCAACGACTGCAAACTCACATTTTCGAAGACAGATGAATCAGCGTTTGGTTCCAGTTGAGAAGTCCCCAAGAAATATAAGAACTGTATGTCTCCCTCATCATCGTTATATGTATTGCCCCAATATGGGTCCCCTGCTACACAACACGAGAAGGACATTTGAAACTTAACCCTCAGCTTGAGGCATAATGTAGCCTCCAGCTTTCGTCTCTTTGAGACATTTTACTTCAAGCCTAAATAATTAAGCACATTATTATATGTTAAGAAAAACAACCCCCTGTCTGATATAAATGTCGTTATCATTCTATCTGTATTATAAGAACTGTTAATACGAAGTCCCCAAGAACTATAAGAACTGTATAAATGTCCCCTCATCATCGTTATGTACGTCCCGTCATCTTTTTAATATGTACCCCTATTTATGGAAGCCAATAACACAACAATAATCCAAAACATATGAAATAGCAGAACCCTGCAAATTCTACGGTAATGAACAAATTTTTAAACGCATTATAAATAAAATGAATATAAAATAAAACAAATTAAAAACAATTTTTTAAGGAAATTCTTTTTCTTGTAACATCACACATTAGAACTCATCATCCTACCATGAATAATATTGCATTCGAGAAAAGCAACAATGTGTTAACATGTCTTGCGTTACGCGTAATGAATGGACTTTGAACTTATTGATTTTAATAATCGAATTTTTTAATCGATCTATATTTTTAATCGAATTCTCATCGAATTTATATATTTTAACTTGCCATCACCTAACGCGGTTTAATGTATGTTTTACTTTTCACTTTTTAATTTCCATTTTCGCTCCTTCTCACTTTTACTTCCTCAACACCTGAAGATGATTCGTGGACGAATCGAAAGCGCTCCTGACAGTAACAATTATGGAACCTTCATTAATATTTTCGACTTTGATATAAAAAAATTATACGAAAAATCGAAAAAAAGGGCATTATAAAGCAAAGTATCTCCGTTGCATTTGCTGAATGAAAAAATGCTGCCTATATATATATATATATATATATATATATATATATATATATATATATACACACGCACATATATCAATATAATTATAAAACTCAAATGACCTTGTAACGGGTGTTGTAGCCCTACAGCCGGTTTACGACTTCCGGTTGCGTATGCGTACATAGACATGTACGCCATAACACCATAACAGCGTAAACAAATAAACATAAATCGTTCGACCGGTTTCGTTCGAACAAACGGGCGTCCTTAGAAAATCGAATATCTTTAATTTATTGAATAAAACCTTCAAAATATGGGAAGCAAACGCAAAAACGTGATTCAAAATAATACGTATAATCATCGCCCTGTTTCACATATATGATATATATTATATAAAATAATCAACGCGACAATAAAACGTATTGTCTTAATGTGTACGTTTTCAGCGTCCCAACGTTTTTTTCGCGTTTAAATTATCCAAATAAAAAAGTTGTTAATATTTCTGCATTTTTTTACATCGTTCATTTCCGTATTACGTTTAAGTTATTTTAACGCAATTGTCTTACAAATAAATTTACTTTAACCCGTTAATAACCATGAGAGCATTTTACAATGGCGATTTACCCACCGCCTTCATTTTTAATTTATTCTCCATTTTTAATACACTTTCCTTAAAAACATTCATACATTTTCTTCTACACTACCAACATAAATAAATAACCCCCAAAATGTGTTTTTTATTGTATTACAAATAAATAATCAACGCGACAACAAAACGAATTGTTTTACTGAGCACGTTTTCAGCGTCCCAATAGTTTTCTTTTTATGCGTTTAAATTAAAAGATATATCAAAATTTGAATTTAACTTTAAGTATTATGGTATCTTTTCAATGCACATTTTCCTATAAGTATGGCAAACTAATTACACTGGTCAACAAAAAAGAAACTTTTTAAAAGGTGTCTGATATTTTTTAACTGATTTACTATATTTGTGCCATGCTAAATCTAGAAATAACATCCATTTTGCTCTCGGAGGTCAAATTTTTTTGTAAATTTGAATTTAAAATTATGCGACTTATATTTTTTAAAACAATGTTTTCAACATTTACTAATGATGTTTCAATGGCAAAATGTCAGTTGTTATGATAAAACTGCTGTATTCTAACAAAGAATCATTTACACTTCATGTACAGTACATGTAACTAAAAATGAAAACTTAATGTTTGCATTATTACGGTCTAAATTTTCGTTTTTTTTATTATCGCGAATGTTTTGGTGCTTGCACATCTCTTTTTAAATTCCAACAGTAGTCCGCCATCATCACCATGTCCCACCTTCCCTGGTAGCGTGATTCCATTTCTCTCAAGTCCTGGTGAAAGCGCTCTCCATGCTCATCGCTTAAAGAGCCAAAATTTTCGGGAAAGCGGTCCATGTGCGAGTACAGGTAGTGCATTTTTATGCTCATATTGCAGCCAAGGTTCCTAAAGGCAACTAACATGTTTGCTACTAGATCTTTATAGTTCTCTGCTTTTGTGTTGCCTAGGAAATTCATCACGACCTGAACAAAGCAATTCCACGCTAGTTGCTCAACAGGATTCATGGTCTCCTCAAACGCGGGAGAGTTTTTGATCAGCTGCCTAATTTGTGAACCATCAAAAATACCAACTTTTAATTTTTCAGTTGACAAATTGGGGAAGGTTTTACACAGAAACTGAAAACACCGTCCATCTTTATCCAGGGCTTTTGTGAATTGCTTCATCAAACCGAGCTTTATGTGCAGTGGAGGAAATAAAATACGTCCCCAGAGGCTTGTTTATCAGATTTTTTGCTCTACAAATTGCAAGCTCTTCACGTACTGGCCATTCTTTTTTCACGTAATGTTGAGTACGATCCCTACTATCCCAGAGGCATAAAAAGCATGGGTATTTGGTAAATCCAGACTGTTGACCAAGCAAGAAGTTGACCATTTTTAAGTCAACGCAAATCAGCCATTTATGTTGGTCATAAGAAATTTTTTCTAGGACGTACTTAATTGCTTCATGCTGTTCTTTTAATGTTGTCGAATGTGCCAATGGCACAGATGCAAATTGATTTCCATTGCGTAACAACACACATTTCAAAGACCTTTTGCTGCTGTCGATAAAAAGTCGCCAGTCCTCTGATTTGTATTCAGGTACGCCGAGATGTTTCAGTAGCTCTACTATGTCATTGCAATAGACTAATTCTTTTTCTTGAGCAAAATATCTTTAAAATTCCTGGTGCCTGGTACGGAAGAAACTTACCTTAACTTTACCATTTAGCATGTTCTTGTCCTTTAAACGAGATGCAAGAACTTCGGCAGAGTCTTTTGGCAAATTTAAATCGCGAACAAGATCGTTTAGTTCGTTTTGGGAAAACAATTTTGGCTGCTCATCATTGTCATCGGGAAAGAATGCATCATGATGATCATCGGTAGTGGTAATGCTTTGAGTTTTATCCTGGCTACTGTTGCTTTCTTCAATACTTGTATCTTCAAATACACGTACGGGAATTTCTTCACTATGAGGAGTAGGGCGCACAGCTGACAGCAGATTGGGATACTCCAGTGTTGTGCGATTTTTTCTGTTAATCCCCATGACATTGATAGCACAAAAGTAGCAATCGGTTGCATGATTTGAAGGCTCTCGCCAAATCATGGGGATGCCAAAGTTCATGGACTTTCGCGTGCCTTTGCTCCATTGACGGAGATGCTCTGTCCATCTTTTGCAAACCATGTGAGGTGCCCAACTTTTGTCTTTATCGCCGAGCTTCATGCCAAAATATGCATAGTAAACGCGCTTGATAAAGGTGGTGACAGTATTGCGATTTGGTGCAAGTGTGTATTCACCACAAACATAGCAAAAAACATCTGGCTTATTTACACACATTCTTCGAGTCGCCATTTTATACCTGAAAAAAATTAAAAATTAAATTTGTGTACGTTGTCTTCATGTATAAAGCATTCAGCACGATTATATCTATGTCCTGCGAACAGTTTTAATCGCACAATAATGAAATAATTTGACTCTGAAACACACAGAACCAATACGTAAGACTTCTCGTCTGCTTTCATATGTTGGTGTGTTTTAATAACAAGATTTACCATTGAATTCCTGTATGGGGCAAATAAAGTCTTATCTTATCTTTAAATATCGCATAATAATCGCAAAACTTAGACTCCCTAATTAAAATTAAGTCAAAAATTGTTTATTCAAATGCTTTCTTCTTTGTATTGCTAGTGCTAAAAAAATTTAATTTGTTCAGGTAATAGAACTTTAAACGGTGAATGGTTAATACTTCTGTTGTACCTTTCTCGGGTATTTAAAAGTTAAAAAATAGAAAATTAACGATAGCTTAAGATGTCGACCTGACCCAGAAAAAGGAGTGTTATTTTTGGATTCAGCACATCAAAATTGTTCAAAATCAGCTTACAAAACTGAGACACCAAATTTGCTGTTGACCAGTGTTATAATTCAATGGCTGTAAGTTTTTTTTTTCAATAATAAACAATTATAAACAGAACGAGGCATAGAAATCTATCTATATTCTTTTTAAATTTAATATACTTTCATAGAAATGTTTCTGTAATGTCACAAACAAACAATTTTCTCTACGTCACAAGTGTCACGCTCATACATTAATTCCATAGCTAATATACCATACTGACCCAACGGGCAACGGGTAGTCTAGTATATATATATATATATATATATATATATATATATATATATATATATATATAAATATATATATATATACGCACATACACACAGTGTGTCAACGCGTCGTTGAGTACCTTCTCTCTCTCTCTCTCTCTCTCTCTTTATATATATATATATATATATATATATATATATATATATAAAGAGAGAGAGAGAGAGAGAGAGAGAGGGGGGGGAGTACCAAAACGTATGCATATGTCAATACTAATCGTTTGTGATTATCAAATTTTAGTCGCGATCTTTCTTATAGCCACTTTTACGTTCCGCTCTCACATCCGGTTCTCACAGTGAAGAAATTCCCTTCCTCGAGTTCGTCGTAAAGGAATCAATAATTGAATTCGACCAAAAAGAGAAAATCGCTGCCCCCAAGAATTGAAGCAATAAGACCCCGTATCCGATTGTGTGGGTGATGACACAAGAAATTAGGGGGGGGGGGCTGACAAGGGAGCAAATGAACAACTATGTAAAAAAAAAAAAAAAAAAAAAAAAAAAACGCGGTCAAAACGATTTGGGGGTAGAAAAGGTTGGGTCATTTACCTCCAGTCGTTCGGTGTGGGAAAAACGACGAACATCTTTCTGACGACTACGCCCTAAATTGGTCTGGTCTGTTTGCATCGGTAAGGTCGCTGATATTAAATGAATGGAACATCTTATGAGAAACCCGCTAATTTTCTTGCGAGACTAGATCATTTACGACAAACGTTCCCACGCGTATCTCTGTATTATACGTTTTTGTTTGTTTTTTTTTTTTTGTTTTTTTTTTGCTTGTTTTTGCTACTGAGCCGATCTGGTTGAAATTTTGTCTGGATCTTCGTTATGACAAGGTGTGGCGAATTAAGTATTATGACATATATTCGATGCATCGCTAGAGATTAATAGGATTTAGCTATTTCAATACTATAAAAGATTGCTTGAAAATTACTGGGCCCATCTGTGTGATATTTTATGGACCTTTGTTTTATTAGGTACATCGGACAAAGTATTGTGGTATTCGTTTGATTCACAGTTAAGGATCAATAGAGATTAATAAGAAGTTTAATGATTAAAGTTAAATGCTGTAGATTAAAATATATCCAAATATATTTAAGTTAATAACTTATTGTTTGAAGCAAGGAATATATGGAGAAAAATTATATTTATTTCCTTAATCCATGGATTTTCAATAATGGCTCATATCTTCAGAGGAAATGAAATGCCGTTAGCAACTATGAATACTATCAGTTATGAATGAACAAATATTTGCTTTTCAGTACATATATTGAAAATGTTATTTAAAAGTTATTTAAATGGTGCTTAAAAGTCATGAAAAAAGGATATTATGCAACCTAGGTAGTCCAATGTCAGAATGAGTTCAATAGTTTTGGGGATATTATTGCCAGGTCGGACGAGTAGTGATCCAAGGGTAAATTCAGAGGTGATCGATATATCCAGAATATTTGGTTGTCCCATACCGTGATTTCGAAGGGCATATAAGATGGTCGTCCTCTTCTAACATATAAAGATCCGTTTATGTTTAGAAGAAATCCAGAGTCCTGGAGGGTGCGGAGATATTGTATCAATGTTAAATTCCACTGAATATATTTCCGTCGATAATGACAATGCGTATATGGGGGTGTAAATTTCCAATGTTTTACAAGTTGAATCATATAGGCAAAATGACTTATCTCATATATATATATATATATATATATATATATATATATATATAGAGAGAGAGAGAGAGAGAGAGAGAGAGAGAGAGAGAGAGAAAATAAAAAGGAACAAACCGTATTATGTGTTCATCAATGTTTCGTCTTTATTTCGAGACTTCCTCTGGATGAATGAGATTAAGAAACCAAAAAATATACCAGTACAAAATATTTGAAAATGTTTCACGTGCACAGTGTGACGCAGTTCTATTTCAGAGAAACGGAAAATTGATGTTGGAAATTCAAAAAGGAGGGGGGGCTGGCGCTGTTAAAGTTGATGAACACATAATACGGTTTGTTCGTTTTTATTTTCTCTATTTTGTCGGAATACTATTTCCATTATTTTCATCATATATATATATATACATATATATATATATATATATATATATATATATATATATATATATATATATATATTAGATTAACAAAAACCAAGACTTCAAAAACATTATGGAAAAACATTTCGTTTATAAGGAAAAGACAAGAAAGCGATAGAGGTAAAATACTACGCTTGTTTTATTTTCCTTATAAGGGAAATGATTTCTATAATGTTGTGTTATTAAAGTGTTTTTTTATTGAATAAGTCTGAAGAAAGGATGTTCTTGTGAAAATTTTCACACGACATAAGGTTATTTTTTAGCTTACAGTTTAAGTCATCTCTTTTTGGCTTTAAATTTCTTGGTATATGAACGATTGTTGAATTATATACACCCAATATAATTCGGAATACTACAAATAAGACTTTATATATAAGGAATGTTCTAACGAACAAAATCTTTACGTGAATCTCACGTGACCAAAAGCACCGTTCCGAGACTTAAAAAAAACTACCGTAGAAACCAACAAACGGCTAAGTCTTTGCTCCAACAGCAACATGGCAAAAAAACCCCAAAAAAACCGACATACTGAAGATGACAGTTTCCGTCTAAATATATTTATGTACTTTAACATAAATTTCTAACTAAATAAACATCTGTTTATTTTGTAACAATGCGATGGGTATGGCTTCAAACGTATATAATACGTATCTAATTTAATTTAAACTTAACCGGCGCTTCTAAGGAACAGAATATTAACGTGTGTATATATATATATATATATATATATATATATATATGAAATGAACTTCCCAGACCCTCCCCCACAAGTTCCTTAAACCCCAAAACTAAAACATTATCGACATACCAAGCGCCCCCACCTTCCCCCCTTGTTCCCTTCCTCTCTCTCTTTCTTCCGCCCTCCTCGCAACCCCCTGACCTCATTCACTCTTTCACTCTTTCATCCCAAAATAGCGAACATTTCTGTAAAAGTCTGAGGACGCTACAGACGGCCCAAAAAAAAACGGCCGAGTAGCCGAAACAATAATGTAACTTAACAGAAAGATGCGGTAATAAAAAATAAAACACATATTTGCTCTACAATAGTATTGAGCACTTTCTTCAGTTTTTATTAATTACCATCTCCATTATATATATATATATATATATATATATATATATATATATATATATATATATATATATATATGGGGGGCACTTAAAAGTAGCCCAGAAAATGTAGTAAAGAAAAGAAACATTCTTTTATTGTTTAAATTACCTGTAGTGTTATAAAAGATGCATTAAGTGCTCCCGTTGACATCTATGCATTTCTGGGCACGTTTAACAACCTTTACAGATACTGCCTGTAGATGTTCTCTGGTGATTATCCTGATAGCGTTGATAACGTTCTCCTTTAGTTGGTCTAGACTGTGGGGATTATGTGCATAAACTTTTCGTTTTAAATTCCCCCATATATAAAAATCAAACGATGACAAGTCCTGGGAACCTGGTGGCCATAGCCATTTGCTTATTGTTCTCTCTTCCATAAATATGTCATGGATCTGTGATACGTGTGGCATGTAGGTCATCTTGTTATAAATAGAATTGCATTCGTATTGTGGTGTCAGTTGGGCGGTAAGAGAAAGATTAGAGGGACCGGGCTACTTTCAAGTAGGACGCTTAATCAGAAAAATAAAATTGATTAGAGAAGGATTAGATAGGTAGGGCTACTTTAAAGTCGGCCAGCCTGTATATATCTACAAATTTGAAAGTTGGTACTTTTGAATTAGTTTTCTATCACGAAAAAGAACAGGAAAAAGAACGGCTCGAAACTGAAAATAAATTGTACTTAGGAGTCAACGTTTTTGTTTTTTTGTTTTTTTCTGTTTGTCAACTGTTTTAAAAAATGCGCATGCGCGGTCGTAAAAAAGCATAATACTCAGATGCAACATGTCTTAGTTACTTTCCTTTTTTTTTATTTCATCCTTTTAATAGGAATTGAACGTTATGTTTTATACCGGGCAACACCGTTAACATCTAGTAATATATATATATATATATATATATATATATATATATATATATATATATATATATATATATATATATATATATATATATATATATGGCTAGTATTCGCGTA
>NC_136511.1:13563339-13565839 GCF_053919585.1 Euprymna scolopes | reverse complement strand
ACCTGTTTGGACGAATATTCATTTCACTCCCAAGAACGCTGGTTGGTTTTATATAGTTTTTATTTACTTTCCAAGTGTCCATCGCAGAAGAATGGAAAGAGAATACCTTTGCCTGCGTGGTTAATTCTAGGTCTCGATTCTGAGACATGTCAGCCCTCTCCCCGATGAAGGGTGGGGGACGACTTGTTAAACAGTCCGCTCTGCTCAACGTCCTAATTCCAACTCTCTATTATCTCCAGCTAACCTGATCCACGTAACATACACAGTTAAGCAAATGCTCCCGGTAAACTTGTCTATGATATAATTCTACCATATTTTGACAGATTTTATAAATATTCTTCATATTCATCTCTTGTTTTTCTCTCCAGTTAGATAGAAAAATAGATAGATAGATAGATAGATAGATCGAGATGGACAGATACAGAAACATAGATAAATTGATAGATCGACACTTTCTTGTGTACGACCTGTAACACTAGGTGACAATACTGTTGCCATATATGGGCAGGAGCTGCTAAAAACAGTATATCCTGCCTTGACAGAGTACAAAATAGACTTCATGGCTTAGTGGAGGATGCCCTTTTCTCTACCCTGCAACCTGTCTCCCACAGAAGAGACGTTGCGTGCCTATCCTTGTTTTATCGTTATTTCCATGGCAGGTGCTCGTCTGAACTCCAATCTCTGCCCCCCCCCCTCGCCAATTTTCACGAAAAACACCCGCTTAGCTGAATCCACTGTGAAAAATTTCCCCCACTCTATATCTGTGCCTAAATCAAAACGCGGATTCCATGAACAAAGTTTCTTTCTTAGAACTGCACGCCTGTGGAACTCTGTTCCGTCTTCCTGCTTCCCACTGGACTACAACTTGGATGACTTCAAGTCCAATATTAACAAATTCCTAATGAACCGCCCCCTTAATTAAACACTTCAGCAAATGGCCACACTAACGTAATGTACTTGCAATAACCCTTATCCTTGAGTGGCTTCCGGGCCTTGATAAGTGGTTATCACTGTGTAAAAAAAAATGCCAGTCGCTGTATGTAGACGGACGTAGGCACTTCCGGCAGCTTCTGTATCCTACATGACACCCAAATGTATAAAAACTGTTCTGCCGATACATCAGGCTAGTTGAACGAGGGAGTGAGGCTGGTCTTCCCTAAACTCTTTTCATTTAAAAGCAAAACTCCCAGCGCGAGTTATCCATGTTTCCTAGGCTGATAAGCTGATCAAATTGTCTCTTAGTTCTGATGAGCAGACACCTTATATATGAGGTGCATTCAATAAGTGTCTAGACATTTTTCGTATAGGCACGTTTATCGATAGTACATACGTGAAACTTTACTTCTCTTCGAAGTATCTCCCCCGGCTGTAGTACTTCTACACGACCTCATGAAAGTTCTCTTGTGGTAAGGTTAGAATACAGTTGTCGCAGTCTCTTCAATCTCCTAAATTGTCTCAAAATATACGGCGGTAATGTGTGTTTAGATAAATGTGAGGGCGTCACTATATATACTTATGATTTTGAGAGTTCTAGAATATTTTTATTTTGTTTAATGTTCAGAAAAATATTGATTCGTGTAGATGTAGAGGCCATATTGGTGTAGATTTGAAGTGTTCGTTTTAAAATCCGGAATAACAGATTTTTAGGGTTTTTTTCCAATGAAATACTTGAAATGTAAAGAAAGTGTACGATGGTGTCAGGGCAATATATTTTTGTTCTGTATATTTTTACCCGGTCTTCACTAGGAGTGGTAGTAGTACTTTTTAGTTAGAGGGGAAGATAACAACTACTTCCATTGTAGATCGTTGCGATCGTGATGATGTTTGTCCTAGGATGGAATATAAGATTTTAATATAGCGGATAAATGTGTATAAGTTAGTTGAGCTAAATATGTTTTTTTTAAAAATTATTTTAAAGCCTCATGATAGTTGTTTCCACAGACAGAGGAATTCTCTGTTTCGTCGGGTGGTGAAAGTTAAAATTTTCTTTTTATCTTGAGGTTGTAAAAGAAAACACACACACACACACACACACACACACACACACACATATATATATATATATATATATATATATATATATATATATATATATATATATGGATATATATATGGATATATATATATATATATGGATATATATATGGATATATATATATATATATATATATATTCAAGCAAATATTATTAAATGCAACCGAGACACTTTGCTCTATGATTCTTCTTTTTTTTTAATTTTTCGATTTTCCGTATAATCTTATCTGTATAAACATCTTTTCATCGACTCTATATATGTCGACTTATCGCCGTTTACTGTATATTTCAGTTCTCACTTTTAATTCTCATTTTCCCTCCTTCGCACTTTTACTTCAACAGCTGATGATGATTCGTGGACGAATCGAAAGCGCTCATGAGATCAACAATTATGGAAATTTTATTAATATTTTTGATTTTGATGCCAAAAAGATCATACGGAAATTCGAAAAATTAAAAAAGAATC
>NC_136511.1:13548339-13558339 GCF_053919585.1 Euprymna scolopes | reverse complement strand
TTTTACCAGGATTTGTTATCCCCTGGGGACTGTTGGGGCTAAATGGAGGGGGGTGCAAATGATGAACTTAGTCATTTTTTATGTCTCGCTCATTGTGCACTCACGGGCGACCATGAATGCTTTATTTGTTTTTGTACGTAATCCGTGAAAAATAGCAGCGTTATTAAAACATATTTATTGATTAAACATATATCTTATTCCGTGGAATTTCCACGGGTCATGCTAGGTTGGATTATTTTTCTGTTTTTTTTTTTTTTTTTAGTTATTGTTGTCATTGTTGTTGTTTCAGTGATCCGTTTTATTTATTTATTTATTTATTTTTTTCTTCAGCAGAAATGGATCTCCTGCATCATCCCGGTTCAACGAATGGTTACGTGATTTCCCGGTACCATCAACACATGTGTGGGGGCGCCCCTTCTCATGTAAAATATCATCACCGAAACCGAGCCCACCACGTCGAGGCGGATTCAAGCAAAGTAAGACTGTCATTTCCATCCATTTTTCTCTGATAGATTAATCAGAAGCCAGACTTTTTGCTAAGATCTTTGCAGTTAATTCTACCCTATGCGACCAAGGCCGTTAACTACCCCCCCATTTCCGCATCCGTATCAGAAAAACACGGTATGCGACATAAAAATATCTTTGCGTGATGTTGCCAAACTAATCAAAAATCATTATTCCAGTAAAACAACTAGCTCTCACGGTATTCCAACTATAGTACTAAAAAAGTTTCAAGCCGAAACAGCTCCCATACTTACAAAGCTGTTTAAGCGTTGTCTTAAGGAAAATTGCTTCCCAACACCCTGAAAAACCCCATCAGTATGCCCTGTATTTAAGAATTTAGAGTATCGGCCATCTTCCTCTCAGTACAGACCAATTAGTCTTCTGTGCGTCATAAGTAAGTTGCTGGAATCTGTGTTAAATAGGGAAGTAGTCAATCCCTTCAGCAAAAATAACCTTCTTAGTCACATAAAATATGTCATGCAAATACGGTTTCTGTTCTGCTAGATCTACAGCAGATGTGCTAACGGTTATATCTCATAGAATTAGTGAATCTCTTGACGTAGGCTTCCTTTCTAGGGCAATTGCTCTTGACATATCTAAAGCCTTTGATAGCGTATGGGATAAAGGTCTACTACATACGGTGTAGCTGGAAATGTATTCTCACTTATTAAATCATGTCTCTCTGATAGGTTCATAAGAGTAGTGGTTGATGGGCAAAAATCAGAAGCTGGAGTCCCTCAGATGTCTATCCTGGTCTCAACTCTCTTCTTGGTCTACATAAATGATCTCCCAAATCACATTCTAAGATCATTCGTAGACATTTATGCTGATGACACTACCATCTATGGCAACACTTCAAAGAGAGTAAATGACAAAGGTCTCTGTACTTCTCTCTTCTCTTATCTTAAACAGCTGATGCAATGGGGAAAAAGGTGGCTGGTTATTTTTAATGAATCTAAAACCAAGATTTTATTTTTCCACCATAAACGCTCTGATCCCCGTGTGGCATCAATTGAAATGATTTGAACTTGTCTTGGAGAGGCTTCATGTTTTAATAAGCTTTTGGGTCTGACCTTTACTCTTGATCTTAGATGGAACACGTACATCAATTCTATTGCCAAGATCTTTGAAAAAATTGTGGGATCCTACTACCACCCCAGTAGATATCTGACTGTTGACGCAATTCTCTACCTGTATAAATACGTCCAAGGATGGAGTATTGTTGCCACATCTGGGTAGGAGTTGTGAGAACCAGAATTTCCTTCCTAGACACAGTTCAAAATAGATTTTGTAGCCTAGTGGGGTATGCCTTTTTCTCTTCCCAGCAACTCCTTTCCCACAGAAGAGACGTTGCTAGCCTGTATTAATTTTCATGGCAAGTGCTCGTCTGAGCTCCAATAATGATCCCCACGGTTCTGACTTTCAGGGAAAACACTATTAATTATTTTCCCTCACTCCTTATCTGTGCCTAACCCTAAACGTAGATTCCATGAACAAAGCTTCTTTCTTAGAACTGCACGCCTGTGGAACTCTGTTCTGTTTCTCTGCTTTCCAACCGACTACAATATGGTTGTCTTCAAGTCTAACCTGAACAAATTCTTGATGAACTATCCTTTAAGTAATCCAATTCACACAATTTTCATTACTAAGGAATACTGTGACATGTTCTCTTTGACCACTGTACACGCATTAACCCTATCCTGGAGTGGCCTTCTGGCCTTGATAAATCGTAACTCCTTTGTAAAAAAAAAAAACAGATAAGAATTCGTTACCGGAAATTCCTACTTATATATTTATAAAAAAAGACACTTTGTCTGCGCGTTTGCTTGTGTGTGAGTAGATGTGTGTTTATATCATAATGCCTCCAATAAATATCGAAGTAATCGAAAAAAGGCAATTAAAGAAAAAAAAGTTTGATTTTAACCAAAGTTAACACCATTAGACAACCTAACGTGTGTTTGCAAAGTTTTATTACCGTACAAGCAGAAAGTCCGGCGTATAAAAGTAATAGAGGTCGTAGAAGAGCGTTAGATATTAGTGTTTTTGTTTGAAGCACGATTGAACCATACTTGATACTTGATATTTGCATTTAAAACATTAATTCAAAACATTATATAAAAATAATTTAATAAAATTAACACTAGATTCTCTACAGTGTAATGTAGACTTTAATGTGTCGTTGACTAAGTTATCGCGAAGAGGCATACGAAGCTTTTTTTCGGTGCACCAGGTTTGAGTTAAAATTATTGGATGTGTGGAGCATTCGTTGGTTCTCATTCAATCCCGGGCAACGTTGGTTCCCTCTGTTTGCATTTTTATACAAACGTTTACTTGATGTAAATTACATTTTTTTAATGAAGGAATTTTGTAGGAATTATTCTTATAAAATAATGATAATTTTAAAAATAATTTTATGGATTTTTTTTTCGTCGTTAATCGTTTTATGTACACACACCAACTACCGTGAAGTGTTCATATATCGCTATTGCTACACGTTTCAATATCCGAATCCGATATCTCTTATTATAACATTGTTAGTCCCTCTGATAGCGAGCATGATCCTAATGTTGGTAATACGCATGCGCTGAATCAAGGGAGGTAATCAATCCATATTCGACGGATTAGATTAAGTCGGTCTCCTCTGCAGCGCCATCTAATCAATCTATGCACTTATTCTGTTTTTCCTTATCTAGTACAACAGTAATCCTGCAATTCCACATACGTCATATCAAAGGGAAGTAATTCAAAACTCAATTCAACAAATAAAACAGCTTTCTTTTTAATAAATAACCATGGCTTATTATTCAAAGTTATTTAATAATAAACGTTTAAATAAGACATTTATTTGCTAAAATTTCCAGGAGAAAATTATGTAAGTATAATGTGAGAATATCCGTGTGTGTGTGTGTGTGTGTGTGTGTGTGCGTGCGTGTGCGTGTGCGTGTGCGTGTGGGTTGATAGGTAGAACTGCCGACTACCAACGCGACGAGTTCTAGGTTCAATCCTCGGCTAAGGAGAGGTGCTAGTCTAGACGCACTGATGAGTTGTGATACAAACGAAACATTACTGTATTTTGGTTGGTTGTTTTTGTTTTACGGCGTATCAACCCTTTTCAGGTTATATAATGCCGAATCCAAAGATTATGAAGAAAAATTTTTTAACAGCATATATTTGTTGTTTTCAAATCGGTTTCTATTTAATCCATAATTGCGACCCTAACAGGTACTACAACTCCGGGTCAGAGTGGACCTGGGAGCAATGGCAATTAAAGTGTGGCTCAGCACTCCCCAAAGCCCGCAAGATGGGGCCTCACTACTGGATATAGTTTAAGGTCATATAACCAGTACTGTATGTGAATCTCTCTCTCTCTCTCTCTCTCTCTATATATATATATATATATATATATATATATATATATATATATATATATATATATATGTATATAAATAAGGCGATCGACAGATAAGACAATGTACAAATTTGGGACAAATGTAAATAAATTTATCATAAAGCGGTTGTATAAGACGACTGCTGAATTACGAAACCATATTTGTTTGGCTTAGGCTAGAGATTGCAACACCCGGTATCTTATGAAATATTGTTTTTTAAAGATGATTTTCTTAGCTTTAATGATTGTCTTATACGCCGAAATATACGATATATATATATATATATATATATATATATATATATATATATATATATATATATATATATATATATATATACGCTTTATTTGTATTTACAGAAGCAGTAATATGTTGCTACACATGCATGAGCATGTTTCGGTCAGTTAGTTACCAGTAACTAGAGACCTCTTCAGGCAATACAGCTTATACAAAAGCAAAGAAGAGGTCCCTAGTTACTGGTAACTAGCTTACCGAAACATGGTCATGACTGTGTAGCAACATATCACAGTTTATGTAAAAACAAATAAAAAGTATACCCTGCTCTACTTCGGTATTGAGCACTCTTTTATTAACCTCGTTAAACTTCATTGGTTACTTAACCTATCGAAAACAATAACCTCATATAATATATATATATGTGTGTGTGCGTGTGTGTGTGTGTTTAGGAAGGAGAAAGGAAAACTATAATAAGGGGAAATAAGCTGGTCAGCATAAAAAAGATGTAAGGTCCGTAGAAAAACAATAGGGCAGCTGTTTAACTAGGGTACACAAAGGTGTTAAAAATAGGAACGTTAATCAAGATGAGGCGGTAACTGGCACAAAGAACCGGACATGGAAATCAATATATTTAGTTGTTTTTTTTTTTTTAATATGCGTTTTTCGATAGTTTATCATCGTTTACATTTACGGACAGTCATAAATTGGAGACAGTTGACGACTGTCTGAGACGAGAAGATGATTAATTCATCTTCTCGTCTCAGATATGTTTGCAGCACACGACTAAGATGTTTACCTTAACGTTAAGAGGGTTACAATAGAGTACAGTTAGTATCTTCAAAATGTGTGGGAGTTTGTAACCCGTGCTCAGCACCATGGCAGTAGCCAATGTAAAAGACGGCGATACGGTCAGAACGAGATCCGAAGAGAAGAGAATATGAAAGAAAAGAAATCACGGCATTAAGATCAGCGATTCTTGTCAAATAGAGAAAAACATGGCTTATCTCTTTCCCTCTCTCTCTCTCTCTCTCTCTCTCTCTCTCTCTCTCTCTCTCTCTCTCTATTTCTCTCTCTCCCTCTCTCTCTCTATTTCTCTCAATATATCTGTCCCGCTCTCTCCCTCTCTTTCTCTATTTCTCTCTCTCCCTCTCTCTCTCTATTTCTCTCTCTATTTCTCTCTTACTCTCTCTCTATTTCTCTCTCTCCCCTCTCTATCTCTCTCTATTTCCCTCTCCCTCGCTCTCTCTATTTCTCTCTCTCCCTCTCTCTCTCCCACTCTCTCTTAATCTTATCATTTGTTCAAGCTTCCTCAGCTATCTGATACATCCTACCTGAGAGATATTTTAAACATTCTGATTACATCAGATGGTCGATCAGAATTAAACACCACCTGCACAATAGCTGTTGCGAAAAAAAACGTTTGTGAATGTAAAAGGCGTCCTGGGTGCACGAAATCTGATTCTTGGAATTAAGAAAAGGCTGCTGAATTGTTACGCCTGGTCAGTTCTGACATAAGGAATATTTTTTTTGCTTATTGCGCAAAAAAAGGCATCGAACGGCAGATCTTGGAGAACTAAACTGAGCCAGAGGAAGGCAAAGGATAAGAATATTAGACTGATTGTGCAGGACAATGGGTGTCAAGCAAAAATTGTAATCAGTAAAAACCTGAAGAAAGTGCTCAATACAATTGCAGAGCAAATATATATATTTGTTTTACTTTATTACCGTTTTATTTGCTTAGTTACAAATGTTTCTGTTACCGGATCGTATACACGATCCAGCAACTTCGTCAGACTTTAACAGAAGTGATTAATAACCACTTCTGTTAAAGTCTTCATAAGTTATTGGATCGTTGATACCATTCGGTAACCGATATATATATATATATATATATATATATATATATATATATATATATATGTGTGTGTGTGTGTGTGTGTGTGTGTGTCATATATATATATATATATGAATTTATAAAATATATATGTATATTTTATAATATGTACATATATATATATATATATATATATATATATATATATATATATAAGATAAAAATTACAATTAAATTTATCAAAATAATCCAAGATGGTAAAATTAAAGTATATTATAAATATTAAAGAATTAATATTTATAAAGTTATCTCAGCCAGATGTAAAAGCTCGATAAAACCAAATAGGAGATAGAGCTTATAATACGAGCAAACAGTTAATAAAACATGTTAAAAAACACTTTGAAATGAGTTAAAAACATATTTAATCTGAAAAGGAAACACTAGATAAGTGGATAGTCCGTTATCCGCGGAGTTTTGAAGAAACACTTTCCTTCTCATCAGTTGGTAGGATTAAGCAAAATGCGGGATCGGATTTTGCATGCAAAAGTATTTGATGAAACAACAAGTAAGTCAAAGATCTTACTTGATAACAAAAAAAGTGAAGCAGAAGGAATATGTTGAAGAAAAAGGTGATTACACGTGAATGGTGGAAGATAAATAATCCATTCATGTGTAATCATCTTTTCTTCACCATATTTCCTCTGCTTCACTTTGTTTGTTATCAAGTAAGATCTTTGACTTACTTGTTGTTTCATCAAATACTTTTGCATGCAAAATCCGATCCCGCATTTTGCTAATTCCTACCCTCTGATGAGAAGGAAAGTATTTGCTTGCGTATAAGCTGTGTCGCATGAAGAGGTCTATAGTTACTTGTAAGTGACCGAAAGATACTCATGACTGTGTAGCAACACATTACCACCTATATAAAACAAGTAATGGATATATATATATATATATATATATATATATATATATATATATATATATATATATGGGTGTGTGTGTGTGTGTGTGTGTGTGTTAGTGATAGGACGATTCCAATATTTTTCCTGATTCCGATGCAGTTACCGATTCCGTACGGAATTTTCGATTCTTTATAAATGTCCGATTATATGATTTTCCTCGATTATCATAAAAAAAACAAACGTTAAATGTGCACATATTTTCTAAAACGCATAAATAAACACTTGTGGGCGGGAGGATCTATTACTTTTTTTATTTTACAATTAATCCATATATATTATTTTATTATTGCTTTAATCAAAATTATGTAAACATTCAATAAAAGGAATCGTTTATTGCCATCGGAAAAACAATTTTCTCCGATTCTCATATCGATTCTGATACAAGCAAAAGTTCCGATTTTTTCGTTTCCCGAATTCGATTCCGATTAATCGTCCACACACTAATATATATATATATATATATATATATATATATATATATATATATATATATATATATAGTAGAAATAGTAATTAATAAAAACTGAAGAAAGTGCTCAATACTGTTGTAGAGCAAATATGCGTTTTCTTTTTTTATTACCGTATATTTCTGTTAAGTATATATATATATATATATATATATATATATATATATATATATATATATATGTACGTATGGACGTGTATTTGTATGTACGTATATATATATATATATATATATATATATATATATATATTAATAATAGGACGATTCCAATATTTTTCCAGATTCTGATACAATTACCGATTCCGTATTTAATTTTCGATTTTGACGTAATTACCGATTCCAATTCCGATTCTTTATAAATGTCTAAATATCCAATTATAGGGTTTTTATTTTCTTCGATTATCATAAAAAACAAGCGTTAAATGCGCACATATTTTCTAAAACGTATGAATAAACACTTATATATATATATATATATATATATACATGCATATATATATATATATGCATGTATATATGTGTATATACATACACCAATAATAACTCAAGTTATAACAAAAAATAAAACTAATATAAGCGAAAACATAAAACATATTTGAACACATCCAAAGTAAAGCTAGGTCACCTTCTAAAGAAAAAAAAAATAGATGGCTGTATTCGATAAAAAGCAAACAAGGGAAGGGGTTAATTACCAGCCAAGTGAACCTCTGCCTGATAAAGGCGCGCATATTGTTTACAGAAATAGGCGTAGCCATACCAAACAGCAAACTCAGCACTATTTGAATATTTAGAAGCACGCAGAAACCTCAACCCCATGTAATCGACAGACGAATCCTCACGAGGAAGGAAAGCGGAAAATACCGTGGGGGTTTTATTGCCATATATATGCTTTTCGAATCTTACTAAATATGTACGTATACTATGTACATATATATGTGTATACATATGTGTGCGTGTGTGTGTGTGTGTGTGTGCTTTTGGAATATGTATCTGAAATTTCAGGCAAATGTACCTAATGTATCTGTCAGTGTTTTGTATTCGAATGTCTTCGACGTGCATCGATAAACGATAATTGCAAATCCGATGAAAGAAGGACGATGCGATTTTGACCAAAGTTAACACATTATACAGTCAACATATCATAAGTTCATTTGATAAGTTTTATTACCACAAAAGCATAATGACCTGGCATATAAAATCAACGGTTCTTTTGATTCCTCGACAAAAGGGGGGGTATAAATTCATCCTTGTCCGTTCGTCCGTTCTTCTGATCGTCTGTTCGCACATTTCTCAATAACTATGCCTTGGAATTTTTTTAAATTTTGCATCAATATTAAACATGATATAAGTAAAAAAAAGTAATGCAACGAATTTTTCGGGAAAATTGTCGTTGCCCCGCCCCAGGGGTGCCTTTCGGGTTAAAATGGCTAAAATTGACACTTTTGTGCTTATTAAAAAAAATTTATGCCTTAGATTTTCATAAAACTTACTGAAAAGTTGTAACTAACTGATTTCTATATAATTTTGTTTGTCTATACTTCGCGATAACTCTTGTGTGTGTCCTAGGGGCTCTTTTAGGGTTACTAAAAACACTCCATTTTGGGGACTATTTTACCATATTTGTCGAAATTTTTCTGTGTATGTCTATTTAGCAGTTTTGCATGGTGCTAGACTCAAATTTAAATATGTTAAGGCCTTGGGGACTTTTGGGGCTAAATTGGGTGTGTGAGAGGCAAATGAGGGACTTAGTCCTTTTATTTATTTTTTAATTTAAAAAATTTTTGTTTTTATTTTGCATGGCGCAGAACTCAAATTAACATATGTTAAGGCCTAAAACTGCACCGTTTGTTCATTTTTATCAGGAGTTGACGTCCCCTGGGGACTTTTGGGGCTAAATGGGTTGGGGCAAATGCTAAACTTAGTCATTTTTTCCTCGTTCACTGCGCATTCACGGGGGGCCATGCATACTTCACTTGTCTAATTTCTTTTATATATGATAGGAGCGCTTTCAAAATTAATGTTTCCGTTTAAAGCACAATTTAACTATAATATTTGAGTTTTTCATTTTAAAAACTAAATCCAAACCATTATCACCGCACAAAGAGAAAGGCCAGGCATGTAAAATCAAAAGTAGGTTCTTTGATATGACAGAGGCACGTTCGAAATGAATGTTTTTGACTAAAGCACAATTTGAACATGATACCTGACTTTTGCATTTAAAACTTTAGTTCAAAGCTTTATATATAAAAATAATTTCATAAAATTAATAGTAGGTTCTCTACAGTGCAATTTAAATTACAATATATTGTGGACTATGTCACTGCCGTGAGGTGTGTGCAGGAAATCGATTGCATTAAAAAATGGGCGCTTTTCACCGATTTCGATGCCAAATAAATATGGAAGCCTGAAACATTCATTGATCTTCATTCAATGTCAGACAACGTTAGGTCTTCCTGATAGTTATATCCATAAGGGAGATAATTAGAGGAGTGAGAAAGAGATGCATGTTAGAAAATTTTTAAATATATTTTTTCTGGACCAATGTGCATTGTTTTATTACAAATTTCACCCGTTTGATTATATGAATGCCTACTAGACACTTTCC
>NC_136511.1:13538339-13545839 GCF_053919585.1 Euprymna scolopes | reverse complement strand
ACAAGAAGAGCGTAGAGAGAGAGAGAAAGAGAAAGAAAGATATGAAGATGAAGGTTGGAAGCGAGTAGAAGTAAGAGGGATAAAGATAGGGAGGGAGTAGGAGGTGGGAAATGGAGGAGGAGGAACATAGAGATGAGAGGAAGGGTGAAGAAAAAGAGAAGAGTTTTGATAAAGGAATATGTGGAGAGGTTACAGATATTTTTTTCTTCTCTATTAAATTCTCCATGTACCCGGGCAACGTCCAATAGTCATGCTAGTAAAAAAAAAAGAAAAAGAGACATTACTTCTGGACAATATGTGAATTGTTTTATTACGAAATCCACCCGATTTATAGACGGATTGTAACCTTAACCAGGGATTTTTCTTCCCCTGGTGCCAAAGCCAGCAAAGATAATTTTAAAATGGCGTTTTCTCCGTTGACTTTGCGATACAGGATGCAAAGATAAATGTGTCTCTCTAAAGAAAACACAACACTACAGCTTTATTTTAAAACAGTTATTGAAAAAGACCAACCCTGGTAACTTGATTATGTAGAAGAGCTGTCATCTATTCAATGTAACCGCCGTCAGCCTCAATCACCGCCTCGATACGGGTGCAGTACTGGAAACATGACTTTTCCACAAACGCCGGCGGAACTTAAATGGATAGCGGCAATCAGGCTAGCTTTGGCGTTGTGGGAGGTCATGTTGGTGATGTTATCGACGTATGACCAAACGAAGTAGTCCAGCGGGGTTTGATCGGAGGAGGAAGGTACAAAGCCGTAGATCTCCTTCTGAAACCAAGCTTGGGTCTCTTTGGACTTTTGGGCCGTAGTCAAGTCCTGTTGCCACACCCAAGGTCTGCCAGCGGCCACCTTATTGCACCAGAGGATCACCACATTCTTCAGAACATCCAGGTCCACTTTGGTCTGACTTTCAAGTCGACTTCAAAGATGTGAGGTGGCATGATGTGGCCTTCACTTGAAACCACACCGAAGACCATTACTGTCACCGGAAACTTTGTTTTTACCATGTACCCCTGTTATTTGTAGAAATTCAGCAATGTATTTTGATGATGCTGGCAATGGTCCTGTTTGCATAACTTTGATCGGTAGAGAGCATGAGTTGTACAGCTGTTGCATACTGGGTGTTATATTAGAGAGAGAGTCTTAGAGTGTTCATGTTGTGTGCAGATATATCGCGTATATATAAAGAGAGAGACAGTTCTGTGTATATAAAGAGATAGGGTGTATGTTAATACAGGAGAGCCGACGGCATGCAATACACAATGAGAGATGTGATATATCGATAGATAGATTGATAATTAGATAGTTTCATATTTATACGTTTGACAGTTCCGTGAATGGGAGTGTTTCTATAACTTTGACTCACTGACTTATATCTTCTCCCTTGACTAAGTGACTGACTTACCCTTTGCCAAGCTCCAACTATTTTGAAAACTCATGACGTCATTGCATGACCAAAACACGCATATCAGACACGTTTTGATTAACCCACTTTACAAACATTTTCCATTGTCCGTTTTTAAATTTCTTATTTTAATTTCATTTCTTTAACAGAAACAAAATTACATAATTACATTGCTTTTTCAATAAACATATATCTAACTCTTTTATGTCAACTAAACAATGGTAATTCTACATTCCATTTTCAATAACATTCTGTATTATTTATTTTAACTTATGATCGGAATTCTCAATTCCAAATCTAGCCTCGCAAGTTCGAATCCTCGGCTATCCTATATCTCATATTTACTCACTTACAAGAACATGCGGCTTGTTCTTGTTACACAGCGACGCATCTGCGATCTCATTGAACATTGTGTCACTTTCGGACATGACAGAAGGCTCCTATCGCTCTTGGGTTTTGTACACAACTGGTCAACTTGTAGATAATCTGCAACACAAAAAGAGAACTGGTTTTCATGAAACGAAAATGGAATTATGTAGCATTTTCTATGGGGACAATTTTATCTTTCTACTCTGCACTGCTGCTCGTGTGGATTCCGAGCAAGTTCACCTTGTCAGGCTTTGCCTTATCACCCTTAGAGACGGAATTAGGCAATTGCTAACCGCTTACCGAATCGTCCGTACCAGGGAATGCCAACTTACTGCTTAGGCATTTTTTACAGGTGCGATTGCTATTCATCTAGTGTTTTTGCTCTTTAACCCCACCTTTTGATCCTTGTGTGAGATCGTTCTGTGGTGGAAGGGAGATAATTAGGAGGAACATTCCAAAAGTAAAGATACCTATTTTTTAACTCAATAAGTTGAAGAGTTACGAAGACGGGAGTGCAACCATTAACGCAAGTGACCTAATTTATTTCTGTACATAGTCAACATCATTCTCAATGCAGTTTTGGCGCCCGGAGCGCGTATTGTCATACAATTTTAGAAGAGTAAACCAATCTATTTTGTATCTGGAAAACGTATAAGAGCTACGAAAACGGAAGTAGAACCATAACACGAGTGACTTCTTGATTATATATAAAGTGTTTCTTTGTAAACACCAGGAATACAATGACGAATCTTTGTTTCGAAAGCATGTCTATGACACATGTTGTTTTTCTTAGGGTCTAACACCGTCAATATTTGCAACATAGAGGTGCAACTTTTAGGTCATTAATGGATAAATTCAGTTATCATAACATTGAAAATCGCAATCCCCTATAAAACTTTCAAAACATAATATAAAAAATAGGAGATATTATTTTTGGAATGGCTTTTGCACTTACCACGTGTGTAAGTTCATTTTTTTTTTATTAACCAAACAACGTTTTCGTATTTTCCAGGTGTTGGCGAGCTGCAAGCAGTTGTATACCCAAGAGCTAGACGTCAGATGTCGTATATGCGGCGACCAGGCATCTGGATTCCATTACGGTGTACATTCATGTGAAGGTTGTAAGGTAAGTCGCTGGAGATATAAACACGTTTTTTTTATTATTATTTGTAGTATTTTTCTTCTTTCTTTTCTACGTTAAAAGTGCGCATTTAATCAACGAATATGTGAGATTATCAACCGTCAATCGACACGTGGAACGCTACATATTAAACCTTACGGGAGACGTTGAACAATTAAACTTCCAATTGTTATTTTATTGAGCAGTACATTATTATTGTATTAAGCAGTTCATTGTTATTGTATGTAGCAGCTCATACAAATGTAATTCATATAATCCCGTCTCACAGCAGCCAAAATGAAATATCCCACAAGTCATAACAACCGATAAACACAATCGTACACAAATCTAATGTGAGATGCAGAACATCCCTGAAACAGCATGTTTTACTCTCCAGACGTTTAGTTTCTAACCCTCATCCGTTATCAGAATGGATTAAGATCGAACACATGACACCATCATCCACAGTCTAGTGTTCTACCATTGAGCTACGACGAATACTTACTTTAATTCACGTTTTTTTTATCGTTTATAAGTTTAAGATGTGTTGTTTAAAACGCTGTTATTTAATTATTTATTTATCTATTTCGATACCTTAGCGTTTTTTTATGCACGTAATAATATATATATATATATATATATATATATATATATATATATATATATTATTTGTTATTACGTAAGTAGTAATGTGTTGCTCCATAGTAACTAGAGAATTGTTCCCTGGGTCTCTAGTTTCTAAATACTAGAGGACCAAAACATGCTCATGACTGTGTAGCAACACATTACTTCTTATGTAAAGATAAATTTAAAGTGTAACTTGCTCTACTTCGGTATTGAGCACTGTTGTATTAACATTGTTATAGTTCACTGGTTACCTTAACTTTGAAAAATAGCGACCTTCAATTCTATCTATCTATCTATCTATCTATCTCTTTCTCTCTCTCTCTCTCTCTCTCTCTCTCTCTCTCTCTCTCTATATATATATATATATATATATATATATATATATATATATATATATATAGTGAATTACCATGCCAAACCCAGTGTGGCGTTTTATAGTATTTTATTCATATGTTTATGTAGTACGTTTTACACGTGTTTCGTAAAATATCGGAAATTTATCGAACAACTTAAAAAGAAACAGCTGTGTTTCCATCATTAAGTAGTTGGAGAGAATATCTATATATATATAAAAGCGAAAATGTATGTATGTATGTATGTTTGTGTGTGTGTTTGGTTGTCTGCTAAAAACTTTCGACAGACGCGACGAAAAATATCAAATTCGGTATCACATCGAAGTTCCATCCTTTGCTCGAAAAATATCGAAAAATTGGCCAAAAATGTTAACTTTTTCACCCCGAAATCGACAATTTTCGACAGGGGGGGAGTAAACAAAAACGGTCCTCTCGTGACAATGACCGATTCTACGCATGCGTCAGATGACGTCGTGACCTGATTTACTTTAAATAGTTGAACAACCGAACAAATTTCATGCATGTCGCGTTAGCTCAGTTGGTGAAGGCCTTGGTTCATTATCTGAACGTTTTGGGTTCGAATCGTGGTGTGAGATGATTTTTTTCGATTTTTTAAATTTAAATATTAAACCAGTGTTATTTAATCCATTTTTCATGTAACGTTCGTTTTTCTGCTTTTTTTTTTACTTCGCTTATTCTTAGCGACACATAAAAACACCGGGTACCCAAAGATTTTTTAAATTTTAATATCGAAACAGGCTTATTTAAGCCATTTTTCAAGTGGTTGGTTACTGTTTTCATCGTTCGTTTGCCTTACGTTAGTTTATTTGTATTTTTTTGTTGTTTGATCGCCGCGTAGTGGGAAAAACAGAAACTGGCTTCCGCAACTTGACGTTGTCGCACCTGCTAATTTCGGTTTATAAACGTCAACTTAACACACTTACCAATTCATCTGTTCCCGTGGTCAAGATGGTTAGGTCGCAGGGTTTTCCCCCCATTTCTTTTCCCTCTCCGCATCAAAGGTTCGGGGTTCAAGCTTACCTTTATACTAAAACTATTTTTTTCTTTTACACCTCCAAACAACAACGTTTTTTTAACAGTGTTGTTTTAATCTATCCCCCACCAACACACACCTCCAAAGACCCGGGCAACGCCGAGTACCCCCGCTAGTATACAAATAAATGACAGAAAAACTACATTCTAAATTTTTAAACTGTTATTCCTCTTACCGTTTTTAAAATATCCAATTCCGTGCAGCGCCTGTTTCGAAGCGTAGAATCATCAATGTAATTGTTATGCCATTTTTTTATTTATGCACTCCGCCCTTACTCATCAGAAGAATAGGAACTCGTTAATTTTTAAAGAAATAAAATAAAATTGACTTGGATTACAAAATCTGAAAACCGAAAAAGATAAAGCGTAATTAAAAGAAAACACAATTGCAACTTCTGTTCCGATTTAAACATTTTGTAATCATTATTTTGTTTTTATATAAAGTTGAGGAGTTCTTATTTTTCTCATGAGTTAAGAGTAGAATGAATTTAAAAAATTGACAAAATAATTACATGACTAATTCTGCGCTACGAAACAGGTGCTGTCAAGAATTGAACATTTAACATGCTGAAAGAAATGAATGGTAAGATTAACATCTGGAAATTTGAATTATAATCGTTTTGTCACACACACACACACGCACGCACGCACACACGCACACGCACACACACACACACACACATATATATATATATATATATATATATATATATATATATATATATATATATATATATAAACACAAGTCACCGACTTGAAAACTTCTGTTTTGCCCAGAAGAAAACAAGTTCTAAAACATTTTTTAGTAGCTAGATTAGAACGTGTGCTTTAACAAACCATCTGCCTGAAACATTAGCAAGTCCAGTGTCGCGACCATATAAATTTGTTTATATCAATAAAAATATATCTTGCTATATATATATATATATATATATATATATATATATATATATATATATACATATATATATATATGATGATTATGATTACGATGTTTTGTCAGGCAATTGCCACTCCCTCAGTCACTGAAAGTCCATGTGCCCGAAGATGACTTTTCGGTCCTGGCAGCGACTTGCACATCCTCAAGCAGGTATGACACTGAAAACGTTCATTGGTTTGGATGAAACTAACAGCAACGGAACCTGTATCATCGTGCGTTTTCGTCTGATTAACAAAACCTTCATTAAGACAAGAGAGCCCAATCACACACCTCACGTATCCAATATTCTCCATAATTGGATGGCAAGGTTTTGCGTTTCCTACATGCTCTCTTGAGCTTCTCTGTGTCTGTCATGGCTGCTTCAAAGTGTTCTGCGGCCCTGTATATTACTGCCCTCCACTGCTTGCGCTCATACGCTAGGGACTCCTAACTGTCAACGGGAATATGAAAGCTCACCAAACTCTCCTAGATGCTATCACGAAAACGTTTTTAGGGCTTGTGCTGGGGTATTTTGCCAACAAGGAGCTCACCATTGAACAACTGTTTTTGGAGTCGTTAGTCATTAAGCCGGACACGATGACCTGTCCAACGCATCTAGTTCTTAATAACAATGGTCACAATACTGGTTGTTTTGGCCTTATTTAAGACATATGTATTAGGGACCAAGCTATCCCACAGTGTCTAAGGCAGTGATGATGAGACATCTCGAGCAGTTCTATATGTTACCGGTACAAGGTTGATGTTTCCGAGACATAGAGTAGGAATGGCACTACACATGTTTGATATACTGACATTTTAGTTGTCAGAGTTGTATCACGATCAGATCAGACTCTATCTTGTAACCTTTCAAACGCGTTTGATGCCTTGCTGATTCTCTGTCTTATTTCCGCATCAAGAGTGTTATCATTTGATAAGGTACTACCAAGGAAGACAAAATTTTTACGACTTCAAGGCGCTTTTCACAGACGAAGATATCAGGTTCCACATACAGATCATCAGAAGCGGGTGTGTACATGACTTTAGTTTTCTTAATGCTAACTGTCAGTTCCAAGCACTTACAAGCATTCGTGAAGAGACATCATTAACAGCATATCAATTGGGGAATGTTTTACCAGATCAGCATCATCAGCATATAACAGAACCCTAACAACTCCATCACTAACAAGTGTTTTGGCTTGGAATCTTCTGAGGTTGAACACCTTTACAGTCGTTTGGAATCTAATATAAACACCCATATCGCAATCGTGAAAGGCATACCAGAGCACAGCAGTCAGATAGAGTGAAAACAATGTTGGTGCAGCTATATCACGCTACTTCACACCATTATCAATGGGGAATTGTTCCGAAAGCCGACCGTTGAAGTGGACAGGACCTTTTATACTACGATGAAGTTGCTTGAACTTTTCCGTAAAAGCAGGTGTACAGCCAAAATTTTCCACCACTTTCCAGAAAGCCTCACGGTTGACTGTGTCAAACACCTTGGTTAAGTCCGAAAACACCTGGCAAACAGGCATATGCTGCTCAATAATTTTTTTCCAAAAGCTGCCTAACAGAAAACACCATAATTACGGTTCCTCGTCAACCTCTAAAACCCGACTGGGATCCCAGAAGGATATCAAGACAGATATA
>NC_136511.1:13513339-13533339 GCF_053919585.1 Euprymna scolopes | reverse complement strand
TATATATATATATATATATATATATATATATATATATATATATATATATATATAAACAACTTCATTTACTCACATAAATTAATATATGAAAGTATAAATTTATCCGTAAACTTGAAGTATTTACTTCAACCGTTCTCAATACGTAGGTAGAGCTAGGTAGTAAGTGTCTTAATATATATATATATATATATATATATATATATATATATATATATATATATATATATATATATCCCTGCTTGTTTTTTAACAATGTAGTTATGTACAAACGCTACATTATTTCACAGCCTTTCACGGAATTCTTCTTACTTATATATTTTTTTTGTTTTGTTTACTTGCCTCTCGACATGAGGTTGATTTGCTATATGGGGGAAACCAGCTCCCCAAAATGGGTTGCACTGGTTAGTAACAAAAATAGAAAATATATCAGTCATGAAGGATTTCTCCCCCATCAACTGAGCAAATTTGGCACAAGGCCGTTTTTTAATGTGGAGAGAGGGGGGAAGTGAAAAGGGGACCAGCTCCCGAGAGGTTGGAAATGGGAGCTGGATAGTTAGAGCCATTTGGTATATAGGGTTGCCCCTACATGGACCAAAAGATTGCCACAAGGAAATGGTCTCTGATTGCAGCATCTGTTGGAACAAAAACTACACTTTGAAGTATTTATTTGCTTTCCCACTGAGCAAATTATGGAACAAGGCCGGTTTTTAATGTAGAGAGAGAGAGGGATGGGGGGAAGGAAAAGGGGGCCAGCTCCCGATGAGTGGTAAATGGGAGCTTGATAGTAATAATTGGTATGAAGGGTTGCCCCTACATTGACCAAGGTCTGATATGTGGGGTCGCCCCCAACATATATGGTCTTTGCTTGCAGTATACTTTGATCTTGGCCCGAATGCCAAGAAAGTACAAAGGCAAGGTATTTATTTGCTCCCCCACCGAGCAAATTAGTCACAAGGCCGATTTTTAATGTGAGGAGTGAAGGGGAAATGGGGACCAACTCCCCGGGGAGTAGGGGAGCTGGATAGTGACAATTGGTATGAAGGGTTGCCCCTACATTGACCGAGGACTTATCTGTGAGGTCGCCCCCACATATTGTCTTTGCTTGCAGCATCTGCCGGACAGATACTACACTTTGATCTTGGCCCGAATGCCAAGAAAAAACAAAGGCGATATTTATTTGCTCCCCTCACCGAGCATATTAGGCACAAGGCCGATTTTTAATGTGAGGAGTAAAGGGGAGGGGGAAGGGAAAAAGGGGACCAGCTTCCGAGAGGTGGGAAATGGGAGCTGGATAGTGATTTGCCAGCTGGCCCAAGTAGGGTTGCCCCTACATGGACCGGAAGATTGCCACAAAGGCAATGGTCTTTGCTTGCAGCATCTGCCGGAACAGATGGTATTTATTTGCTCCCCCACTGAGCAAATTAGGCACAAGGCCGTTTTTAATGTGAGGTAAAAACCAGCTCCCCTAAAAGTAGGCAAAAAGGGGGCACTCTGGTTACCAAAAATAATAATTGTCCCAGTATAGAGGGTTTCCCCTCCATTGACTGGTACAAATTATCTTAAGTGCAGCATCTGCCGGAACAGATGGTATTTATTTGCTCCCCCACCGAGCAAATTAGGCGCAAGGCCGATTTTTAATGTGAGGAGTGAAGGGGAAATGGGGACCAACTCCCCGGGGAGTAGGGGAGCTGGATAGTGACAATTGGTATGAAGGGTTGCCCCTACATTGACCAAGGTCTTATATGTAGGGTCGCCCCCACATATGGTCTTTGCTTGCAGTATCTGCCGGAACAGATACTACATTGTGATCTTGACCCGAATGCCAAGAAAGAACAAAGGCAACCTCATTACAAAGGAATCAAAAGTTTATCTCATTTACATATTACATTAAAGAGAATTCGTTTCAATAATTTGCTCTAAATTTTTATTTGTGATTAATAATAGAATTGCCTTAAGTACTGTTTCGTTGTACCACAACTCATCAGTGCGGCTAGACTAGCGCCTTTCCCTAGCCGAGGATTGAACCTAAAACCGCCGCCTTGATAATCGGAAATTCTACCTACCAGCCCATGACATTGGTGCTCGCAAATGACCTCAACAAATGCTCATTTAAATAAACACTCGCCCACCGCTTTTACAGTGCTCTAGTTGCTTGTTTATTTAGAAACAGACAAACAGCGAGTCTCGCTTCATCGCCATTTTAGGAGCTGGTGAGATACAGTTACGACAAACTGAAATATAATTGAAAAAATAAACAGCATATTTTACGAAAAGAACACACACAAACAGTCACACATACAAACATATATATATCTATATCTATCTATCAATCTTATCTCTCTCTCTCTCTCTCTCTCTCTCTATATATATATATATATATATATATATATATATATATATATATATATATACATATCGCTATTAATCTCTGAATTTCAGTCATGCATATGCAAGTCAACATATTTAAGATATACGTAAAAGCACTTCCTTCCTACGAAAACAACCTTTTTATCATTTTCCATTAAATTTTTTTTGTTTTTGATTAATTGAAATGCGAATTGGTTCTGCCGTTTTCTTCCCTCATATTCTTCATTTTTTACTTCGTTTATGACATGGCTTCGTTCCGCCACTGAAAGACGTCATTCCGGTGTAAAATCTCTCAAAGAATCCGAAAGCGCCGTCAGTTCCCTCATTCAACACGATAGCCCTTGAATGCATGCCCTAACCGCGCACCACAAACACGATGCAAAAAAAAAAGATAAATAAATAAATAATAAAAAAATAACAAAGAAATATGTCTTATATTTATCGTTTATATGTCTATTGTCTAAGTCTAATGGCATGGCTTGATTGTTTGATTCATACCAGCCGAGAATCCGTATCACATCTTCACGTGCTGAAAGAAAAGTACAAGGGACGTTCCGGCGCCTGCTGAACGTTTACAAAACCGATGCAGTTAATATCAGCACAGTTAGAAGATGGGTTCGTCGATTTCAGAGTGAAAACATAGATATTAGTTACTAACTCTGGGCTTTTATAAACCAAGGCATACTTCATCGCTGGCACAAGCGAATGTAGAATAATGATTACTATCTAGATAAATAAATTCCAGAGCACAAAAGGTCACTTGATTTAATGGTACTATTCCCGCCTTCGTCACTATTCAACGTTTTAGATTTTTGACATTAAAAAAATAACATGCCTAACTTTTGGAACGGCCGAGGTAAGTACATGCGTCTTCGACGTTTTGTTCGTATGATTATCTTTACTCTTAGGGGACCAACTCTCCTAGCCGTTTTTTTCTATCTTTCCTTGCAAATTATCTGCCAACAGATCGACTCAGAAATATTTTATCGGCCAGAGTGCATCTGACATGATCTTGTATCTAACCACAGGAAAAGGAAGTAGGTTTATGTATCAGTTATATTTATGCAGTTTTTTTTTATTATAAACATAAATGTATACCTACTTTCAGCCCATCCTATATATTCTTTTTCTATGTGAAAGCTTATGAAAACGAACTATTTAATATGCTTACTCATGGATATGCGAGCGACTTCATGAAGCTTTACTAATTTGCATATTCTTTTGAGAAAAGAGCGGTAATTAATTACTCATTCATTTTTCTTTCTTTTATTCGATAGTTGGTTTCATTTCACTATTACACTATGAATTTATTCATGCATAGTTTCTACATTCTGCATAATTACGTAAAATTTGAAAGAAAAAACATTCAAGCGTGCGGAAATATCTCTCTCTCTCTCTCTCTCTCTCTCTCTCTCTCTCTCTCTCTCTCTCTCTCTCTAGATATATATATATATATATATATATATATATATATATATATATATATATATTCTCGGCAACCGTCCGTCTCCGGAGACGATGGTGTAGCTCCGGTGTCGATTTGCACCACCGAAGATAGCTATTAAGTTCAACTCGGTAGACGTGCAGATGGAGGTGGATGTCTACTGGGGCTGCTTATGTTACTTCCTCCTGACTCTCTTTATTGCAAGTGATCCCTCTCGCGGCAGCTTTTGCATTAAACGGGTCCTGTTGTATTGCCAGTCGCTAAACAGGGCGATTGTAAACCATGCTTTCCCATCTGCAGCAGGTGATGGCGCAGTGCGTCATGTCCGTCTTGGAAACATCTAAGAAGCGTAGTTTAGATCGCCTTGCTTTTCTTCTGCCCTTAGACAGCTCGCAGTTGAGAAGCACCTTAGGAATGCGATCTTCGTTCAACCTCTTGACATATTCCAACTATCGTAGCCATCTTTCGGAGTGTATTGCGTATATATATATATATATATATATATAGCTGAATGTGTGTGTTTATGTGTGTGTGTGTGTGTGTGTGTGTGTGTGTGTGTGGTCACGAATAGGCTCCTATATGGTTGACTATTTTGAAAAAACTGATCACATATACCGATAGAAGATGTATCGAGACACAGGAATGGGTATGTTTAATCTGGAAGAATGGTGATTCATTAAAATTGTGGGGTCTGCGTTCGCGCCTGGTCCACTAAGTATGGAAATAAAAAATTAAAAAATTAAAAAAAAAAGTTTACAAGTGTTTTTGATATATATGTACGTAATAATACTTTGATAAGTATGTTTTAACTTAAATAGGGATGGTATAATAAAATTGTGCGGCCTGCGTTCGCGCCTGGCCTCCATAGAATGGAAATAGGCACAAACTTTAATAAAGACTTTTCATATCTATCTGTGTAAGTATACTTGGATAATTATGTTTCAGTTTGAAGAAATATGGTATAATCAAATTGTGGGGTGTTCGTTCGCACCTGACCTCCATAGAATGGAAATATGTCACAAAGTTTAACAAGTTTTTTAATATAGATCCACAGAATATCGTGATAAGTTTTTCAGTGTGAACAGGTATGGTATAATAAATTATGGGGTTTATCTATTTTATTTTTGCTTTCATCATATTTTGCTTTTGTTTTGATACCCCCAAATTCAACCCAAATTTACAACCCTTCCTTTTCATAACCTATCATACTTTCATAAATCAGAGTCCATTTTCTGTAGGTAGTCAATGACGGGTACTTTTGCTAGTATATATATATATATATATATATATATATATATATATATATATATATATATATATAAGCAAATTTATATAGTCACTACTCTAGACATACTAATGTTTCAGACAAATGGTCGATTAAAGCTAGAAGTCCTCGTCAGGCGTCTTAATAAATGACTGCTTCCCACAGAAAAAAAAAAACGTGTCAAGAACATTAGTCCAGTGTCGCGACCATGTATTATTATCAACTCAGTAGGAGTTTTCACAAAGGTTAACATTAAAAATGTCTTTTTGGGAACAATCTGTGATTTTCCCTTGAATCTGAGTGAAAGGAAGTTTTTTTCAGATTTCTAGTATTCACCACCTTTTTCAGTAAACTTTGTAAATTATTTTGCGTTATAGCATTAGCCGTTTGCAGTTGATTTCTCACTAGTAGCGACCATTGGTCGTTACAGTAATTCGGGTGGTAATAAGCCCCTCAAATGTCCCATTCGTTTCCGGACTCATCTAGTGGAGGTCCGGTTAGTGCTTTTTCTTTTCAGTCTTTCCATGTTCCTTCACCTTCTTCACTTCACGCCAGTTTTCGGTGACACAAAGATTTTATTTTAAATACGGAGGGGGAGCTTAAGGCGAATTCTCAGGTTTGTTAAATTATAATTATACAATTTTAGTTTTCATGTTTCTTTGTGATGTTTCTTGGTTTTACATCTGTAATAATTTCTATATGTTGACTTGCGTCTGTAGCTTATGCACTTTAGTTTCTGGATTCCAGGATTTTCCTTAATATTTCAGCTGTTTTCGTTATTGCTATTCAATATATCTTCTCGTCCACAACTCTTATTCCAATCTCTCCTATTATTTTTTCAATATTTATTTATTTATATATATATATATATATATATATATATATATATATATATATATATATATATATATATATATATATATTTACATTTTCACCCCAAACAAGGCACATTGCCACTTTGGTGTAGAGGGCTACTATCAGGGGCAACAACTACTGGGGCATTATGTTGGGATTTGGGCAGCAAGATGTCGGTTCACGTTACACTTGAACTTCTGCATGTCAGTACAGTTAGGGAAGCAGGGACCTGGAATGGAATTCCAGTGTCTAGCGGTTCTGGGGAAGAAACTAACGGAGTAGAAAGATTTTTTACATCTAGGGATCTCTACTGTCGGTATTGTTCCTAGTGCTTCTATTATTTGCGGTGTTTTCCTGACTTTTTTAATCTTCCAAATCCTTTAAGCTTTCAGAACACTTCCGCGTATTTGCTTCGCTTCTTTGTCTCCGTGCTCTTTACTCTGTGGTTTGATGGAATACCAAAATATACGATCTGGCCGAATTTTCATTCTTGTTTACTAACATAATATCCGGTCATGAGTTTATCTGTTTGCATATCCATGTCCCATAGGACTTTGTGACTTTCATTTTCAAGTATTACTGAAAATTTAAACCTGTACCATTCGTCTTGGTGTTCAACATGCAGTTATTTGCATAATTCCCAGTGTACTGCCTTCACGACTTGATTGTGTATATTTTCGTATTCTTTTTGAACTAGGTTGCTGCATTCACTTATTATGTGTTTTATTGCTTCGTCTATTTGTCTGGATTTACTTATTTCTTGTGTCTATATTAGTTCATGGGGCAAATTATTTCATTGTAATATATAATAATCAAGAGAGGGTTGATTCTATAATAATACATACGCAATCTGCATAATCTGAGAATCTCTGAATCTTTCTTATAAAATGGCCATGTTTTGTTAGTCGAGAATGGATAAATTTGGATTTATTTCGACTGCAATGGAAAGGGTCAAAGTCAGTAATTTTTGATACATTTCTTCTGCGGTGTACTGCGGAGGGAAGTGCCGGGTGTCGACAAGTGCACGATCGAAAGCGAGTGGCAATTAGGGGAGGGTGGTTTCCGAAAGAGTGACAGTGAAAAGAAGGAGGGGGGCTGTCAAGGCCTTTATTTGTCAGAATGAGGGATGAGAAAAAAAAACAGGTCAAGAGAATAAATCGAAAAGGAAAGAAAAGAGAAAAGGATAACAATGAAAAAATGATAAAGAATAAACATGAAAGAAGATGAATTAATGGATCAGAAGGAAAGAAATGATGAAAAAAAGAAGAAGAATGAGCGGTAACAAAATAAATGAATGAATAAAAAAGGAATTTTTTTCTGTTTAAAACAACGAATTTTTAAGTGTATGAATTCAGCCGGAAGTGGAGTCAAATAAAAAGAGATCTAGCCGCCATTCAGCAAAATATGACAATCTTAGGTATACTGATAAGGCCACCCACGACATCCGTAAAGCAGGTCTGTCCAAGAATTCTTATTTATCTTCTGACGTCAGATCTGTTTGTTATGTCACACCTAAGCAGATAAATAGGACGATTTAAAAAGAAATCGTTATATGATATAAGTAAACACATGACGGCAGTACTTTCTCTCTTAAAGTAATTCATATTTGATGTAGTTATTAATCAAGATATTTATGGTATTGTACAAGTTGTTTTCAAGGTGGCAGTCTCGATTTAGTCAGGAAGGATAGGAAGTAGACGGTGACTGCCAATTTCGTTTCCCCTAATGAAAAAAGTTCCGAATTATTTCTTGTTTCCTTTAAATATTGACTTCAAATATAATGAATATGAATATCCGATTATTTGCTTTTATAAATATGTTTTATTTTTATTTTTTTTATATGTTAATTTTTTTTTCTTTTTTTTTTCAAATAAAAATCGGCAAAATTTAATAGTTACCGGTCCAGGAATTTTTGGGGCGCCGCTAATTAAAAATTGAAAATTCGGCAATATCATCTACGTATATGGATTCGGATTTATTATAAAGTTTAATTCTTCAGGGACTGTTAAGTTAATATTCATCAATTTCTGTTAAAATTAGTGTATCTATTTCAGTAATGTTCAAGATGAAATCCTGAAGACGTTTTAATATCGCTTAGGTTTTTGAAGCATTTCTCACAGAGAAAGCTGTCGAGATGCTGTAAAAGGTAGGATTCGGTAGGAGAGAGGAATGGAGAGTATGGCGGATGAGGAAGAGTTTCATAGCTCAATTCGTTCAAGATGGTCGGTTTAGCAACGTGTGGTTGGGCATTTTTGTGGAGGAGAATTGGTCCTTTTCTGTTGACTAATGCTGGGTCTTGTTTTTAAGTTTCTGATATATTTCATACTTCAGCATGACCTTCGTTTTTGGTGTAATTCTGGCTTCGGAAAGTGTCGTAGAACTTCGTTGGCGTCTAACCACTGATCTGAACGTCGCCGATTGCCGTTAAGAACCCACTTTCTATCGCAAGTCACAACCCGGTCGAGAAACGAGTGATTCTCGATGCATCATAGGAGGGAAGATGGCACTTCATAGCGGCGTTTCCTTTGTTTTTTTTTCTCGATTTGTAAGGTACCCATTTATCAGTTTGTTATGTCTTTCCAATCTCTCTCAAATGGTGAGAAATCGTTGTATACTTTACATCTATTCAAAAAGTAAGTCCTCAACTAAGGCTCTTAATTGATCGTTGTCAACATCCGATGGCCTACCACTACGCTCAATATCTTCAAGACTCTCGTCGCCGCCATGAAATTTCTGAAACCACCATTTTGCTCTGCGTTATGTAGTAGTTCCTAGGCTAAATGCTTCCTTGATATCGCTTGCTGTTTCAACAGCTTCTCGGCCTAGCTTGACTTGAAACAAGAAAATTGTGCGAATTTGCTTTGTTTTGTTTTTTACAACTTGTATTCAACGTTCTGTATAGAAGACAATTGTTTTAAAACGATGGAACTTTTAACGGTTCGATAGAGCGAATAAAGCTCGTTAAGATTATATATAAAGTAAAGGTATTATAATGCAAAAATTTTTTTTTTGAAAATACATCATTTGAAATCAAAATTTAAAATTCCACAAACACTTTCTTTTCAACCTAATATAATTAAAGTTTTTAAACAAAAATATATGCGATACATTGTTGTTGGTGACCGTCCGTCACGGGAGACGACGAGACGATGATGTAGCATTGAAGCTACATAGCCTGGGCAGGATGATATATATATATATATATATATATATATATATATATATATATATATATATATAGGATTGATATGTAGTTTGCTTGAAGCATTGTGTGGGATAGGTATGTAAAAGAGATTTAGAAGGCTGTCACAATGCGAGGAATGAATTATAGTCGCTGTTGGTAAGAGGAGACGAGAACAAGTGGCGATTTACAAATCAATAAGTACATATATATATATATGTTTTATTATTATTATTTTTTTAATATATATATTTATTCAGTTGTATGGTAAAATGTCTTACTTGTTTTCATGCGACGTGTTCCATTATTAATTTCGGAAAAATTTTCCCTTTTCAAATATATATATATATATATATAATTTAAAGGAGATTAGAATAATAGTCTAAAGAGCTAAGTGTATTTTAATGTAATAGTGAAATTACTAGTTTAATTAAAATACAGGAAATGCTCGTTGTAATTTAGATATATAATAAGCTCGATAGTTAAATGTCCTAGAGCTAATTCAATATTAAGTAATGTGATTTATAATTTAAAAGTTTTAAAATTTTTAAAATTTAAAAATCAAAATTTAATTAAATTAAAAATCAGTTTCATAAGAAGGAACAACAACAAAGTCAATTATCTGTACGATCGTTTCGGAAATCCGTGCTTTTTATTTGTGGTATACATGAAGTCACGTAGAATAATTATACATAGTTTTTTTGGTAAGCACGGTCTCCTCATCAGCAAATTTAGGAGGATTTCTATTGAATTGAAAAGACACCAAAAATAAACCTAGCATTAAAAGTAAGGCAGATGAATCTGAAAAATTGAAGTAAAAGGTTTGGATATAAAATTTATAAGAAAATTAATAAGGAAATTGGTATAGGTTAGAGATAGAAATGAGTAGAAAAAATATATATATTTTTGAATTTACATAATAAATTTGATTTAAAAATATATATATATATATAATTACCTTTTGGTTTTCATATTTTTGAAATCAGGAACTGTATTTAAAGTAGTCATTTAGATGTTTGCTATAGCTTTTTATTTTATTGAATGATGAATTTTAAAAGGGCGACGCTCGTGCAGTAAATTGTTTCCGTTAGCGTATTTTGATTTAGAGACGCCACAGTTAATATCTATAGAGAGAGAGTTTTTTTTTTTTTTTTTTTTTTTTTTTTTTTTTGCAAGTTTTTAAGGGGAGATAATTGTCATGGCTTTATTTATTATTTGATTTACGAGTCTAAGGGCGGTAATTGGTTTAACTTAATTTATTAAAAAAAAAAAAAAAAAAAAAAATCTATTTTTACTAATGAGTAATTTTTAATGATTTAAGGTGGTTTATATTTATTAAATTTAAACCAACGTTTATGATTACACGATAGAAGCTCGTGTCTTGAATTTACTAGTTTGGTTGTGCTTTTTATATCTTCATATTTTAAAATTTTTACGGTTTCTTTTGTACATAATGTACAAAATTTATCTCCTGGTTTATATGATTTACAAGTCTCAATTATTTGCCATTTTAAGTTGAAAGAAATATTGCTATTTTTTAGTTGCCAAATATAGTTGGATAGAGTAGTTTGGTTTGATAGAGAGTTATTTTTAAAAGAATGTTTGTGCGTTGAAATTCTATGTTTTATTGGGCCAGATGTGGAACCAATATATATTACCTCTTGATTATTATGATTATTTTCCGTTAGGTCTATTGTTGGATTATAATGTGGTGGGTTGGTTAATAATTGATCGGTAGATTGATTTAAGTTGGTGTTATTATTTAATTCGGTAGTTGAGTTATGGCTGTTGATAGGTTCTTGTATATTTGGAGTTTTTAATTTAATTAAATTTTGATTTTTAAATTTTAAAAATTTTAAAACTTTTAAATTATAAATCACATTACTTAATATATATATATATATATATATATATATATATATATATATATATATATATATATATATATATATATATTCTGTAATTTTAACACATCTGACTAAGGCATTGGGAAATTATTTTTTTAAAAATGCAAAATTCAAAATATCATTTTTCGTAAAAATAATGTCTTTTACATGTTGCCAATTTTTCGCTTCGCCCTTGGATTTTCAATTGGAAATGTCAAATAGCCACCACGTTCCCCAGACTTGACTACCAACGACTTTTTCTTTTGGGGATATCTTAAAGAAAGCGTCTATGTTAACAAACCCCAAGAGTATAGAAAGAGAGATAGCCCAAGTCACAACACAATTCGAAACATTGAAAGAGTTTATGTTAACAAACCCCAACCCCTGCAAGAATTGAAGGAAAACATCAGGGACGAAATAAGTGAGTCAAATCGCAATCCAGAGATTCTGCAATTGATGTAATATTTGCATATATTTTCGAAAATCTAAAACACACACTGGTACGACTGCGTTAGGCATTTATACGGTAGTTTTAAATCAATAAATGTATATACAGTAGTTTTAAATCAATAAATGTATATACAGTAGTTTTAAATCAATAAATGTATATACAGTAGTTTTAAATCAATAAATGTATATACAGTAGTTTTAAATCAATAAATATATATACAGTAGTTTTAAATCAATAAATGTATATACAGTAGTTTTAAATCAATAAATGTATATACAGTAGTTTTAAATCAATAAATGTATATACAGTAGTTTGAAATCAATAAATGTATATACAGTAGTTTTAAATCAATAAATGTATATACAGTAGTTTTAAATCAATAAATGTATATACAGTAGTTTTAAATCAATAAATGTATATACAGTAGTTTTAAATCAATAAATGTATATACAGTAGTTTTAAATCAATAAATGAATATACAGTAGTTTTAAATCAATAAATATATATACAGTAGTTTTAAATCAATAAATATATATACAGTAGTTTTAAATCAATAAATGTATATACAGTAGTTTTAAATCAATAAATGTATATACAGTAGTTTTAAATCAATAAATATTCATACGTTTGTTTAAAACCAATAAACATTTAAACGGTAGTTTGAGATCAATAAATACGTATACGATAGTTTAAAATCAATAAATATTTATACGGTAGTTTAAACCCAGTAAATATTTATACGGTAGTATAAAATCAATTAATTTTATACGGAAATTTAAAATTAATAAATATTCATACGGTAGTTTGAAATCAATAAATATTTATACGATAATTTAAAACCAATAAATATTTATTCGGTAGTTTAAAATCTATAAAGATTTATACAGTAGGTTAAAATCGATAAATATTTATATGGTGTTTAAAACCAATAACTTTTTATACGGTAGTTTATCAACAATAAATATTAATACGGTAGTTTAAACCCAGTAAATATTTATACAGTAGTTTAAAATCAATTAATTCTATACGGTTATTTAAAATCAATAAATATTCATAGGGTAGTTTGAAATCAAGAAATATTTATACGGTTGTTTAAAATCAATAAATATTCATACGATAGTTTTAAATCAATAAATATTTATACCGTAGTTTAAAATCTATGAATATTTATACGGTAGTTTAAAATCAATAAATATTAATCATTGAAACGTTAGTATCAAACAAAACAAAAGTTTAAATGTAAAAAAAAAAAAAAAACGTTTTTTTCAATAAAGATAGACAATCTTTCCAATGCATTTTCTCCAGAATATCCGATGTTTTTAGATTTTCGAGTCTAATTTTGGTTAATTGTCCCTAACACTATCTACATTGCTTGGATGATTTCAAACCATTTGATAAATCTCGCATTTATGTATTTATTTGCTTCCCCACCAAAGCAAATTAGGCACAAGGCCGTTTTTAATGTGGGGTGAAAACCAGCTCTCCTAAAAGTAGGCAAAAAGGGGGCACTCTGGTTACCAAAAATAATAATTGTCCCAGTATAGAGGGTTTCCCCTCCATTGACTGGTACAAATTATTTTAAGGGCAGAATCTGCAGAACAGATGCTGCACTTTGATCCCGGCCCGAAAGCCAAAAACAACAGAAAACAAGGCAAGCCTCTTTAATCTAATACGTGCCACTGTTTGTGTATGGACGTTGTTGTTTATCAGTGGTCACAATTCGACCTCCCAGAAGTTGATTACACGAGATATTTATTTCGTTCATAAAAAGTGTACTTGCTAATAATCATTTAGATCCTTGCGTAATGTTGTTCGGGAACCAACACGTTGTAGCCTCAGTCGCAAATCAGACAAAGAAAAGTAAAAGAACTGTAGCTCGCTTTTTCTTTAAACCACATTTATTTTTTTTCAATGTAACGGCTGTGACGTCACCCACGTGATCTCGAACGTTATTCCGTTCTGTGCTCCACTTTTCTCTCGCGTTCGTCCGCTTTCTCCTTTTTTATAGTCTTTTTTTACTCTACCGGTGACGTCATTCCGCATGCATTTTTATTACATTTTTACGTTGCATGTTTTTTTTGTTGTTTTTTTTTTTTTTTTTTTTTGCGAATTGAATTAAAGACGCAGGGAATGAAAAAAAAAATAAAATTATTTTGTTATTGGTACAAGAGAAGGCAAGAAATTGATATGCTGGGGTCTGTTTTATGGGAACAAAAAACACCCAGCTAGCTAAAGGTCGATACGCACTTTTGCCAACGTTTTTTCATGTCTTAGCCATAAAAACCCGGAGGGCGTTATGTCGTTCATATCTCTGTCGACATTCCGAAATCAATGACCCCATCTCCCAACTGTGTTGACATCAACGACATCGGTTTTGTAAACGTTCAACTGGCGCCGGTAAATATTGATCAATTATTTATTTATTTATTTTTTTGCATAGAGGAATTCAATGACGCGCCTGTGCTTCTGACGAAACTTCTTGATAGAGGTTGCTTTCTTAGAGTCTCATACCGTCAATATCTGCAATAGGCAGATGAAACGTTCAGCTCATGAATGCATAAGTTCATTCATCATAATAATACAATCTGCAATCTATTCTGATTCATCTGGGGGAGGAATAAAAAGTAGGAGACATTACTTTTGGAATGTCCATAGCACTAGGTGTATCAGAATTTTTGTAGGAATTTTTAACACCCCTAACACGAAACTGCGAATAAAATATAAAAAAACTCGTAATTTCTCTTTTAAAAGTGGGTTGTTTATTTTCTTTATGGATTATACTTCCAAAATAAACTATTAAAGTTGTATAAAAAGTAATAGAAATATTTTCTTTTTTAAAACAGTAATGAAATTCATCGAATTTTACGAGTTAAGTATTTTTCAATTTTTAAACTTAAAAAATCTATCAAAATTTTTCTATTGACTCTATTTTTACGATATTTTTAGGGTCAATGTGAAATGTTATGCTCTTTCCAATAAACCGAATATAATATTTTAGACAAACGTTTTTATTTTAAATTCACGCCCCCCCCCCCATTTTAAAATGTCTATTAAAGAGTATATAATTAATTTACTCACCAAAGTGTTATATCTCACAAATTGAAGATAAAAGATCAATAAATAATTTGTTAAAATTTAAAACAAAAAAGCAATGTTTTTTAGAAATTTACCTGTAAAGTTCGAAGTTTAAACCCTTTTTTTTAAACAAATCACGTTCTTTGTTTGTTTTTTTGTTTTGTTTTTATTTTTATGAAACCTTGTTCTTTGCTTCTTTTAATTGAAAAAAAATGATGGTTTGAATACATTTTTCGATTAGTTATAAGCTTGGAAAGACAGGGGTCGAATTAATTCACGCCTCCCATTTTGAAATGTCTATTAAAAAGTAAATAATTAATTTACTCACCAAAGTGTTATGTATCACAAATTGAAGATAAAAGATCAATAAATAATATATTCAAATTTAAAACAAAAACTAATGTTTTTTTTAGAAATTTACCTGTAAAGTCCGAAGTTTAAAACCTTTTAAAAAAAACACGTTGTTTGTTTGTTTTGTTTTTTTGTTTTTTTTTAAAGAAACCGTGGTCCTTGCTCCTTTAATTGAAAAATAAGTTAGGGCTTGAATTAAATTTTTCGAGGAGTTATAAGTTTGGAAATACGGTGTGGAATTATTTAATATTTTTCACGAAATTTCTGACACACCTACCATAGCACTTAAGAATCGTTTCAATTCTTCAAAATAACTTTTGGATGATTACAAAATAAAATTCTCGTCGCGATGATTTTGTTACTGTAAGATACAACAAAAATTCTACACGATAATGATGCAGGCTTCAACGATTTAAAGCGATTGCCAAGGTGGATATGTATTTCTTAAAAAACTTCAAATGTAAATGAGAAATTTTGATAGTAATTTAGTGTCAACCACTTTTTGTTGATGCTAGTCTACCAGTTGATCCTTACAGAGTATGTCCTGGATATGATCTTAAACTATATCCGATGGTGAGGCCCCAGCTTTCGGGCTTGAGGGAGTGTGGAGCCATCCTTTAAGTACCATTGCTCCCAGGTCAATTCTGACCCGGAATGGTAGTACCTGTTAGGATTCCAACAGATACCGGCTTGAAAAGAAAATATACTCTATTAAAAAAGGGTTGGTATGCCGTAAAACAAACACAAAAACAACCAACCCACTTAAGGAGTAAAATTAAAAATGTTCCAAATTAAAAAGTGATTTTGAAATTATATTTTCTTTTATTGTTTTGAGAAAACATTTTTTAAAGTGATGAGTGAAAAAAATAAAACCCAGAAAGCCTCCAGAGCACTACTTCGAACACTAATTAAAAGTACTACTAAAATCAAGTTTCTAGCTCCCCTCTCCTTGAAGAGAAAGGGTCCTGGATATGACTTTAAACTATATCCAGTCGTGAGGCCCCAGCTTGCGGGCTTTGGGGAGTGTGGAGCCACACTTTAATTGCCATTTCTCTCAGGTCTAGTCTGACCCGGAGTGGTAGTACCTGTTATGGTCCCAACTATGGGTTAAATAGAAACCGATTTGAAAAAAAATATATTCTATTAAAAATATTTTCTTCAAAATCTTTGGATTCGGCATTAAATAACCTGAAACGGGTTGATATGCCGTAAAACAAAAACAACCAACCAACATTGAAGAGAAAATATTTAAGAACCGATGCTATCCTTGGAGCAGGAAGGTATATTTTAGTTTCATGTACGGCCTAAAAACGACATCATTTCTTTTTATTGTAATTTTTTTTTACATTACGATTTTGGTGATCGGGAGATCCTATTTATTAAAAAGAAGGATAGTAGGTGATAACATACTACGAACATTAACTTAGCGAATCTATATGTAAATAATTTAATTTTAGTAGCATGTATTCACCTTCTATCCCTCTTTTTAATAAATAGGATCTCCCGATCGAATAATTTATAATCTGGAAACCGTGACACTCGTACGTACGTACGTCTGTTAAAGGTACTACGGCATTAATATACAGATACCAAAAGGTCATTTGATTTAAAATAACGAACTTGAACCTAGGGACTTCCATGGGAAGAAACACCAAACATGATGGATGTTCAAAAAAATAACATAAATCTTACATGTTTATAAGGCCATTTACGGCAAAAGGTTTACACAGGTGTAACCAAAGCTAAATAAATTCAGGTCAATTCAGTAAAATGACCGTCGCTGAACAAAATGCTCTGGGTTTTGGTTAGTGACAATGTCATCCTATGACCCGATGGGAACCGGCCGATGCCGAGTGACCTTGCTAGACGACACGAATTCAGAGGAATTCGCACGGCTAAATTCTAATGATGATGATGATGATGATGATGGTGTTGATGTTGTTTAAACAGAAATGCCTATGGGATTTTGTCAGAAAGAGAAAAAGCAAATATTAATTGTTTTTATCTCATTGTCGTTATATATCTGTTAACATGAAGGGTTGTTTTGAAAACCCCTGTTGAAAGGCTTGAAGAAATCCAGAGATTCTTGGCTGACAGCTTAGAATGGGGGTCAAGAGTAGGGGTCATCGGCAGGTATTGTTCGACCTGGGGTGACTAATCACGCCTAATTGGTAATAAGTAAAAACCTCAGTGCAGGTGGGGGTTGAGGTTTGGTAGAGATAAGCTCTAAGAGAAAGAAAGAAATGTGTTTGTAACCACTCTCTGAAGGAGAGGTGGGGAAAAGGGGTTGGGTTTTTAGGAAAAGGAATTCAAACGCAGAGGAGTCGTAGCCAGCAACCCGAGCGGCTGGGCTTGTCCAGCGCTCCCGATTTTGGGAGCCCTTCAGGGCCTGATGTTATGATGGGAACTAGCCTGCGTAAATTGGAACTCTGTGACTTTCTGGTCTGGTCTTACATCGTTCACTGCTATAGTCAGTCACCTCAAATTAGACAGTAGTTGTTATGAAGTAATGGAAACAATAAATAGTTTGTTACTGTTATAAACCGGAGTTCTGTTTGTTTGTGGTGAGGACTTTTGATTTTGCAGCAAGTCGCAAGGATCAGCGGAGTGATTGATGTAACCGGAGACTCTCTACACATGGAAAGAAAGACGAGTCGATCGAGAGGAAAAGCGCCCCATCCATGAAAACACAGTGGGTAAGGACGATCAATAGGCCAACTTGTAACGAGACCAGGTACGATCAACAGACACCTGCCACATCGGTAACGTTAGAAATGGTGCCGGATCGTACATCCTTATAATCCTAATGCTGTTCTTGAGGTGGTTATAAAATAACAACTAGAAATGGATATCGGAGTTGATTGATGATTTTGGCCCGAGAAGTATCAGCTGGTTGGATTCTTGTGCGTCTTCCTCTTCAGAACCAACCACTCCTTATCGTCATCGACAGTAAAGATATATTACTACATTTTCATATATCATTGTGTCGTTATCCTTTAACTACAACAGAACGCAATACTGTTAGATGATATCGTTATTTTCCTGGCAACTGCTCGTCTGAGCTCCAATCTAAAGTCTCCATTGTCTGACCTTCGCGAAAAACACTCGTTTACCTGAAACCACTATCAATAATTTCCCCCACTCGTTATCTGTACTTAATCTAAACGTAGATTCTATGAACAAAGCTTCTTTCTAAGAACTGCACGCCTGTGGAAGTCTGTTCCGTTTTCCTGCTTTCCAACTAACTGCAATATGGTTGTTTTCAAGTCTAAAGTGAACAAATTCTTGATGATCCCCATAAGTAATCCAATTTACCAAATTTGCACTACTAATGGTTACTGACATGTTCCCCTTTACCACTGTACACTCATTAACCCTTATCCTCGAGTGGCTTCCGGACCTTGATAAGTGGTGACTCATTTGTAAAAAACACAAAATGGTAAAACAAAGAGTACATAAATTCTTGACGTATAAGTAAAAATACAAGTTTTATTGCGATAATGACATGGATATATTTGCATAAATGCACATTCTCTTCTAGTTGAGCAGACATATTCCTTATACGCCAAACCCCTATTTGTTTGCCCTGTCACGACCGAAGAGTAAGAAAGTCCATCAGTTTTTAATATCGGGAAAATCTTACTAACCAAGATAGGGGTGTTCAGGGTTGGAAAATAATTAAAATTGTTTATGGTAGAGTATATGTGGAAACGATGTTGCTTTCTCTTAACTTAAATAAGAATTCATGACATTAAACCTCATCGTCTCTATCGGCTGCAAAAACAAATCGACTGACAGTTCTCCACAATTCGTCTCTTTAATATCCCTTATTTACAAATTGTTACCTCATGTATATAAAGAAACAATCTCCAAAATTATGTTTCTCCCCATTTTCCTTCACTGATCCTATTACATAACAGGTCACACAAGGCGCAGTCGCTAGCGTGTGTAATACCTTCTATTACGGATACTGATCTAGAACCTTACTTTGGGTCGCGTCGGCATTTTCCGACAGATGACGGTAAGTTGCGGGAAAAGAAGCTGAAAAAAAGACTACTCGATAATCCAATCAGCAATCAGCTGTCAGCAGACGCAAAATTTGGTTTAAAACAAAAAACAAAAACAATTCGTTTTTATATATTTTCTAAGAAAATATTGTTTTCGATCACAGCTGTGCCCATGTTTTCGTCTTAAAAAAAACGTATTACCGTAGATCCTCTGGATACGGTTTATTAAGATTTCGATGTGGAATACGATGCTTTTCGGCCCTGATTACAGTATTTTCCCCGCCTTACAATGTTATTTATAATGTTCTTTTATTATATACATGTGTATTATATACTGTACTGTATTTTGTTACAAACTTTTCATATGTATTGTATAAAATTTGTCTAAGGCTCCGCTATACGGCGATTTTACTTTACGGTCCCAACTCCGGAACGGATTAATGCCATATCCCGGGGTTCTATCGTACTTTGAAAAATACGTGAAAAAAAAAAACATTTGATCACAGCTAGAATGCGACATTATAAAATCGGTTTCGATACATAATCAATACCGATTTCCTTAAACATAATAAAAGCAGACGCGTGACGTCCGACAGACAGAACCATTTCCGGTGTTGCGAGGAAAGATGCAAAAGGTCTTTCAGTAAAAGCCCCGTGCCCCCTCTTCTCACTATTGTTTGTTTTTTTTTTTTAACTCATTTTTTTTCACCAAGACGCCAACCTCGTCCGACTTAACTGTGGCCCCGTGTTCCGCTGGTCGGTGTTAGACGGTTTAATTAACAGCCGACAGGAACAGGGAAACCTAATTGGCAGTTCGTTACAGATTATCTGCTCCTGCATTCGGCATGTAGGTGGCGGGGAACGTTCTGGCAAGGGGCGGAGTACATGCTGAGCAAAACTACGGAGGTAAACAGTAGGATAAATCTAAATAAAATAATCAGTAATCATGTGCTCTCTCTCTCTCTCTCTCTCTCTCTCTATATATATATATATATATATATATATATATATATATATATATACAGTTAGATTTCCCCCTAACACACACACACACACACACACACATATGAAGGGGAGTATATATATATATATATATATATATATATATATATACATATA
>NC_136511.1:13503339-13508339 GCF_053919585.1 Euprymna scolopes | reverse complement strand
AATGTACACACAAACATATATATATATATATATGTACACACAAACACATATATATACATATATATATATATGTACACACAAACACATATATACATATATATACATATATATACATATATATATATATATATATATATATATATATATATATATATATATATATATATATATATAAATTCAAAATGGCATAATGGAAACATATTAAAGGTAGTTAAAGCTTCCCTTCACATTTTCGGATTTTAATCATGTCAAATCGCACTCTATTTCCTTTTAATGGATTGATTGTTGCTATTTCTTCTGATGAGTTAAAGGCTTTATAGATTCACTGATTGATATAATAATTAAGTGATGTATTTTGCGCTACGAAACAGATACTGTAAAAAAGTGTAAATGTCAACTATTCAGTTGACATTTACAATTAAAAGGAAGTAAAGGAATAAATTATATGATGATCAACACCGTGTATTTTTTAATATAGTTTTCTGTCATTTATTCACTATATATATATATATATATATATATATATATATATATATATATTCAAAGGATTAGACAGTTAAAGACGCGTTTCTCATTTTTATTTACTGTTTAATTTTTTAATTTATCGTTTGTATGTATATATGTAATGTGTGCATGTGTGTATGTGCGTACTTATATGTTTATATATTTAAGACTGACGTGGCACCTTCTCATTGGCTATACCTCCTTCACCTCCTCCTTCTTCTCCTCCTCCTCATCTACCTTCCTTCCTTCCATCCTTTTCTATTCCCCCTTTCCCCGTGCATCCTCATACTTTCACTACACCGATGAAGACTGAAGGATTGGTCGAAAATATGTACTTATAAAAAAAGTGTTTTAATTGTTTTTCATAATATTATTTTGTATTCCTGCACGTCACCAATTGAAAACGAATAAAGAAAAGTTATAAGCTTTTATACTTTTCGTATTATTTTTTATTTATATATATATATATATATATATATATATATATATATATATATATATATATATATATATATATATAATACGAACTTAAGATTTGTTGTTGGTTTTCTTTTTTTTTCCGATATTAACAACGTTAACTCTGCTAGTTTTATATTTTTCAGCTACCTTTTATGCACGTAAAAATAATATTCAATAAATAATATTTAATATATACGAACTTGGTATATATATATATATACATAAATAAATGTATATATATATATATATATATATATATATAAATATATATATAACTATTTCATTTATTCACATAAATTTACTATACGAGAGTATAGATTTATGCGTAAACTTTAAGTATTTACTTCAAAAGTGCTCAATACGTAGGTAGAGCTAGTTAGTAATTTATAAAATATATATGGCGATTAAGCTACACTGAATATTCTGCGTTTCATCCAACTATAGGATTCGTCAGGCTTATGTGCGAATTCTGTCGTTGCTTCTTGTTTTTATACATGTTGAGGATTACTAGTTGGCCAATCAGCTTTCTAGTATCCACCGCGCCCCTTCCTACCAGCCAATGGGCATGCATTTTATCAAACAAAGGATCTGTTTTAGAGCTAGGTTTGTGGTTTTAGGTGGCCGTTCTGCTTCTTTTTTTTATATACCTATAAATATACTTATGTGTACACAATAATGCACATATATATACATATATATATATATATATACACATATGCGCGTGATCGTTTATGTATATTCATGTTTATTTAATTTATTTATTTGTTTTTTTTCTATTGTTATTGTTAGTTTTAAAGCTATTTTGTATCGCTATCCTAGAGTAAGTTTTATTTTGTGAACACAGTTGTTTGCTATTTCCCGCCTACAGTTTAATAGATTTTGAGGTTCTTTAAAGTACAGGATAGAAAATTTTTCATGGAGGCATAATTTACATGGGTCGTCTAAATGTCTGCATGTGGTAGCTTGTCTTATTATTTTCCATTCGACTACCGGCGAATGTCCGCTTTCTTTTCTCACTTATATATATATATATATATATATATATATATATATATGTGTGTATATATATATATATATATATATATATATATATAAGTGAGAATGTGTGTGTAAGGACACTTCTCAACCTATATACTCAAGTATTTTTTTATCTTTATTGTGTATATAAGATATTCAGGCATGTGGAAACCTTTTTATGGGTTTTCACTTGGAAAAACGGGATGCTTATTGGTCAAAATTTAAAAATTCGTACATGGGAGTCGTCGGATATTTAACGGTTTGCTAACTGTTTCACAATTGCGCATACCCGAATAGTTGAGATAACAGATTGATTATGTTAGAAATAAGTAAACAATTTGTAAAAATTGTGTCAAGTCGGCCTTATAGTTATCGTACATGTCTCATTGTCTAAAGTTTTGGTTTCGATCTCTGCCTGAGTATTTTCCTTTTTTTCTTTTTACTTACAAGAAGGGAACTTTTTAGAACAAATATATGGAAGTGTTTATATACATAGGCGCACTAGCATGGTGGAAGTTTGATAAAGTTTGCTTGTATAAGAGGAAAACTCAGGAAGAATTTTTCTACAGTAATCATGAAAAAAGCAATGTTATAGTCATGGGTAACAGACCCACGGTATTGTGTTCCACAGACGGACAGTTATTGGAAATCAACTTTGTTCATGTAATTTTAGTTTAGTTTTATGCGCAGATAGATTGTACAGGGAAATAGCTGACGATTTCTGTTGCTAGATGAGTAGTTGTTAAGAAAGATTTGCAGGGCGGCTATAGATTGAAGCTCAGTCGAGCACCTCCACGTATACGCCAGCGTTTACGTGTGTGAGTGTGTGTGTGTGTGTGTGTGTGCGTGTGTGTTTGTGTGATATTGAATGCATGTGTACACGTGTGTGTCAGAGAAATATATATATATATATATATATATATAGAGAGAGAGAGAGAGAGAGAGACAGACAGACAGACAGAGACAGAGAGAGAGAGAGGGAGGGGGAGGGATCACAAATATAGGTACATGTGCGTGTTTGTGTGTGTGTCTCGTTTCAGCGTCTTAAGAACACACCCGCTCCTTTTCCATCTACCCCACCCGCTTCTCCCGCCCCATCCACTTTACGTACTTTTTATTTTTTATATTTGTCGCTGTTGTGCTACAAAGATCTTGGTTTGAAAACTCGGCTGTGAAACGACTGTTAACCGAATGAACCGTCGCCGCCGCCGAAGTGATCTCTTTACAGGTGAGAGTTAAAGTTCGTCCTCCTAATTAAGTGCCGTACAGTAAGGGGAGGGGTCGATCTGCGTGTCGGACGTACAATATTTTGTCACCATTTTCGGAAGACGACTTCTCCCCACCCATGTTCATTAGCTAACAAATACCATTTCAATAGACGTTGATGCACACACACACACACACACACACACCCACACATATATATACATATATAACTACTTAATTTACTCACATAAAATTAATATACGAAAGTATAGATTTATGCGTAGACTTTAAGTATTTACTTCAAAAGTACTCAATACGTAGGTAGAGCTAGTTAGTAAGTTACAAAATGTATATGGCGATTAAGCTACACTGAATATTCCGCGTTTCATCCACTCTAGGACTCTTCAGGCTTATGCCCGAATTATGTGCTTGTTTGTCGTTTTTATATGCGCATCTTCTATTGAGATTTTAGTTAGCCAATCAGCTTTCTAGTATCCACCGCGCCCTTCCTATCAGCCAATGAACATGCATTTATCGGACAAAGGCCTCTTTGACCTCTGATTGACCTGTTCCTTTGTGTGTGCTCTATTTAGCCTGGATATTTAGTTTCTTGACCTGTTTTAAATCTAGGTTAGTGGGTTTTTTTAATGTTAATTTATATATAAATATACAACGACCCATGTAGATCATGCCTTCATGAAAAATTTGCTATCCTGTACTTTAAAGAACTCCAACATCTATTAAACTGTAGAAGAGAAATAGCAAACAACTGTGTTCACGAGATAAAATTTACTCTAGGATAGCGATACAAAATAGTTTTAAAACTAACAAAAACAATAGAAAATAAACAAATAAATAAATTAAATAAGCATGAATATACATAAACATATATGTATGTACACATATATATATATATATATATATATATATATATATATATATATTTTCGAGTGAATTCTAAGTTCCAAATTCGACTAAGTCGGTGGACCAATAAAGATATCAAAGAAATGAAAAAATAAATAATTTCATGATTTATTGTTTATGTTTTTGACATTTCTTGTGTTAAAAAAGTGTCGAAACAAAAACAATTTTTTGCCACCATATTTGATTTTGAATGAGCAACATTTCTGCATTTGCCGATTCGCGATTTCCACGGAATTGTGTCAGGCTCGCTCGGTAGCTCGCGAAAATTACCGAAAACAGTCGATCAAGCGTTCCTTTATTTTTTAACGAACGCACTCCATGTCTTAAGCTAATACGAACCTACGAAGATTTTTTTTTATGGATGCATGTTTGTAATTTTCTTTATTGTATTTCCTGTTTATCAATATAATTTTCTTGTTGCGGTTTAACGTTAAGCGATCAGTCGCTTCCGGATATTCCCGTCATCCGTCGAAAAACTTCGTGGAAATCGCGGGTCACTAAATGCAGAAGTATCAAAATTTCGAAGTCGTTGTAATCAAAACAATGTGGAAATCTGTAACAATTCCGCTCCCAAAGCCAAGACGGTGACAATGAATAAAAATGGCGTAAATGGATAAAAATGGCGTAAATGGATAAAAATGGCGGAAATAGATAAAGATGGCGGAAATGGGTACAGTTGGTGCAAATTGGGAAGGATGACTACCGAGTATGAAACGAAAAACAAAACCATACAGGAAAAAATTATAGAAATGTAAAAAAAAAATTCATCATTTTTTATAATAACATAAAGCAAAGCAAAAAAGAAATGTAAAAAATAAACTTTTATAATTTTTTATTGCTTCATAATAACGCAAAAGTGTAAAAAAAAAAATGAAAATTTCTTGAAACAA
>NC_136511.1:13488339-13500839 GCF_053919585.1 Euprymna scolopes | reverse complement strand
ATATATATATATATATAATTAACTCATTTTTTTCTCCTCTGATTTTGACTTAATAGGATTGAAAATCAAGACATTTACTGCAAATGTAATATATATATATATATATGACATATTGAAAAGAATCAGAGAGGGGGAGAGAATGATTGATTAATATAGATAGTTAGTTCGATAAACAGATTGATAGATAGATATACAGCCAACTATATATATATATATATATATATATATATCAAGATTACAATTTTCAATATTAAGATTTTTATTTCTTCTTATATATATATATATATATATATATATACATATAACTATATATATATAATAAAAAATATATAGTTATATATATATATATATAATAAGAAATAAAAATCTTAATATTGAAAATTGTAATCTTGATATATATATATATATATATATATATATATATACACATATATATAAGGTAAAATTAAAAGCCAAGAACAATGCGAGATTTTTTTTTATATAGAGTAAAATTAAATGAAAACAAAAGAAATAAATTTCTTTTTTTTTGTTTTGTTGTTTGTTTTTTCTTTTTCACACAAATTTTAACTCTAAACAACAGTCATTTTTTTTCTGTTGTATTCAATGGTGTTATAAATATATATATATATATATATATGTATATATATATATATATATATATAGAGAGAGAGAGAGAGAGAGAGAGAGAGAGAGAGAGAGACAAGAGTCAAAGATATAGAAAGATTTATATATAGATCGGCACACATACAAATATTGATATTTTTGAAGAGCAGCGTGTAGAGCCTGCTATCTTAAAACGTGTTTTAAGAAAGCGGAACAAAAATCTGATGTCGGGAACATTACAACAGAAAAGCGGGTTTTGTAAATCGTTTGAAATCACACAATCAAAGACATGAACGAGTCTTATGAGGAGGCTTCTACAGCACATCTGGCATTGCTAAGTTGTCATATTTGTGGTCTAATCTGCAAATTTAAATGTAGCCTGACATGACATTCGAGGATTCAAAATATTATGATGCGATCACCTTTACAAGAAAGAAATTTTTTTATGTCACATACGTGTACTTTCATGTAGGACTAACACTGGATTAAAAAGTCACCTACGTGTACACAGACGCGCAACACATAACTGAAGAGGTGGCAAGTAGCGATCATATATATAATTTGAGGTTGCTATTTTTAAGGGTAAAGTAGATAAGATATACGGGGTGCTTGTTAGGAGAAGTAACCAGTGAAATATAACGAGGTCAATACAAGAGTGCTCAATATCTGGGTGGAGCAAGTTACACTTTAAGTTTGTCTTTACGTAAGCAGTAATGTGTTGCTACACAGTCATGAGCATGTTTCGATCTTCCAGTGTTTAATAACTAGAGACCTCTTCAGGCCAGGACGCTTATATTGAAAAGCAGAATTCTTAAGGTTTAAGTTAAATAATAAGTCTTTACTGTAAGTTCGCAATACAGGTGCAGACTTTAGAAAATCCAAGGTGTCGAACGAGCGAAAGTTGTGAGCATTGCATAAACGCTAGTTAACTGTATCTTTGTTTTTATTTCTCAAGAAGTGTCCATCGTGTAATATTCTTAAAGGGTTGACAATTACAGTTAAATAATAATAATAATAATGATAATAATAATAATGATAATAATGATAATAATAATAATAATAATAATAACAATAATAATAATAATAATATATACTTTCACTACACCGATGAAGACTGAAGGATCGGTCGAAAATTATGTACTTATGAAAAAAGTTTTTTAATTTTTTTTCATAATATTATTATTTTGTATTCCTGCACGTCACCAATTGAAAACGAATAAAGAAAAGTTATAAGCTTTTATACTTTTCGCATTCTTTTTTATTCATATATATATATATATATATATATATATATATATATATATATATATAATTGGCGTGGCCTGAATATATTCTGTGTGCATATATATATATATATATATATATATATATATATATATATATATATATATATATATATATACTCTAATAATTAAATACCTACAGACACTAGGGTTTCATCCTTGCAGGGATCATCTGTGCACGGTGTCACGATTGACGCCTGTCGAGAGATTCGTACTCCGCCAACAGACGTGGTGTTTGGCTTCATTAGCAAGGACCATTCGGCTACCAACGACCCCGAGAGATACAGTTTAATAGTGGTTGAAGATAGACGAGTATTTTCGTGAAAGACAGGACAGTGGGAATCATAGACGGGAGCTCAGACGAGCATATTCCATGAAAATAACATTAAAGCAGAGACAAGCTCGCAACGTCTCTTCTGTGGGAAAGAGGTTGCAGGGGAGAGAAAAAGGCATCCCTTACTAGGCTACGAAGTCTATTTTGAATTCTGTCAAGACAAGATAAACTGCCTCTATCAGCACCTGCACAGATGTGGTTATCCCGAGTTGCTAATCTTTTCACTTGTCGCTAACAAATATTCCCCCAAAATATTGAACGTTTCGTTTTTGTATCAACACTGGTTAGATTTTCTTTTCTTCGCATATGTTTCCATAAATTAGCCATTGGAATTTTTAGTTTTTGTTTAGTAACTTGATGTTTGGTAAACAACTGGGGCTGGCGGCGTTGATTAAACCTAATGTGTTTTCAATAAGTTTCCAGACTTTTATCGGATAGGAATTTTTATTGATAGTACACAAATTAAACTTTAGTCCCCTTGAAAGTAATCTCCTCCGGCTGCAATTCACTTGCTGTACCGTTCAAACAACTTCTGGAAAACCACATGGAATCCTCTTGTGTGAATTTGTCAATGACATTGGTCACAGCCAGTTTCATCTCCTCAATTGTAACATAACGACAAGCTCTACGATTTTCAATAAGTTTAGGGAATAACCAAAAGTCAGAGGAGCTAAATCTGAACTATAAGGAGGAGATGTCTTGATGGCCATCTTGGTCAAATAGTCTCTGACAAGGATGTAACACCCTTGGGACAAATTTCACAAAAATTTTCCGCATCTTCTGTTCCCCGTGGATGATTGCGTGCACAGTTTCAACACTAACATAAAAATGTGCACTTATTGTCTCCATAGACAAACGAGATCCTTAACCATGCAATTATTTATTTGGCCAATCAGCTATGGCGTTCTGATTTCCCAACTCTTCCAACACACCTCATCATTCCTCAGGAGTCGATATCTTCCTTGAATCTCTTATGCCACTCAAAAACTGATGATCGATTCATGCAAAATGGCGCAATAGCCGTCTGAACCATTCCATACGTGTTTTTTGGCAGTTTTTCCAAGGTAAAATATAATTTTATTGAATGATTTTCTTCTACAATGTCCTCATGTACGGACTGCATTTAAAAATTTACTAACTGCGATAATCTTAAGCTTGTAAATCATGTTTACATGCTTTTTTTTAATAAATATTGGCCGCTACTTTGAAAGTGCTCCATTTCTTTCTTCTGACCTGTCATAATTGTCACTTTTTGTCCCCCTGATAATTGCGAAAACATTAAACACTAGTCTGTAAGTATAAGAATATATATATATATATATATATATATATATATATATATATATATGTATAAAGTAAGTTATAAAATGTATATGGCGATTAAGCTACACTGAATATTCCGCGTTTCATCCACTCTAGGACTTGTGCATAAGCCTGAAAAGTCCTAGAGTGGATGAAACGCGGAATATTCAGTGTAGCTTAATCGCCATATACATTTTATAACTTACTAACCAGCTCTACCTACGTATTGAGCACTTTTGAAGTAAATACTTAAAGTTTACGCATAAATCTATACTTTCGTATATTAATTTTATGTAAGTAAATTAAGTAGCTATATATATATATATATATATATATATATATATATATAGTGTTATAATGGAATAATTCCAGGAGGAAATCCGGGTATGAGAGCTCAATGTGGTAAACAGAGCAATAACATAAAAATATAACACGGAAATTACATAATTATTATTATTATTATTATTATTATATATATAAATATATATATATATATATATATATATATATTTATATATATATATATATATATATATATATATATATTTATATATATAAGGTAGTCTCTGTGTGCATGGATTCGGAAGGGATTGCACTGATTATTTTTGATAGGAAGATTCTTGCTGTGTCTGGGAGTGTTCTTATCTTACGTAGATTTTTGTATCGGAATGCGTCTGATCAGTATCAAAGATCAACCAAGGTTAACACTTTTATACAACCTAACGTCACAAGTGCATTTAAGAAGTTTTAAAACCGCACAAGCATAACGGCTTAGCCGATATAATCAACAGCAAATTCTTTTATAAAACAGAAACGCGTTCGAAATAAATCTGTCTTTTTAGCACAATTGAACCATGACTTTTTTTTTTTTTTTACACAGTGATCACCACTTATCAAGGCCCGGAAGCCACTCAGGGATAAGGGTTATTGCAAGTACATTACGTTAGTGTGGAGATTTTATGAAGTGTTTACTTAAGGAGGCTGTTCATTAGGAATTTGTTAACGTTGGACTTGAAGACATCCAAGTTGTAGTCTGGTGGGAAGCAGGCAGACAGAACAAAGTTCCACAGGCGTGCAGTTCTAAGAAAGAAGCTTTGTTCATGGAATCCACGTTTTGATTTAGGCACAGATATAGAGTGGGGGAAATTTTTCACAGTGGATTCAGCTAGACGGGTGTTTTTCGTGAAAGATTGGCGAGAGGGGACCAGAGATTGGAGTTCAGACGAGCACCTGCCATGAAAATAACGATGAAACAAGGATAGGCTCGCAACGTCTCTTCTGTGGGAGAGAGGTTGCAGGGTAGAGAAAAGGGCATCCCCCACTAAGCCACGAAGTCTATTTTGTACTCTGTCAAGGCAGGATAGGCTGTTTTTAGCAGCTCCTGCCCAGATATGACAGCAGTATTCCATCCTTGGACGATACGACTTGATACTCGACCTTTTGTACGTTTAACTAAAATTCAAGTGATTTGGTAAAAATAATTTCATAACACCAACTCATGTTTCTTTGATAAGACAGGGGCGCTGTTCGAAATAAATATTGATGTTTAGAGCACAATTGTATCATGAAACTTGGCTTTTTTTGTATTTTAAACTTTTAGTGAAGCCATTACCTACAGATAGTTTGATAAAATTCAACTGTAGATTTTCTACAGTGCAATGGAGACTATAATGTATTGTGGACGAAGTCACTGCGAGGAGGCATGTGAAGCTTCCTCTCGGTACACTGTCGGTGGTAGGCCATCAACAAGAACAGGTGATCGGTCGATTTGATTTTAAAAAATGCGATGTCATTGATTTCGATGACAATAAAAGTAAAGAAGGTTGGACATTTGTTTATTTTAATTGAATCCAGGACATAGTCGGGTCTCCCTGCTATTCTATATATATATATATATATATATATATATATATATATATATATATATATATATATATATATAGAATGCTCCCTCTCATATTGGGAAGTGATATTAATTACTATTAGCGTATGAAGCGATGCTCTTTGTGTAAACACTTTCAGCTTAGGTATTTAGACAATGTCAAAACATTGTTAATTCATTGCCCGCATAGCAGCAGCCGTATAGCGCAACGGTTAGAAGCTCCGACTAGCTTGAGGTAGTTGCTTGTCTAGCGGCACTGATGAGCTGTGAAACAGTGAAACAGTACTGTATATGGATGACTATATATATATATATATATATATATATATATATATATTTAAGTGGACCGTACTAAGTAGTATAAGATGTGGGCGAGGTATTCACAGAGATTAGTATGTAATGCAAAAACTAATACAAGTTTACTTACATCAACGATCAGTTTGGCATGAATCTCACATTTTAAGTCAACGTGCCGTAACTTTTGCCCGTTTTTCAGTTAGAAGCTTTTGTGATATCGATATTATATTAGGTATTGGAGTCAAAATCGTTCACAAATCAAATCACTCGGAGAAACGAATATTTAAATAAATCGACTAGAAAATTAAGACTAGAGAAACTTCCGAAATTTGTGCGCGATATATAGTCTTGGAAGCCATTTACGCGGCAAACTTGAGAAACAGAAGAAGGCGACTCTATTTGGTTTACGGGAGAAACGCGTCTCGGTGTATCGTGCTTTAGGTAAATTATGTTTCTAGTCTAATGCGACCTTTGCCAATATATAACGAAACCAAAAACATTTTAAAAACACAACACAAAACAATTTAAAAAACCAAAACAAAAAAACAGAGTCGCAGATTTCGCGGTCCGTAATGATGCAATTTGCGAAAGAGCATCAAGGCATGTTGTTCGACAGACAGGAAAAAAAGAGGGTAGGTTGGGGGGGGGGGTCTAAGAGTTAAGTACGGCTGTTACGAGCTGAATCTGGGGATAGGTGTGGTGCGCCCTGGAAACTGATATTGTTTTCTGCGTACACCGGGGTGAAGGAGGGGGGTAATGAACGCGTCATTTGCTTCCGATACGGAAAGTTCTCCGACGACCATTAACGAATCTGTTTGGAAATCTTCATGGATGTATAAGTTTTAAAAAAGAGATCTGCTCGCAGACCGAATCAAATGAATAGTATATATATATATATATATATATATATATATATATATATATATATATATATATATATATATATATATACAAATCTCTCCCTCTATATATATACATATATATATATATATATATATATATATATATATACTATCAGGCCGGTCGGCCGGCGTTGCCCGGTCGTAAAATACTTATAAATTTTATATTTTAATTAATGCAGAATTCTTATTTATTATCCTTATTTATTATAAACGGAAATACCATAGGAAGGTATACCGTGTGTAGGTATACCGTGTGTAGGTATACCGTACGTATCTCTTTTTAAATATCTGTTTCGTAGGTTGACAAACAAAAATCCGATGACTTCTACGTACCAGCCGTTTTCCCTGATGAAAACTGATTAACAAATGTTTCATAAGTCTGAATACTCTATCTACCAAGTTCCAAGTTTGTAAATTTAAAATTCGTTGAGTATATACGTTGAGAAGTGTCCTCACATTTTCACTCATAACGTCAAACAGTTCACGTTGTCTTCTAGGATAGTTAGGTCAAGTTTGTGAAGGCTTTTTAAGCATGAAAACAATGTTATTTGTTTGTTTGTTTGTTTGTTTTTTGTATTTGATATTTTATTTTTTTTATGTTTCAAGCGGTCCTCCGCTCGTGTTCAAAAAAAAAATGTCGAAATGAAAATCAAAGACATTAAAAAAAATGGAAATTTGTCTTTTGGACAGGGTTCATTTCTGGCATAATTGTTCACGTTAATTATTTTTACCATTTGTAGAAAAATGTTTTTTTTTTGCAACACATTGGCGTTCATTTCAAATATATATAAATATATATATATATATATATATATATATATATATATATATATATGTATAATACTGAATTTTATCGTGCCTGAACAACACGAAAATAGGTAAATATATAAATCTTTAAAAAAAAACATTGCAATGATGCGATGTAGGTAAAATATTTTCGCTTGTTTTCTTTTCCTTATTAACGGAAATGGTTCGCATAATGTTTTATTGTTAAAGTGTTTTTTATTCAATAAGTCTGAAGAAAGGCTATTCATGTGAAAATTTTCAAACAACATAATGTTTGAATTTGTCCAAATAGTCTTGAAACAATTGTAACTAACGATGAAATACACAATTTGTTACTATCAACCCATTTTTTGAAGTCATTATTTTTGTTAAAACAATATATGAATGCTCAATTATGAAATATGATAATTTTCTAGCTTACAGTTTAAGTCATCTCTTTTTGGCTTAAAATTTATTGGTATATGAACGATTACTGAATTATATAAACCCAGTAAAATTCGGAATACTACAAATAAGACTATATATATATATATACATACATATATATACATATATATATATATATTTATACAATACTTGATTTTATTAGTATTTGATTGTGCCTGAACAACACTTATATAAACTAAAGACTATACATGTAATATGAGTTGTGGAACGATAGTAAGATGGTAATCCCCCAAAGAAAATAAATTAATTAATTAATTGCCAAAAGTTATAATTACGAACTGATTATTTCCTATAGCCATTTAGATGCAACCAACAATATACTTCCTATAGAAATAGCAATCTTGCCTACAAAAAAAATGGCTGGTATTCTCCGATAGGGGCTCTCCTGGCAAGCAGCAATAAATAAAACCACTTTTTAAAATGGTAGCGCAAAACTTAGGAAAGTTGACCGCCTAGAATTGCATCGGACCAGCAGTACATCAAAAACCTTTAAATGATTGTCTGGGGATTATTAGTTAATTTCCATTGCAAGAACTTACACACCAGGGTAAGAAAGTGCGATTAAGACATCAGCACCCCGGAAGAGGGGCACTCTGACCTGCAAAAAGTGCCTGGGCAGGCTCAGTACCATTCCCCGGGAAGGCGCTCCAGGCGATGAGCAATAGACTAACCCCATCTCAAAATGAAAAGGCAGAGCCTGGGAGGGTTGCCCTCCTATAACTGCACAGGAACAGCATTACACCGCAATCAACAGGGGCCAAGTCACTATAGAAATGGTCTAATCTCTGTTGACTTTGGGGCCGAGGATAGAAATCCCGGGCTGAGTTTAATAATCGCCTGGACTTTGTTGGATTTGGGACCGAGGGACGGATATTCTATGCTTTCCTAAAGGACTCTCCTTTCATCACAAAAAAAACAGAGGATAAATTTATAGAAAGATGGCATATGGATGATCAGAGATCGTAAAACCAAAATACGTGGAAAAAAACTATGAAGAAAAAAGAACAAAAACAACCGAAAAAAACTAAATTATCGATCCAAATATTTACCAAAAGCTTGAAAGTTCAAGATTGAAAAACATACAGCATGAAAATCGCGCTATCGTCGGAATCGTCCGGGCTGATTAAAGAAAATGCGGGAAGCTGCCGAACAAACATTTCGTGAGTTATTTTTCGTACCAACGCTGACCATTTTTCAATAGAAAATATATGATTTCTCCCAATATGAAGGTAATTCAATGAAAAACAAATTGAAAATGGAAACAATTTCAATGAAAAATAAACTGACAATGAATATAATTATTGGTTGCGAATTATCTGAAAGTTTTAACGAAACGTTTTTAAAATTAAATCCAAATAAAAAAAAACATTCATTATAAAGTAAGTTTAATGATTAATTATCTATTTCTTTTTTAAATAACAAAAAAAAAACTGACCAAACAATTTATTTGTCTCTTTATGACTTTTTTTTAATTCATATATATATATATATATATATATATATATATATATATATATATATATATATATATATGTAAAAGAGATTTAGAAGGCTGTCACAATGCGAGGAATGAATTATAGTCGCTGTTGGTAAGAGGAGACGAGAACAAGTGGCGATTTACAACTCAATAAGTACATATATATATATATATATATATATATATGTTTTACTATTATTATTATTATTTTTTTTTTTAATATATATATTTATTCAGTTGTATGGTAAAATGTCTTACTTGTTTTCATGCGACGTGTTCCATAATAATTTCGGAAAAATTTTCCCTTTTCAAATGGTGTGCGTAACAAGTCGATTCAAAGCATGCTGGATGAGATATATATGTATATATAAAGCAGGCTCCTTCAGTCTTGGATTGACTATAGATACCCACGAAAGATTGATTGCGCGTGAAATTTTTGTGGCAGCAGGTGCGGAATCTCCAACGACACCTCTCCTGAGACGACATCGTTAAATACTAGTGACAAGTTAAGTATATGTACACGACGACTGGAAACAAATACAGTGATAAGTGGAGAGCACAGACAGTGCCTAGACTTCCGAAATGGTCACGATCTAGTATTAACCAGGTTCAACATTGCTTAACCGGTTTTCTGACGAGAACCACTGTGTGAACGCGATTATATATATATATATATATATATATGTATGCATGCACATATATATGTATGCATGTATATATATATATATGTATGCATGTATATATATATATATGCATGTGTATATATATATCGAGGTTTCTCGACGGTAATTCTTAGCCTGAAGACGTAATCCCCCAACGCGGGTGATTACAGAAACATGTATGCACATATGTAGCCATTAATGTTTGTATAAATAAATTTAATACATATATATATATATGTATGCATGTATATATATATATATATATATATATATATATATGTATGCATGTATATATATATGTATGCATGTGTATATATATATCGAGGTTTCTCGGCGGTAATTCTTAGCCTGAAGACGTAATCCCCCAACGCGGGTGATTACAGAAACATGTATGCACATATGTAGCCATTAATGTTTGTATAAATAAATTTAATACATATATATATATATATATATATATATGCATGTGTGTATGTATGTATATGAACCCTTTGTCGGGGTCAACAGCCAACTAGCACCGTGTTTGTTTGTGTGTTTGGATGTGTGCGTTGGCGTGGAGAGGGCTCCAGTAAGCCGTGGTGAAGGCAACGTTGCTCGGAGAAGCAAATCTCTGATTTAAAAAAAACATAAGGCGGGAAACCAGTAGCCGCATTAAGCTGGTCTGCAGTTTAACTTGTTGCTGACTATCTTGCTCTTGCTTGTTGCTGGATCTCAACATTTTGAACCGAGAGAGAGAGAGAGAGAGAGAGAGAGAGAAACTTAGCTGTCGTACAAAGCTAAGACTCTGTGACATCATCTGTGTATAGATACTCCCTTAGGCATTTTTCTATTAAAATGGTCCTGTGGCGATGGAAGTTATTTTCGGGCTCATGGAATTTAAGTGTCTGAGGGAGTGGCACTCGCCTGACAAGACGTTGCAGTCGTCATCATCATATGTATATATATATATATATGCATGTATGCATATATATGTACATGCATGTGTGTATATATATATATATATATATATAGAGAGAGAGAGAGAGAGAGAGAGAGAGAGAGAGAGAATTTATTGCTGTGAGTCCAGAATGAATTTACATTTTGTTTCTGTTAGAAAGATATCCTCTGATATTGATTTATTATATATATATATATATATATATATATATATATATATATATATATATATATATATATATATATATATATATATATATATATATATATATATATAATAAATCAATGATAGAAAACAAGCATTTTTTATGATTATTTTATATTAGGTTTCAAGCGCTCAGCTTTTCGGTACCTTCCGGAGGTTTCCGTAAATCACCCGAGCAATTCCGTCGAGTGTGTATTTCTTATGCTGCACGAGTACCAAAGTAAATGACCTCGAACTAGATTAGCAATAGGTGGCTTCTGACTTCTCCAAAAACATATGTAAGAAATATCTTGTCAAAAAATTATCAGTAAATGGCAGACTGATATAGCCTAAACCATACATTTTTCAAACTAAAACATGTTCCACCATTTTTATGCTTGCTTGGAAAAATTAAAATCACATGTACCTGATACTAAATTTTATGCCCCAGTTTTTATTAAAATATAAAACATTTACTTGATACAAAAAGGTTTCCAGAATTTGCCGTTCTAATCTTCAAAAAATCTTAAGAATAAAATTTAGCATTCATTAATAAAAATCAAAAATATGTTAAGATGGTGCTTGCGAAAAAAAAAATATATCAAATATTCTAAAAATGAGGCAATATTTATTTTCCTCCTTAACTCAAGCTGTTTCACGCCTTGTCTTAAGCCATTTACACGAAAGACATTGATGCAAGAAGGATTAGATTCCTGCATCACTGCTAATGCCTTGTATGAAATTAAATTAAACTTAATATTATCCACATACTCAGCATTCCTCCTAGTAAGAACCATTTCGAAGTTTACTTTTCACTCCCACACACACCATATATATATATATATATATATATATATATATATATATATATATATTTATATATATATATATATATATATATATACGTAAATTGAATAAAATCACAACCTACATGAATAGAAATTCACTTATTTTGGCGTTAAGCTCTTACAGCTGTTTCGTGAAAGGATGGACAATTACTGCAAATCTTCCATCCAGTCACTCCTCAGAGACGCTTACAACTATTTCCAACTAGCTTTTCAATCCGTTGTGAACACGTTTATTTTTTCCCTCCATATCAAATGGAGCTCGTATTTATACTTAGTTTTTAGTTTCGTACAACCCTTACAGTCAAGAACATCCTCCTATAATTTTGTTTTTAGCCTATTTTGGGGGCACTATTTTAAATGAGTCTCACTTTTTAATGATATTCTAATTTACTTTTAGCTTTTATTAAGATTTCGCGGGTTCAAGGAACGAATGAGAAATTGATCAAACCCTCAATTCAGGATCCAGGATAGAATATGTACAATAAAACATGGATTTGGGGTTTTAAAAAAAATGGGGGATTATATGTAAGTTAGTAAAACAATAAAAACTTCATTAT
>NC_136511.1:13453339-13485839 GCF_053919585.1 Euprymna scolopes | reverse complement strand
TGATTTCAAGTTCAAATAACAGTTACAGCAGGAATTGGAATACACCCTACTAAAGCCTGATTGTCACAGTTGGTTAATTTTAAAATCTGGAAGTGAGGATACTTTAGAATGATTATGCTAAAAAATTCTCTTTTAAACTTGGGAAATGCCACAAAACGTATGGAATGATTCAGACTGCTTTGGGGCTATCTTGCATGAATCTAAAATCAGTTTTTGAGTGGCATAAGAGATTCAAGTAAGACATGGAGTCCGTGAGGGATGGTGAGAGGTGTCGGAGGAGTAAGGAAATCAGAACACTAGAGTTGATTGGCCAGATAAAGTATTTCACGGATAAAGACCGTCTGGTTTCTATAGAGACAATTAGTTCACAGTTGTATGTCAATAAAGGAACTATACACCCAATTATCTGTGGGGAACTGAAGATGCGGAAGATTTGCGCGGATCCACTTGTCCACAACTCCATCCTTGTTACAGATTACTTGACCAAGACAGTTACTCATACTCCCTATAGTCCAAACCGTGCGCTCTGTGAGTTTGGTTATTCCCTAAGCTCAAGGAAAACCTTAGAGGCTGTCGTTATGGGACGAGTGAGGAGATGAAAAAGACTGTGACAAGGGCCATTGACACGTCAACACAAGAGGAGTTTTATGGGAGCCTCCTAAAACTTGTTGGAACGGTACAGCAAGCGCATTGCAGCCGGAGGAGATTACTTCAAAAGGAACTAGAGTTCCATGTGTGTAGTATCAATAAAAGTCCCCATACGAAATACGTCCGAAACATTATTGAAGGCACCTCGTACTAGCTGTACATACCCGGCGTTGCCAGGTAAAAACATATTGCCGGGCGGTGGGTTTAATTATAAACTATTAAATAAATTCAATTTAAAAAAATACATTATCTTTATATGATATTTCTAAATGGAATACTTAAAACAATTCTACTAATTTTGTACTAAAAATTTTAAGCTAATTCTTAATACAAGTTTTCTTAATGTAATATCGATACCTCAGTTCAGTCACGAAAGAGAAATGATATCCCCTGTAAATGCACCTGCGTGTGTAATTGTGAGGCAAGGATTGCGCATTCCACAACCATCTCCTGACTCGGCACTAATCTAGTGTCAAGGAAAAGTCCAGGACGGTTGGAAACAATGCAAAGATAAGCGGAGAGCACATACACACCTAGAAGTCCCAAATGGTCACCCATCTAGTATTGGCTATGTTCAACGTTGCTTAATGTAATATGCAAATAAGACAACCTCCTGGATTTTAATTCCTTAATGATAAATAGTATATATAGAAACCATATATATGTCTATTTTTAGTATTAAAATCTATTTGTGAAACAGTGTATCTTTTGTATATGCAGTGTAACCCGGATATAAGAGACCCGTATATAAGAAAAACGGAGACTTTCTCTGGTCCCAAATTAGAGTCTGTATTAACGTACAGGCGTACCCGTATATAAGAAAACCCGACTATAAGTGTCTACCCGGATATAAGAGAGTTATACCCCCCCCTGATAAGAAGTCTGATATATCCGGGTTACACTGTATTAAACAAATTGCGAACAAACAAACAAACAGGAACACAACTTTATTATAATAGATATATGTGTGTATTCTGCATAGCTTGGATATTGTTTATGAATGAATAATCTATTTTTTTTCTTTGCAGGGATTTTTCCGGCGCACCCTAAAGAAACAGTTGGTATACACACCCTGCAAGACGGGATCACAGTGTCGGATTGATCAAATCACACGGAATAAATGTCAATATTGTCGCTACCAGAAATGTCTCAACGCTGGTATGTCCCAAGACGGTCAGTATCACCTAGTTATGTCTTGTCATATAAAAGAAATGATCATTTTTACTGAAAAAAAAATGAATTTGTCATCGAATATGAATTTGTTATCGAAAGAGTTGACTCTTTTGGACATATACGTATTCCGTTTTTCAGTTGTAACGTTTCAAACATTTCAGTTTGCTTTCAATTTTAAGCCGAGTTTTATTCAATAAAAATAAATTCATTCTTTTTTTACCTAATATTTTTTTTGTTTTTACTTGCCTCCCCACGAGGACAGAGTAAGTCGGTTTTTAATGTGAAAGGAAACCAGCTCCCCGAAAGGGCACTCTGGTTAGTAAAAAAAATGTATCAGTCATGAAAGATTTCTCCTTAAGTAACCTAGACTAAAAAAGTGAAGTGTAATATACAGATACTACAAGTGTAATAAAAGTGAAGTGTAATATACAGATGCTACAAGTGTAATAAAAGTGAAGTGTAATATACAGATACTACAAGTGTAATAAAAGTGAAGTGTAATATACAGATGCTACAAGTGTAATAAAAGTGAAGTGTAATATACAGATATTTCAAGTGTAATAAAAGTGAAGTGTAATATACAGATATTACAAGTGTAAAAAAAGTGAAGTGTAATATACAGATACTTCAAGTGTAATAAAAGTGAAGTGTAATATACAGATACTTCAAGTGTAATAAAAGTGAAGTGTAATATACAGATACTTCAAGTGTAATAAACGTGAAGTGTAATATACAGATACTTCAAGTGTAATAAAAGTGAAGTGTAATATACTGATACTACAAGTGTAATAAAAGTGAAGTGTAATATACAGATACTACAAATGTAATAAAAGTGAAGTGTAATATACAGATACTACAAGTGTAATAAAAGTGAAGTGTAATATACAGATACTACAAGTGTAATAAAAGTGAAGTGTAATATACAGATACTACAAGTGTAATAAAAGTGAAGTGTAATATACAGATACTACAAGTGTAATAAAAGTGAAGTGTAATATACAGATACTACAAGTGTAATAAAAGTGAAGTGTAATATACAGATACTACAAGCGTAATAAAAGTGAAGTGTAATATACAGATACTACAAGTGTAATAAAAGTGAAGTGTAATATACAGATACTACAAGCGTAATAAAAGTGAAGTGTAATATACAGATACTACAAGTATAATAAAAGTGAAGTGTAATATACAGATACTACAAGTGTATTAAAAGTGAAGTGTAATATACAGATACTACAAGTGTAATAAAAGTGAAGTGTAATATACAGATACTACAAGCGTAATAAAAGCGAAGTGTAATATACAGATACTACTAGTGTAATAAAAGTGAAGTGTAATATACAGATACTACAAGTGTAATAAAAGTGAAGTGTAATATACAGATACTACAAGTGTAATAAAAGTGAAGTGTAATATACAGATATTACAAGTGTAATAAAAGTGAAGTGTAATATACAGATACTATAAGTGTAATAAAAGTGAAGTGTAATATACAGATACTACAAGTGTAATAAAAGTGAAGTGTAATATACAGATACTACAAGTGTAATAAAAGTGAAGTGTAATATACAGATACTACAAGCGTAATAAAAGTGAAGTGTAATATACAGATACTACAAGTGTAATAAAAGTGAAGTGTAATATACAGATACTACAAGTGTAATAAAAGTGAAGTGTAATATACAGATACTACAAGCGTAATAAAAGTGAAGTGTAATATACAGATACTACAAGTATAATAAAAGTGAAGTGTAATATACAGATACTACAAGTGTATTAAAAGTGAAGTGTAATATACAGATACTACAAGTGTAATAAAAGTGAAGTGTAATATACAGATACTACAAGCGTAATAAAAGCGAAGTGTAATATACAGATACTACTAGTGTAATAAAAGTGAAGTGTAATATACAGATACTACAAGTGTAATAAAAGTGAAGTGTAATATACAGATACTACAAGTGTAATAAAAGTGAAGTGTAATATACAGATATTACAAGTGTAATAAAAGTGAAGTGTAATATACAGATACTATAAGTGTAATAAAAGTGAAGTGTAATATACAGATACTACAAGTGTAATAAAAGCGAAGTGTAATATACAGATACTACAAGTGTAATAAAAGTGAAGTGTAATATACAGATACTACAAGCGTAATAAAAGTGAAGTGTAATATACAGATACTACAAGTATAATAAAAGTGAAGTGTAATATACAGATACTACAAGTGTAATGAAAGTGAAGTGTAATATACAGATACTACAAGTGTAATAAAAGTGAAGTGTAATATACAGATACTACAAGTGTAATAAAAGTGAAGTGTAATATACAGATACTACAAGTGTAATAAAAGTGAAGTGTAATATACAGATACTATAAGTGTAATAAAAGTGAAGTGTAATATACAGATACTACAAGTGTAATAAAAGCGAAGTGTAATATACAGATACTACAAGTGTAATAAAAGTGAAGTGTAATATACAGATATTACAAGTGTAATAAAAGTGAAGTGTAATATACAGATACTATAAGTGTAATAAAAGTGAAGTGTAATATACAGATACTACAAGTGTAATAAAAGCGAAGTGTAATATACAGATACTACAAGTGTAATAAAAGTGAAGTGTAATATACAGATACTACAAGCGTAATAAAAGTGAAGTGTTATATACAGATACTACAAGTATAATAAAAGTGAAGTGTAATATACAGATACTACAAGTGTAATAAAAGTGAAGTGTAATATACAGATACTACAAGTGTAATAAAAGTGAAGTGTAATATACAGATACTACAAGTGTAATAAAAGTGAAGTGTAATATACAGATACTACAAGTGTAATAAAAGTGAAGTGTAATATACAGATACTACAAGTGTAATAAAAGCGAAGTGTAATATACAGATACTACAAATGTAATAAAAGTGAAGTGTAATATACAGATACTACAAGTGTAATAAAAGTGAAGTGTAATATACAGATACTACAAGTGTAATAAAAGTGAAGTGTAATATACAGATACTACAAGTGTAATAAAAGTGAAGTGTAATATACAGATACTACAAGTGTAATAAAAGTGAAGTGTAATATACAGATACTACAAGTGTAATAAAAGTGAAGTGTAATATACAGATACTACAAATGTAATAAAAGTGAAGTGTAATATACAGATACTACAAGTGTAATAAAAGTGAAGTGTAATATACAGATACTACAAGTGTAATAAAAGTGAAGTGTAATATACAGATACTACAAGTGTAATAAAAGCGAAGTGTAATATACAGATACTACAAATGTAATAAAAGTGAAGTGTAATATACAGATACTACAAGTGTAATAAAAGTGAAGTGTAATATACAGATACTACAATTTGAGGTATTACATATTTATTCAAGCCAAAATTACAATGCAGGTTCAAACTGATACAAAAACTTAGGCACAAGGCCAACTCAAAAGGGGGGGGGTCATTTGTCATCCTTGTCACTCCAGAACTAAAAAGAAGTTTCTCTTATCTGGTATCTTCTTTAATGATGAAACCGCATTCACCCTTTCGTACTGGGGGACGTTCTAATTAGAGCCCAATTCTTTCCAAGAACCCTTTTTTATAGACGGGCAATCTATAAATCAATAAATAAATAAAAAATTTAAAAAAAAAATTTTTTAGATTTAAAAAAAAAATTTTAAATAAAAATAATTTAAAAAAAAATTAAAAATTAAAAAAAAATATATAAGAAAATAAAAATAATTTTTTTTTTTTTTTAATTTAAAAAAATAATAAAAATTTTTTTTTTTAAATAAATAAATAAAAAATTTTTAAAAAAACAGGCTCTACATATTAATACGATGGAATTCTTTATATTATCACCGCCTGGAAAATGATCTAATTTCAAAAAACAAAAAACAAAAAAAAAACAAAAAAAAAACAAAAAAAAACACTAATGGAGACCCTAATCGACAGTTAAATCATATGTAAATAGAGTGGGCACCCAACAAAACGATTTGCATTTATCTCAAGAAAAGAAATGTTTTTTTTTTATTTAACAACTAGCGGGAAGGATCGGCCTTGCCCGGGATTTTGCTGATTGCATATTGCCTGCCTTATAATATAAATGCAAACCTTTTATCATTAAGAGTTTATATGTATTACTATATTTTTAGAAGGGATACATTATATTGATACTGCCAGAGAGACCCGACGTTACCTTGGATTTAATGAGGATCACCGAATGTGCCACGCGTTCAATCGTTTATTGTCATCAAAGTGGGTGAAATCGCCCTTTTTTTTTTAATCAAATCCATCCACTATCTGCTTTAGTCATGAACCCATCCCAGTGCACTGAGAGAATCCTTCACATGCCTCTCCGTAATAACTTAGTCCATAGTTCGTTGTTGTTTACAGTCGACTGTTGATTTCAGAAATGTATTTTTATACATTGACTTTAATTAAAGTTTAAATGCAAATGTCAAGTATCATGGTTCAATTGTGCCTTTATCAGAAACATTCATTTCAAATGCGCCCTACTTTATTAAAGAACCTACTGTTGATATTTTTTTACGGTGGGCCCTCCTGCTTCCAACGTGCTACAACTTTTCAAATGCGCTTGTTATGTTAGGCTATATAATGGTATTAAGTTGGGTCCAAATCGAACTGTTACTTCTTTAATCGGATTTAATTGATGATCAATTGTTGATATTTATCGGAGGCATTCCGATTAAAACCTATCTAAAAAAAACACTCCCATACACGGGAGGTACATTTTTGTGAAATTTCAAACCTAATCTGCCCAGACATTTCGGCCTCTATAGGGAACGCACAAATACACAGATACACACAAAGTGACACATAGACAAAGTTTTTTTTATGTGCGTATATATATATACGCATTCAGCCATATACTATATCTTTATATATATATATATATATATATATATATATATATATATTATGCTTAATTAAGGAGTAATGTTGCCCTTTTCCTGCTAAACAAACAAGACGGCGTTTAGAAAATTCTTTTATGTGAAAAACGGAAACTGGCTGAAAGTAGTACAAAATATAAAACGAATACTTAATATACTGAACATATTTTTTTTAATTTATATTACGAAGAAACAGTTTTATTTATTTTAAAGGACATTTAAAATGTTCAAGATTTATGTATTCATTTCATTTTTGGGGCCTTTTATCCTCATCCTTATAGTTGTTTTTTTCTCTCTGGCCTTTTTCACAAATTATGAAACCTAATCTCAAAGGATTAAAAATAAATAAATAAATAAATAATTAAAAAATATATAAGTAAAAAAATTAAATCAATAATACCATTCGGTACAAAACCGACGATTGAAAATCAGATAAGAATACAAAATTATGACCATAAAATCAAATCTCCATCGCTTTCTGGGGCTCGTGGCGCAGTGGATAGAGGCGTTGAGTCTCTACGGATACAGGTGAGCATTGTCTAAGATATCAGTTCTAATCCTAACCAAAGCAGGCCGGGGATTAGTTAGTGAGACACCAACAACTATGAGAGGCAAGAATCACTGAGGATAGATGCACAAGACTCAGCATTCCTATCCCGTCGCGATTAACCACCTGAAGAAGGCCAGAGGATGTGTTAGCCGAAACGTGGTCAAACAACAACTATGAAAATGAAAATAACAATCGGCAAAAAATGAATACAAAAATTAGTATGCTTATCTATTTACTAGTAGTTCCGCCCGGCTTTGCACGGGCACTATGTGCTGTTCATAACTTTGTGTGCATATGTATTCAGACATAGAGCAAGATTTTTAATCGGTTTTGGCCGAAAATTTGACTGCCAAGGGGTAAAACTTCCACAGATTTGACCTTTGCGGTCTCTAGCAAAATATTCAGCCAATTTAGGCCTAAACATTTGAAATTTTACCATAAAGGGTATTCAGATTGCAAACTTTTAAATAGTTTTGGGCAAAAGTTTGGCTGCCAATAGATCAAAGTGAAAGAGCTGACCTTTGCAGATTCTACCAAACTTCTCTGCCAATTTTGGGTCTAAACACTTGAAATTTTAGATGTAGGTTACCTGGACATGAGTCAAATTTTTAAACATATATATATATATATATATATATATATATATATATATATATATATATGCACATAGACTTATAGACAGTATATAGGCCCGAGCAAAGCCGGGCTGAACTGCTAGTATTTCCTAAATTTCGGTTTCTTTAAAGAATTGTAAAATATTTTAGAGGGCATCAGGGAAACAAAACTCGACGAGACTTTTGTTGTAAAGTTTAGAAAGGACAGGACTAGCTCAGCAGAGCATTTCTTTATTAAGTAGAAGATCATATAAATATATCTATGCGTATATATTTATTTTTCTCGTCAAATTTCAGTGTTTGAACTCAATAGAGATGAGTAAATATCTCATTTAAATATTCAAATATTTCAGATTTGCATAAAATTCGATCAATTGTCCTAATGACTATGTGACCATGTAACGTGGTTACTGTCGTAGCTAAAAACAAGCAAAAATAAATAAAGCTGACTCGGCATTTTTTTTCTGTTTTAACACAAGTCTTTTATTACCGGTACTTTCCAAACACTGTCTGTTTATTGTTTTTTTTTTTTTCTAACTGCTCATTTCGTTTGCCATGAGATTAACAAAACCCTTTTGCCTTGACACCAGCTTTAAAGTTTCTCGGCGCTACTGCGGGGCCACACGTCCATCTCACCAGGTTGCTGTTTCTTTTCCCCGTAGACTACACACGTCCATCTTTTACAGCGCGGACTTTTCTTCTCCCCGACCACGAACTGCTTTTCCTTTAATTTTTTTTTTGTCACGAAAGCCCACACATGCTTCCTAATTTGCATATGTGCTTTTTCAGCTACTGCCACTAATGTCTTTGCAAGCCAGCTATCCCACAGCTTCTGCTGATATTTTCCCACGCGCTCTGTTACAATCGGATTTAATGATGCAAGGTTCCCTGAATTTCAGTTTCTTGTTTTGCTCCTTTAACTTTAAGCTTAAGCTGGAATCATTTTCACAAATTAAAAGCATGATGCTGATCTAAATTGGAATGATAACACTATATTTAGTGACAATATCAGTTGATTCAAATCATCGAAATATCTTTACATGTATTTATTTCTCTCCCACTGCAATAACTTTGACACCAAAGTTAGAAATTGGGATAAAGAATTCAGCGCCCGCCGAGGAAGGGGCATTCTGACCTGCAAAAATAATGTCTGTACATCCCCGTCGACATTTCTCGGTAAAGGCGCCTCAGGCGATTATCAATAGAGGAACTTAATGGAATTGATAGATCAGCGACCCCCCCCTCGAAGAGAGGACACTTTGACCTGCAAAAAGCGCCTGGGCAGTCCCGTCAGCATTCCCCGGTAAGGATGCTTCAGGCGATTAGCAATAAATTAACTCTTCTCAAAGAGAGAAGGCAAAGCCTAGGAGGGTGGACCCCCTTGAACGACACAGAAGCAGCATTACACCACAATGAACAGGGGGCCAGTTCATTACAGGCATGGTCTAATCTCTGTTGATTTTTTCTTTTTTTTTGAGGGCGGGACGAGGATAAAAAATCCATTGCCGGCTAAGATCGTTTATGTCTTGATTTTTGTTTTCGTAAAGGAGCGTAAAACCGGGCACGACTGTTCTGTTTGAAGGAATTCGTTTTGCTTGTCTTGGGACGGGTATTGTTCTGGTAATTCACATAAAGACTAACTCACTACCCTGTGCAGTTCTGGGGAGGGGAGGAGGGGGGCCGCCCTCCCAGGCCCCTGGCTTCTCTCTTTGAGAAGGGGTTAGTTTATTGCTAATCGCCTGCGGCTTTCTTACCGGGGAATGCCGACGGGGCCACCCAGACACTTTTTGTAGGTCAGTGTTCCCTCTTCGAGGGAGGGGGATCGCTGACCTCTCAATTCCATTTTCTCAACCCTGGAGTCTAAGTAGGAGTAGAACTAAACAAACTCACTATCTAATTATCTATATATCTCCAATATAAAAGTAAGAATATATGTGTGAGGACACTTCTCAACCTATATACTCAACGAACTTTTGATCTACAGACTTGAAATTAGGTGCATAGGATATAAAGACATTTTTAGCTGTTTGTTAACTGTTTCACGAATGCGCATGCGTGAATAGTTCACATAACATATTACTTATGTTAAGAAAAAGTACGTTTGAAAACACTTTTTAAAGAACGTGTCATGCTGGTGTTATGGTTATCGTACTTGGCTCACTGTCTTTAGTTCTTTTGTTTTTTTAGGGTTTTTTATCTTAGCTCGAGTATTTTTTGTTTTTACTTACAGTAACTGAACGGTTTAGATAAAATAAAACGTAATACACGGGTACACAGTCTCAGTTTCAATATGAATGAAAATATTATATTTATGCGTATTTTACGAGGGGGCAACGCCAAGCGGCCTGCTAGTATTTAAATAAATAAGAATTAAGTTTTGAGAAAAAAAGTTTGAATTACTTTCATTCCGTTTCTATGTCTTTTGTTGCTTTCCTGATATGCGGGTGTGTCGTTTGCCTTTTTTTTTTTTTCATTTTAAATAACAAACAAACATAATATATAAAAAAAGATGAAACTGATGAGTCATGGAGGAGAGAGAGGGAGAGAGAGAGAGACAGACAGACAGACAGACAGACAGACTGAGAGGTTGATTGAGGGTCGCATCTCATCTCAAGAGAAAATCTCCTTCCTGTCTTCGCCGCTGCTTCCTTCCGTTTAAAACTCTTCCCAGCAGACGTCGGCGCACGAAACTTCCGGTTTGAGTAGTGACAAACGAACGAGGATTGACCGAGTCAGATGCTGGGGAAGGTGGGGATTTAGGAAAAAAAAATGTTACACGAGACGAGAAGAAAGACACAGTGACACACGAACCTAAACAACGCACACGACACGCACGCAATAGAAAAAAAGAGAGAGCAACAGAGATCGAGAACGAAAAAAAAAATTCAGAAAAAAGGAGAGAGAGGGAGTTTCAAGAATAAAGAAGCGGGCACTCTACCTTGCGAACTCAGCCGGAACTACTGAACAAACATGGGCAGACAACTTAATAAGATTCGCTTAAATAATCATCGCTTTGTAATCTTCATATTTAATTTTCAAAAAGTGTTCACATCGCGTGATCACTTGTTACCAAACTTTCTCAAAATACGTGTAATGTTGCAACTTAAACCTGATTTTATTAAGGGAGTATGTAGCACAAAGGTGATGATGTTATTCACTGAAGAGGTAAAAGTCACATATCAATTTCAGAGACTCGGTACTGAAACCAATGGTCTTGAATTTGAAAGTACAGAAATTTAAACTTGTAGACTCTTGAAAATTCAGTATATTATTGCTATACATCTTATGAAATGACTGGCTAATATACATGATTTCAGGTTCAATTAACCAGTTACAGATGGAATTAGCCTGATTTTCCCAGCTGGTGAATTTCAAAAAGGCAATCTTGACGTGAGGATACTTTAGAAGAACGATATGCAATAAAATATTGCTTTAAACTTGGAAAAAAATACCACAGAAATGTATGGAATGTTTCAAACTGTTTTTATACCGTCTTACATTAATTGAGCATCAGATTTTGAGGGGCATAAGAGATTCAAGGAAAACATGGAGTCTGTGAGACATGATGAGAGGTGTGGCAGGAGTAAGGAAGTCAGAACACCAGAGTTGATTGGCCAAATAAAGAATTTCATGGATAAGGACCGTTGTATGTCTTTAGAGATAATAAGTGCACAGTTTTATGTCAATATGGTAACTGTACACACACTTATTCGCGACAAACTCAAGATGTGAAACATTTGCATGAAGTTTGTCTCAAGGGTGCTTCATCCTTGTCACAGACGATTTGACCAAGATAGGCATCAAGACAATTCCTTGTCCTCCCTATAGTCCAGATCTTTCCCCCTTGTGACTTTTCGTTATTCCTTGAGCTCAAGAAACACCTTAGTGATTGTCGTTATAAAACAATTAAGGAGATGGAAGAGACTCTGACGAGGGACATTGACACCCTCACATCAGAGGACTTCAATAGAACATTCCAGAAAGTTGTTAGAACAGTACAAATTCATGGAATCCGGAAACTAGAGTTTCATTCGTGTATTATCAATAAAAGTGTCAATACGAAAAATGTATGGAAACTTATTGAACGCACCTCGTATATAGTTGCTCTTCTTTCTTTTCACCTCAAACAATGGCTTATTGTACAGGATAAAACGATAAAAGTGTCGCCCTAAAAAACCTACACTACAGCCTTATTTTAAAACGTTTATACAAAAAAGCAATTCACCTAACGATTAAATGTATCCAGCTTCAGCCTCAACCAAGTTCCGAAACTAGAAGCATGCCTTTTCCTAAAGTGCCAGCAGAAGCTTGGCAGATGGCGGCGATCAGGCTGGCTTTGGTGTTGTGGGAGGTCATGTTAGTGATGTTCTCGACGTATGACCAAATGAAGTAGTCAAAAAGGTTCTTGTTGGAGGAGGGGAAAGCCGGTGAAAGAAGAGTACAAACTCGTAGCACTCCTTCTGAAGCAAAGTCTTGGTCTCTTTGGACTTGTGCGTCAGCGGTTAGTCCAGGGTCTGCCAGCAGCGACCTGATTGCACCAATGGTTGGTTGGTTGTTTTTGTTTTACAGCATATCAACCCTTTTCAGGTTATTTAATGCTGAATCCAAAGATTTTGAAGTTTTTAATAGAATATATTTGTTGTTTTCTAGTCGGTTTCTATTTAACCCATAGTTGTGACCCTAACAGGTACTACCATTCCGGGTCAGAGTGGACCTGGGAGCAATGGAAATTTAAGGGTGGCTCCACACTCCCCAAAGCCCGCAAGCTGAGGACCTGCACCAATGGATTAACAGACACTTCAACACATCCAGGTACACTTTGGTGTTTAGTTTGAAGCCGACTTCGGAGATATGAAGTGGCATGATGTGGTCCTCGCTTGAAAGCACACCAAAGACCATAACCGCGGCTGGAAACTTCGTTTAGTTGTGTGGTCAAGCGTTGAACCGTCCGTTTTATAGGGTGCTGGCAACAGTTCTGTTGTTATAACTTGGATCGATAGAGAGATGAGTTGTAGAGTGGCGCATCTCCGATCTGGCTCGTTGAGAATTGTGTCACTTTCTGACATGACAGAATGCTCTCAGGATTTGTACACAACTGGCCAGTTAGTAGCTGATCTACAAAAAATTAAATAAAAATAAAACTGGTTTTCATCAAACAGAAATTGGATTATATCTTTTCTAGGGAGACAATTTTATTGTTTAATCTTGAACTTTAATGTTTTGGAGCATGTCAAACAGGACACTTGGATGAGTTAAGCAACAAGGATTCCGTTCATTTAAATTTCTGCATTGCATTACAGTTAAGAAAGAGGGAAACAAGGAGGGGATTCCAATGTCTAGAAGTTCAAAGAAAGAAATTATTATTGTACGAAGCTTTCCGACATCTAGGCACCTTGTCAGGTGGTCAGAAGTATCTACGTTGAAATGCTACGAGTTCGTCAACGTAACATTAACGTATTTGTAAAACAGAAAAACGGGCGCAACATTGTGGCGATGGAACAGAGGTTGCAGCTTGACTAATAGTTTTGGTCTATTAAGTTTAGGATTTTTTTGTACACTGCCTAAAAGGGAAGGTATGGATGGCAGTGGCACAAAAGAAGATGGAGATGATAGTGTGGAGCATCACTCTACAAGACAGAAAGACAAACATCTGGACCCGCCAACAAACAAGAGTTATTGATATTAATTCTCCCATAAAGACATCTAAACACAGATCGGTAGGGCACGTAGTAAAAGATGGAGTCTGAGCGACAAAAAGTCTCCCCAAGTTTCCAGTACTCTACACCTCTTTCGATAACCTTTGCAAAAGAATTAGCTTATCGCAACAGCCACTTACCATTGATTTCTCGTTCGAAGCGGCCATTAGTCTTCACTGGATTTTGGGTGACAAAAAGCCTCCCGACGTTCCCAGTCTTCTTTGTACTCATCCGACAGAGGTCTGGCTAGTGCTTTCTCTTCTCGGTTTTTCCATCCTCAGTGAACCTCCTTATTTATTTATTGTGTCTCAGTTTATTATTATTATTATTATTATTATTATTATTATTATTATTATTATTATTATTAACGGAACCTGCGGAAATTCCATAGCGACATATTTCATTAGTGATATATTGCTGTTGGGCATTCTGTCGACGTCTGGCATGAATGAAGCTTCGCAATATTATTGTAACCCTTTTGTTTAAACTGTTAAAGTATTTATCCAATCTGGTGTATGTAGTGTCAGATTATACTTGGTTATTACTTCCTATCTCCAATATCCTTAGAGAAGTCTGTGATAAATTTCAGTTGTGTGGACGCCCGGCGCGAATGTAAACCCCACGATATCATTATACCATGTATAGACAACGAAAAGAACACCTCGTGAACAAGATGTTAAAAGGGAAGACCAAGAACGAGAAAAAGAGACGACCTGGTACAACGCATGGGTCCTACATGATAGCGGATAGCTAGGGTCAAAGATAGATGGCTAAAGTCTAAGGAGGGGTCCTAATTGAGTGATAAAACCCTAGGTATTGAGATGCAACATTGTAGCGATGGTAGAGGGGTTACATATTGGGTGATAGTGCAGGTCTATTAGTTTTAGGATTCTTTTAGACACTGTCTAAAAAGGTATTAATAGATGCAGCAGCCCAGATGTGGCAACGATACTCCATTCATGTGCGAATCGTGGCTTCGTAACGGTATAAGATACTCTCCGGTGTGATCAATCTTCTAGCAGGATATTCAGTTTCTGCATCGTTTATTTATTTATTTATTTATTCATTTCAGCTGTACGATTCGGTCGAATGCCCAAGGCGGAACGCGAGAAGCTGGAGGCGGACCGGGAAGAAATGCACGGAAGTTGTGGCGAGAAAATCCTCGAATTACGCGCCCTTTCCGACCTCATTAAAGCGGCTTTCTCCGACAACTTCCGGGGGACGTGTGTCTACAAGCACAACACATTACGAAAACGGACAACCATGCCGAATACCATCGAAAAGGTGAGTAAACACCGTTACGGTTCTTTCATCCCTATATATATATATATATACATATATATATATATATATATATATATATATATATATGTTTGTGTATGTGTGTGTTTGTATAAGTGTGTGTGTAATAAGACAGGTGTGTAGAGGGTATTACACAGGAACATACATATATACATATATATATATATATATATATATATATATATATATATATATATATATATATATATATATTATCATTAACTCACTTGGAGTAGTCACACAGGCAATCAACAAAGATTTCGCTTTGATAACAACTAGTGGTATTATCTGGAGTTTGAGTGACAACAAGTCTCCCCAGGTTTCCAGTACTCTCCACCTCTTTCGATAACCTTTGCAAAAGAATTTTCTTATCGCAACAGTCACTTACCATTGATTTCTCGTTGGCAACGGGCATTATTCTTCACTGGATTTTAGATGACAAAAAACATCCCGAGGTTCCCAGTCTTCTTTGCACTCATCCGGCAGAGGTCTGGCTAGTGCTTTCTCTACTCTGTTTTTGCTATCTTCGGTGACCTTCCTTATTTATTTGGTGTGATGTCAGTTTATTATTATTATTATTATTAGTAGTAGTAGTAGTAGTAGTAGTTGTAGTAGTAGTAGTAGAACATGTGGAAATTCCACAGCTGAATCTTTCATTAGTAAAATATTTCTGTTGGGCATTCTGCCGGCGTCTAGCATGAATGAAGCTCCGCGATATTATTGTAACCCTATTGTCAAAACGTTAAAATTATTCATCCAATCTGGTTAATGTATTCTCTCTCTCTCTCTCTCTCTCTCTCTCTCTATATATATATATATATATATATATATATATATATATATATATATATATATATATATATATATATATATACCCGTTATTATTGTTCATATCCAACATTCTTAGAGAAATCTGTGATAAATTTCCATTGTGTGGACGTCCGGCGCGAACAGAAACCTCACGATATCATTATACCATGAATAGACAGAACAGATACTACCCTTTGATCCTAGCTACAAGTCCAAGAAGGTGTTTTCTAGTTTCAGGTATCGTCCAAAAGCTAAATCATTTATTTAATTTAAACTTTTTTTTTGTTACCTTCGATAATCGGGTGATCCTATTTATCAAATACGAGGAGAAAAGGTGATAACATTCTTCGAAAATTAAATTAGCGTAATCTATATATTAATTTAATGTTCGTAGTTGGTTATCACCTGCTACCTTCTTTTTTAATAAATAGGATCTCCCGATCAAATAATTTATAATCTGGAAACCGTTACACACGTACGTACGTATATGCGTAAGAGCTACTACGGTATTAATAGATTGATAACTAGTAGGCGGCCCAGCAATTCCCGCTTAAAAACGCTTAAATATGATGATTTGATTAATGCAGATTTCGTATTTATTATTTTACTAGCGAGGGGTACCCGGCGTTGCCCGGGTGTTTGCAGGAGTGTGTGGTGTTAAATAAAAAAGAAACCGGGGGGTGGGGTTAGGATCGAAGCCGAACTCCTGAGGCGAAGTTTGAAAATAAAATCGGTCAGCCAGAAGTGAAAGATGTTTGAAAGTCGTCGAGCGTTACGACGACGACGATGACGATGTAAGCATTGTTATAAGCGAAGTAAGAAAAGAAAACAACGTTTTAATTAAGGGGGGGGGGTAAAACACAAATTTAAACAGAAAAACGAACGAACGTTACGTGAAAAATGGCTTAAATAATACAGGGTTCAATATTTAAATGTAAAAAATCGAAAAAAAAAGATATCTCACACCACGATTAGAACCAAAAACGTTCAGATAATGAACCAACCCTTAACTACCTACGCTAAAGCGGCGTATACAAAGTTTGTTCGGTTTATCAACTATTTAAAGTAAATTAGGTCACGACGTCATGACGTCATCTGACGCATGCGTTGTTGACCCTCCCCCCTGTCGAATCTGTCTAGACATCTCTCTCTCTCTCTCACACACACACACACACACACTTCGTCTGCCTTACTCTAAAGACTGGAAAATGGCGTCTGGCTGTTTTCATTTTTAAAAACTTCGTTCGTTAATATTTTTTGTAAGCGTATTTTTTTTTTTTACTTCACATGTTTGGCTTATTATTTTTCGTTTAACTATCGACTCTAACTATTTTGAATGTGGTAATAACTTTGGTAACGTTGCCATAGCGTAGAAGTTCATAGTTTAGCTTTAATTAATTTCTTTTTACCGATGACAAAATTTTTAAATTGTAAATTCAGACCGCCATTAGAGGTTGCTGACGTCAAGATCACGTGACATGATTCAGCGGGTTTTAAATACAAGTTGACCCAAAATAAATGGCCGCGTGTATACTTTATGTAGAAGACTTGGCGGCCGTATTTTTTGGGGCAGTTATAAATCGATTTAAAAATGTGTAATGTTTAACATTAAAATGTCACTTTTTTGCCCCCCCCCCCTTGCAGAAAATCGATAATTGACGCACTTCTGTCGTCCGGAAGGTGGGGCTTTCATATGAGACCAAGTTTGTGAATTTTTGTTGTGTCTGTCAAAAGTTTTTAGCAGACACACAAACATACATACACACAAACAAACATACACACATTTTCGCTTTTATATATATAGATTATATTGGACATAAAATACAGTAATGATTAAAATAGTTAAAAAAGAAAAAATAATTCCACCGAGAATCGAAACCAAAACTTTAACTTATGATTTATTTTTTCCTTTGACGTTATAAAGACATGTAAGAATTCAGGTGATAAGTCATCTCCCACTCAGTACAGACCAATAAGTCTCCTGTGTGTTATGAGTAAGTTGCTGGAATCCATATTAAATAGAGAAATAGTCAACTACCTCAGCAGGAATAACCTTCTTAGTGACACACAATATGGTTTTCGCTCTGCAAGATCTACCGCAGATGTGCTGACGGTTATATCCAACAGGATTAGTGAATCTCTTGACAAAGGCTTCCTTTCTAGGGCAATTGCTCTTGACATATCAAAGGCCTTCGACAAGGCATGGCATAAGGGTCTACTTCACAAGATTTCCAGCTACGGTATAACTGGAAATGTTTTCTCAATCATTAAATCATTTCTCTCCGATAGGCTCATGAGAGTAGTGGTAGATTGACAAAAATCAGAGGTCTGCAATATAAATGCTGGAGTCCCTCAGGGGTCAATCATGGGCCCAACTCTCTTCCTGATCTACATCAATGACCTCCCTAAACACATACTTAAATCATTCGTTGACATCTATGCTGATGACACGACCATCTACGGCAACATCAAAGGCTGTAAATGACAAAGTTCTCTCTGATACTCTCTCCTCTGGTCTCGAGCGCGTGGTTCACTGGGGGAAGATGTGGTTGGTTACCTTTAACGCATCCAAAACCAAACTCCTATCCTTACATCCTCAACGCTCTGATCCCCATCTGCATAATTGAAACGGATGGCTCTCGTCTTGGGGAGGCTCCATGTTTTGACAAGCTTCTGGTCTTGACCCTTACTCCTGATCTGAAATGGAACACGTACATTAAGTCTGTTGCCAAGGTTGCTGGGTAAATGGTGGGATCCTTCTACCGCTCCAGAAGATATTTCACTACTGCTGCAATTCTCTCTATATATAAAAGCCAAGTACGTCCAAAGATGGAGTACTGCTGCCACATATTGCAGGAGCTGCTAAAAAAAAGCCTATCCTGCCTTGACAGAGTACAGAGTACAAAATAGACTTCGTGGCTTAGTGGGGGGTGCCCTTTTCTCTATCGTTGGAAACGTAAGAAGTGTACGATGTAGATGTGTATTTATCTATTTATATCATTCTATGCCAGTATATTCCTTCTCTCTTTCCTTCCCTCTCTCTCTCTTTCTATATATATATAGATCATTATATATATATAGATATATATATATATATATACTAGTAAAAGTACCCGTTGTTGACTGGGTTCAAAAACAGCCTTCAGAAAATGGAGTCTGATTTATGAAAGTATGATAGGTTATGAACAGGAAAGCTTGTAAAGAGATAGCTTCGAATTTGGGGGTATCAAAACCAAAGCAAAATATGATGAAAGTAAAAATAAAATAGATAAACCCCATAATTTATCATACCATACCTGTTCACACTGAAACACTTATCACATTATTCTGTGGATCTATATTAAAAAAACCTTGTTAAACTTTGTGACATATTTCCATTCTATAGGGGTCAGGTGCGAACGAACACCCCATAATTTGATTATACCATATTTCTTCAAACTGAAACATAATTATCGCAGTATACTTACGCAGAGAGATATGAAACGGCTTTATTAAACTTTGTGCCTATTTTCATTCTATGGAGGCCAGGCGCGAACGCAGACCCCACAATTTTATTATACCATCCCTATTTAAGTTAGAACATACTTATCAAAGTATTCTTATGTACATCTATATCAAAAACACTTGTAAACGTTTTTTTTTTAATTTTTAAATTTTTTATTTACATACTTTGTGGACCAGGCGCCAATGCAGACCCCACAGTTTTAATGAACCACCGTTCTGCCAGATCAAACCTACCCATTCCTGTGTCTCGATACATCTTCTATAATTATATGCAATCAGTTATCAGCCTATTCGTGACCACACGCACACACACACATGCGCACGCATGCACGCAAGCACGCACACACACACACAATTTGGTAGAGTTCTCAAAGGTCAAATCGTTGAACTTTGACCTCTTAATCGCCAAATTTCTTGCCGAAAACCGATCACATCGATTTTCACAAATCTTAGTACCTGGTAAATCAAATTTCGAGTCTTTAGACTAAAAATTGACAGAGTTATTACGTAGGGAAATGTACACAGACACACACACACACAGACGAACACTTTCATTTTTATATATATACTAGTATTTCAGCCCGACGTTGTTCGGGTGTTTGGATGTGTATGTTGAGCAAAAAAAAAAACAGTGATAGTAGGAAGGCAGGCTCGAACCCGTACCGCAAAGGAGGAAAATAAATGGGTAAAACCTTACGTTTATGCTGTTACGACCACCGCCAAACTGGAAGCGACATTTTTTAAAATAAAGGCTAGACAATCTAAAGGAGAGAATAACTTTCAAAAATATCGGCGAAAAAACTGACCCCCCCCCCTGTAGAAAAGTGCCTAGTTGAAGGGGAAGATATTAATGTTTTTAGCCAATTTTTCGATATTTGTTGTATGAAAGGTCGAACTTTAAAACAATACTGATCTTGCTAAAATCCGTCACCTCTATTGATAGTTTAAGGCAGAAATACAAACAGACATACATACATACATTTATATATTGGTAACTAAATATTTTCGACCCAAACTGATGAAAAAGATTGCCCAATCTCTGAATACCCTTTATTCTAAATTTTACAATATTTAGACCAGAAATTGTCTGAATAATTTGGAAGAGAGCGCAGAGGTCAATTTATTTTTAAATTTTGACCCCTATTATGACCCCTTAAAATTTATGGTTTTGGGCTCAAATCAAGTTATTAAGTTAGATCCATGTCCAAGAAACCTATATCTAGAATTTCAAGTGCGTAGACCCAAAATTGACGGAGGAGTTTAGTAGAGTTCTCAAAGGTGAAATCGTTGAACTTTGACCCCTTACTCGCCAAATTTCCGACCAAAAACCGATCACATCGATGTTCCTAAATCTCAGTACCCTGTATATCAAATTTCGAGTCTGTAGACTAAAAAGTGACAGAGTCATTGCGTAGGGAAATGTACACAGACACACACACAGACACACAGACACACACCCACACACGTTCACTTATATATATATATATATATATATATATATATATATATGTATATATGTGTGTCTGTGTATAATCTAGTCATATATAATTATATGTACTATTTTTTTTACCAATGTCTCCAATTTCGAGTGAGTGCGAGTTCCTCCTTAATTTTTCTTACTTCCGGTATCAGTACGTTGATACCTATTACGATTACTAAATCCACATCCGCTTCCGTTTTAAAAAGGCAAAAGTTAATCCGGCCGTTCTACGATTAACAATTTTCTGAAGATACAGCAAGCACTCCCAAGAAAGAAGCTTACTAGACGATTTCTTATTTGGTGAAACTCAGTAATATTACACTTCTGTTTCTTTATTAGTCTTTACAGTGTAGACTAGGCTGAATATCTTGAAGCCATCTTTTTGTATAATTTTATTTTTTTTTCATTTTGCCCGAGAAGTTTCATCCTACCGGATGCCAGACATTGACTCGCTGTCTTATACATTCCAACCAAAAAACTTATTAAGATTCTAAGAGCCCCTTTAAGTGCAATTGCTTGTATCTTTCTTGCACTTGGTTCACCAGGTATATTTGTCAGATAGTTGTTAAGGTTCCTATCAAGAGGCGCTTTGCTTTTATAAGTACTGAAATGATGGAGATCTTCCTAAGATTCCAGTTTCTTTTCATGTCATACATAAGACCTTGATATATAGTTATCTATTATTTCTAAGCTCTTTTTAACCCCATTGTTATTTAAAATTAAAACTGTCTCACAAACATTAAGGGGGGGGGGGTAAACCGATTTCCTATGAAATAGGAATTTTCATGGGAATATTAAATTTGCAAGCGATCTCTAGTCGCGTGTATATCCCAGTTAGGCGAGATTATGACGTTATTGCTACTCTTACAAGGATGGGTTGACGTCCCCTTCCATACAACGCCTTGCATTCCCAAACTTGTCACCCATCTGGTATTGACCAGGTTCAACGTTGCTTACTCGTGATAAAAGCAAGAAACAGTGTTTCAGCGTAATTATGACGTATATATCAGCGTCATTGGACATATTCAGGTTACATTTGTCCCAAATTAGTCACCCATATGATATTCACAAATAAGTTACCCATCTGATATTGACCAGGTTCAACGTTGCTTAATCGGTTATATAACGAGAACCAGTATATTAACGTTATTATGCCGTATATTTCAGCATAACTGGACACACTAAGGCTAGATTTGTCTCAAACTAGTCATTAATTTGATATTCCCAAATTGGTCACCCATCTGGTAATGGCTAGGCTGAATGTTGCTTAACTGGTGATACAGCAAGAACACACTAATGTTACATTTGCCTCAAATTGGTCATCCATCTGATATTCCCAAATTGGTCACCAATCTGGTAATGAGCAGGTACAACATTGCTTAACTGGTGATATAGCAAGAAACAGTGTTTTAACGTAATTATTCCGTATACAGCAACATCATCTGAAATGGAGCACGTACATCAAATCTGTTGCCAAGGTCGCTGGAAAGATGGTGAGATCCTTCTACCGCTCCAGAAGATATCTCACTACTGATGCAATTCTCTATCTATATAAAAGCCAAGTACGTCCAAGGATGGAATACTGTTGCCATATATGCGCAGGAGCTGCTAAAAACAGCCTATCCTGCCTTGACAGAGTACAAAATAGACTTCGTGGCTTAGTGGGGGGTGCCGTTTTCTCTACCTTGCAACCTCTCTCCCAGAGAAGAGACGTTGCGAGCCTATCCTTGTTTCATCGTTATTTCCATGGCAGGTGCTCGTCTGAACTCCAATCTCTGGTCCCCTCTCGCCAATCTTTCACGAAAAACACCCGTCTAGCTGAATCCACTGTGAAAAATTTCCCCCACTCTATATCTGTGCCTAAATCAAAACGCGGATTCCACGAACAAAGCTTCTTTCTTAGAACTGCACGCATGTGAAACTCTGTTCCGTCTGCCTGCTTCCCACCGGGCTACAACTTAGATGTCTTCAAGTCCAATGTTAACAAATTCCTAGTGAACCCCCCCCCTTAAGTAAACACTTCATCAAATCTCCACATTAACGTAATGTACTTGCAATAACCCTTATCCCTGAGTGGCTTCCGGGCCTTGATAAGTGGTGATCACTATGTAAAAAAAAAAAACATCAAGGTTACATTTGTCTTCTTCTTGTCTGATATGTCTAAGCAAAGTTTAATAGCTGGGGAATTTCAAAAATGCAATCTGGACGCGAGAACAGTTTAAAAGACCGATATGCAATAAAATTCTTTATACTTGGAAAAAGATGCCACAGAAATGTATGGAATGCTTCCGGTTGCTTTTGGACCATGATGTATGAATCGGGCATCAGTTTTTGGAGTGGCATAAGAAACCTAAGGAATGAGGGATAATAGTTGTAGAGCGAGTAAGGATGTCAGAACACTACCAGAGAGGGCAGGGAGTCTGTGAGGGATGATGAGAGGTGTGGTAGGATTAAAGAAGTCAGGGCACCAAAGTTTATTCCCTAAGTAAAGATTTTCATGGATAACGACCGTCGTGTGTTTATAGAGAGAATAAGTACGCAGTTTCATGTCAGTGTTTGAACTGTAAACACACTTATTCGCGAAGAACGGACGATGCGGTAGATTTGTACAAACGCACACGGCCACAACTCCATCCTTGTCACAAACTAATCGACTAAAATGGGCATTAAGATAGTTCCTAACACTCCCTATTCAGAACCTGAAATTCTCAAATCGTTACGCATTTTTGTAGTGACCAGGTCGCTTATATATATATCTATATATATCTATAAAAGTGAACGTGTCTGTCTGTGTGTCTTTCTGTCTGTGTACATTTTCCTACGATTAACTCTGTCAATTATTAGTCTATAGACTCGAAATTTGAAATACCGGGTACTGAGATTTGGGAAAATCGATATGACGGGTGTCAGCCAGAAATTTTGCTGTTAAGGGGTCAAATTTCAACGATTTGACCTTTGAGAACTCTACCAAACTCCTCCGACAATTTTGGGTCTAGACAGTTGAAATTTTAGATTTAGGTTCCTTGAACCTGGATCTAACTTAATAAATTGATTTGAGCCCGAAACAATAAATGTTAAGGGGTCATAATAGGGGTCGAAGTTTTAAAAAATTAACCATTTTTTTTTTTTTTTTTTTTTGCTTTTTTTGCACAGCATACACCTCCAAACACCCGAGCAACGCCGGGCACCCCTGCTAGTATATATATATATATATATATATATATATATATATATATATATACAAACAAACAGCGAGCCTCGCATTTTTCAACCAGTTAAGTAGCGGGTGAGATTATTTACGACAGTGCTCTACCCAAAAGGGGAAGGACTTTAAAAAATATATGTATATATAAGGCGATGTGCAGAACTGCCGGCTATCGACTCTATAGTTCTAGGTTCAATCCTCGGCTTTAGAGAGGTGCTAGTCTAGCCGCACTAATGAGTTGTGATACAACGGAACAGTACTGTATGTGGATGACTACACACACACACATACATATATATATTAATGACTACAAATATATGTATATATATTTCAACCCTTATACTCGAGTGGTCTCTGGGCCTTGATAAGTGGTGATGCCTATGTAAAAAAATTATATATATATATATACACATTTATATATATATATATATATATATATATATATATATATATATATATATATATATATATATAAACGGATGATATGGGAAAAATGTTATGCGATGTGTCGAGAGATACAAGACCAAAAAAAAAAAAAAAATTAAAAGGGAAAAAAACAGATTTGATATTCCCTAAGCGCTTTTCAACCGACTCTCTTCAGGGGAATCGTCGGTAAATTGGTTAATTACTCAAAACCATGAATTGGTAAATAAAATATTGCGTTTCTCAAAACTGTTATCTATACAGGACCGTACTTTTCAAACTAATGCTAGGTCTAAGAATGATAAATATTTAAGTGCGTTGATTAAAAGAAAAGTTGGTATCCCTACAAATTCAAATCAACCCATTTTTAATCTTTCAGATTTCATTTTATCTGATATAGATAAAGTCATATTATCTAGAGGTCTTGATTTTTGCATCCCTCCGTCAGGTATTGATAAGATTGGAATTTTTGCAGAATTTGAATTAATGTTTTCCCAGTTGAGAACCCTTTGTCCTTCCTCCATTGAGTCTATAGGCCAACTTAAAGACCGTCTTAACGAATATGCCCATTCTTTTGTGAATTCCACGGTACGCTCTGATGAATCGTTTTGGCAAAAGAACTATTTTCAAGCCGCCAAACTTCTCAAGGCAAGATCCGACATCTACATTACTAAACCTGATAAAGGTTCAGGTGTCGTTATTCTTAACCGTGACGATTATTCTTCCAAAATGGCCACCATTTTGGAAGACACAAACAAATTTCAATCATTGGGTGACTTGTCGGCAGATCACACTTTAAGGACTGAAATTAAGTTCCAGAAAAAGTTACTACAATTATATAAAAATAACTTTTTTCTCTAAAGAGGTTTATTCTTTAATACGTCCTGTCTGTTCCCAAAGGCCCAGGATGTATGGATTACCTAAGATCCACAAACCTAATTCACCTCTTAGACCTATCTTGTCCATGGTTGGTTCTGTCCAGCACGGATTGGCCAAATGGCTTGTGGAAATCCTGGACCCTGTTGTGAAGTTTTATTCAATTCATTGCATTCCTGACTCTTTTCAGGTTGCTTCTTCCATACGCAATCTTTGTCCGTCCATTGATACTAAGTTCTTCGTTTCTTTCGACACATCCAGTTTATACACAAATGTCCCCCTAGACGAAACTATAGGCATTTGCGCCGACTTTCTGTATCGTGGTTCTACAGAGACCCCAAGATTTCCAGAAAACGTTTTTATCGAACTAATGGAGATGGCTAATAAGTCGGTTGCCTTTAGCTTCGATAATATGATGTACAGACAGATCGACGGCGTCTCGATGGGCAGTCTTTTAGGTCCTAGTATTGCAAACATTTTCGTTGGTTTTTATGAACGTCTGCTTTTTAATTACGTGCCGAAACTTGGTGTTATGTACGGTACATCGACGACACTTTTGCTTCCTTTCGGTCACGTGAGGCTGCTTGTTCTTTTTTCCAACATTTAAATAAGCTCCACCCATCTTTGCAATTCACAATGGAAAAGGAAAGCGACAATATGCTGCCATTCCTCGACGTACTCGTGGAGCGCACTCCTTCTGTTTTTCTTACCAGTATATTTAGGAAGCGGACATTTACGGGACTGTATCTCAGTTGGGATTCTTTTGTCCCCAAGCGCAGAAAGAAATACCTCATAAGAACTCTCACGCATCGAGCTTTGATGATCTGTTCTAGTTCTCGATTGACGTCCGAGCTTCACAAAATTAAAGAAATTTTCCTCTCCAATGGATACCCCGAGCAACTAGTCTCATATACCATCCGAAGTAAGGTTGACAACTTTAATAGAGCTAAGGTATATGGTCCTCCTCGTTGCCCCATTTATCTCAAGCTTCCGTGGTTAGGCTCTTCCATCCAACCTTTAGCAGACAAAATATCGTCTTCGGTAACACACTGTTTTAATGCTAATTTGCGCATTATTTATTCCACTCGTCCTGCTTCCCTTTCCTTTCTTAAGGACGCCTTGCCTTCCAATGAACAAAGTTCGGTTATTTACCTTTACCAATGTCAGTGCGACGCTGACTATGTTGGCAAGACGATACAGCGATTATCGGTCAGAGTGGCTCAGCATGTTCCGTCTTCTAGAAGTTCACAGGCGCAAGAGTCTGCTATAGGTGACCACTTGTTGGACAAGAGAACGTGTCGTGATCTCTACTCTGATAACAATTTTTCCATTTTACATAGAGCACGACATCGTTTCCACCTCGAAGTACTAGAGGCTATTGTCATCAATTCTCGACGTCCCTCTCTCTGCAGACAAAGGCAGTTAAAACATTCACTGCAGTTATTTAATGACTCTTGGTCGTCCAACTATTATTTTCCGACCACTTTACAATTACAATATTTTATTTACCAATTCATGGTTTGGAGTAATGAACCAATTTACCGACGATTCCCCTGAAGAGAGTCGGTTGAAAAGCGCTTCGGGAATATCAAATCTGTTTTTTTCCCTTTTAATTTTTTTTTTTTTTTGCTCTGGTATCTTTCGACACATCGTGTAACATTTTTCCCATATCATCCGTTTTTATTCAATTGTGGGATACCACATTATGCTCTTCATATATATATATATATATATATATATATATATATATATATATATATATATATATATAAATTTAGGTTTTCAATGTCATGATTTGAGAAGGTTAATTTTCAAGTAGAGAATGTTTCTATTGTCTGCAAACAAAGAATACAGTTTAATAAATATATTTCCTTAACCCATGAATTTTTTATCATCATTCTGAATATATATATATATATATATATATATATATATATATATATATATATATATATACGTAATTTATTAACGTATCTTAACGCAGTCAGACATATTAGACTAAATAATAGAAAAATTTTCCATAGAAATGAGCTGAAAGCTTGACAATATAATAAAGAAACACAGGAAGAGAAGAATATAGAGAGATAGAGAATGAGAGTGACTTGTAAATCGACACTCATTACTATGGACTTCTACCCAATCATGACTTAAGGAAGTAAACATGCTAGCTCTGTATATTAAACACGGCCCCGTGACGTAGTGGATTAAGTACTTGTTTAAATTCAGTTTTACGTTAGAATGGTTATAGATGATATCCTCAGTGCGAGTGACACTTACAAAAATACGACTGCCAATTAGTTCCACCTAGTCAGAGTGCTCCTTATGTATATTAATTAAAGAGTTCTGTCCGAAATTGCGTGTAGATTCCCGAGTTCAAAGGAAAGATACCCGAGTTCGACAGAAAGATTCTCCGAGTTCAACAAGAGTCTTGAAAAAGGTAGGAGGTTACATCGACCAACACGTTGTGAAAATGACACCCAATTTAAGAACAGTAGTTTAAAGTCTCTAAAAATATGAAATATATGTGTGTGTATCGTATTTGCTTAAACGTTTCTTCAGCCATACTCATGTATTTTTCGATCTTGTTGTTAACGTGGCTTCCGATAGCGAAACTGGCCGCATCGTAGTCGTTGATCTTTGGATTAATTTGCCCACCCACACTTTCATATCTTGGCTTTAAATGACTCTAGTCTTTTACTAATTTTTGCCAATATTGCATTGAATTGAATTTACAACCTCTTTTGTACTCGATCACACGCGGATTTATTCCCGCGCAAAAGGCACCATTGTTCATCCGCGCGTAGTTTTGGATTCCAATTAACAGTTTGTACGCATGCGCGCCTAACTCGTGATGACTTTTCGCGATTTTTCACTTTTTTTTTTTTTTTACAAAGTCCATGAGCTAACAAATAAAATCTTAAGACATCTACGGGTTTTCTGTTTGTAACGATTGGAGTAATTATTAATGAGAGATTCCGTTCTCTTTGTTTGTTCTTGATGCTGTTTTTTTAAAATCTACAAATAATTAAGGTGAGAATGGAAACAGGTATTAAGGAGAAAACTGCGGCAATTCATTTACTTGGTTGATTTTCTTAACGCGTCCATTAACTGGCGTTTCGTTCAGTTCAAAAAACAACAAAAAATACGTTCAAATGCACATGCGCGTATACGCGTTCTTCCCACCCCCTTTTCCTATGAACATACGCATCCACATTCAAAAATACAGATACTACACCACATAGGATACGAAGATAGACACACACATACATCGTTTTTTGCCATCTTTCGCTTGCACATCCATTTTATTAGAAAATCAACGTTTTCTTGTGTTTTTCGATCCAAAATGCAAAATTTATATTCATTCAATTAAACGGCATATCAATCCGTTCTAGATAATGTAGTGCCAAGTGTCAATATTTATATATAACTAGTCTGTGTTTATAGGTGTGTGTTGAGCAAAAAACCAAAAGAAAAAAAAGTGGTAGTTGGAAAAGAAAATGACAGAAAATCTGACGTCTTATCACTACTCCGTGACGCGACCGGAAGTCTAAAAGCATTCAAATTTAACGAAGTCAATCAACTACAAAAGCTGACTTGCAGAAATAGCGTTGCTTTAAGATCACCTACGAAAGGAAATTAGGCACAAGGTTGTTTTTAATGTGGCGGAAGACCAGCTCTCCCAAAAAGGGAGCACTATGGGAGTATCCAGATAAACAGTAATTGTCTCAGTATAAAAAGTTTCCCCTACATTGACCAGGGACCAATTACAAAACACATACTACCCGACCCTAAGGCTAGGTGGTTGCGTTCCAATAGTTTCGCTTTATTTATATAAAAAAGACAAACAAACACTGGAGATGACGGCATGGTGTGAATTTTGTTTAACTCGATCAAAAAAATGATAGAGACGATGTCCATTCGTGAATGCGAGATATTACGACCTGGAAAATATGCGAAAAGCCTTTTTTGGTCATACACAAACGATCGCGCCCATTTCGCCGTTTATATAACAGACTAGCGGGGGTACCCGGCGTTGCCCGGGTATTTGGAGGTGCGGTAGATCAAAATAACCCTGTTTTAAAAAACAGTTGGCCGGGTGTTTGGAGGTGTAAAAGAAAAAAATGTTTTAATAGGAAGGTAGGCTCGAATCCGAAGCCTTGACGCGAAGGTGGAAACGAAAGGGGAAAAACCCAGCCACCTAACCATCTCGGCCACGAGGGGAGAGGAAATGGTGAGTGTCTTAAGTTAACTTTTATAAAGTGAAATTGACAGGTGCGAGAAAGTTAAGTCGCATGTCGTTTGACCTAGTTTTGCGCTGCAAGCCAGTTTCCGTTTCCCCCGCCCCATCATTCGCTTTTTTTATACTGAAAAGCGTAACGAAGATGCCGCCATCGAAAAATATCTCGAAAATAGCGGGTAAACGTCGGGAAATTTAAAGATAGTCGCGACCCCCATTCTTAAGTCGTATATATTATTATTTAGGCAGCATGTAAAAAGTTTTAAGAAAGAGTGAGCAGGCCGAGAAGCCCGAAAAAGCCTTTGGCGGACATACACAAAAATGCACACACACACACACACATATATTTTCGCTTATTATATATATATATATATATATATATATATATATATATATATATATATATATATAGCTGATAACCTAGGTTGGTTAGTTTTACGGCATATCAACCCTTGGGGGCATTTACTGCCAAATAAGACATAATCACGTAGTCATACCATTTCTCGTTGGATCACTGAGCTTAACGTTAAAAGTGGCCAGTGCCAGATTAGTGACCAGTTTCAAATTCCATAACATCGTCAATTACATATCTTGTTTTGCCGCTGGATCAGTATAGCTGGAAACAAAGAGTGAAACTGGGTCGTGAAACCCAGCATTACTTTAAACAACCTCCCAGCGCATGTTATCGGTCATCCCTAGAATGATCAGATAATGTTCGTCCTTCCGCCGATGAACATCCTTTGACAACAGTTAATATTACTTTTATTTGTACGTGTTGCAGCATATCGATCTATTTAGTGTTATTGTGTGGCAAATCACATAATCAATATTCAAGAGCAGACAATTGATTAGTTTTGCAGTTTTACATTTGGGTGATTATTTAATAACGAAGATCAATGTCGATATTTAGTAATGAATTAGTTTTGCCAATTTTCCAACATATGAACCTTTTGAGTGTTATTGCGTGGCAAACTACAATATTCAATACTTCATTGCTTGACTGAGATATTGTATTTGTAGGGTTAAGGTTAGGGTTACACGAACATTTTGGGGTTATTTAATGCAAATCGTGCCGAACTCTTCCTCTGATCTTCAACAATGATCTCCCAAATTCTTAGATAATTTGTAGACATTTATGCAGACGACACTAACATCTTTTGCAAAACTTCAAAGGCCGGAAATGAGCAAGATTGCTTTGATTCTCGCTTCTCTTATCTTGAGCATGTGGGAAAAAAAGTGGCTGGTTAATTTTTATGCATCTAAAATCAAGCTTCTCTTTGTCCATCATAAACGCTCTGACCTGGCCCCAGTTGAAATGAATGGTTTTCGTATTGAGGAAAAAAACAAAAATATTTTGACAAATTTCTAGGTCTGACATTCACTCCTGATCTAAAATAGAGCACATGCCAAAAGTGAATATTTATATATATAACTAGCCTGTGTTTGTAGGTGTGTGTTGAGCAAAAAAACAAAAAAAAAATTGTTGTAGACAGGCTCGAACCCAGAACGCGAAGTCGGAAAAGAAAATGACAGAAAATCTGGCGTCTTAGCAGTACTCCATGACGCGACCGGAAGTCTAAAAGCATTCAAATTTAACGTAGTCAATCAAATACAAAAGATGACTTGCAGAAAAAGCGTTGCTTTAAGATCTCCCACAAAAGCAAATTAGACACAAGGTTGTTTTTAATGTGGCGGAAGACCAGCTCATTTCATAGTACGCCAGAAAAATGTTTGGATCATTCTACCCCTCGAGAAGATAGCTCACTAATAAGAGTACGTCATAGGATAAAGTACTGTTGCCATATACTCCTATTGTATCGACAGAGTCCAAAACCGACTTCGAAACCAGATAAGTGATGCCTATTCCCCTTCCCTAAACCTCTTTCCCAAAGAAGAAACATCACTAGCCTGTCTCTTTATTTTATGGGCAGTGCTCGTCTGAGCTCAAATCTATGTTCCCTCTTGCTAACCTTTCACAAAACACTCGTCTAGCTAAAACCGCTCTCAGTAATTTCTCCCACTTTCTATATGCGCTTAAACTTAAACGCGAATTACATGAACAAAGCTTTTTTCATAGAACTGTCCGCCCGTGGAACTCTGTTTAACTGACCAGCTTTCCAACTGACTACAATATAATTGTCTTCAAGTCCAATATAAACAAGTTCTTGTTCAGAAGAGTCGTCCTCTTAAATAATCAAATCATATCACTACACAGTTATCCCTATGACTACTGTACATTTATTAACCCTTATCCCCGAGTGGCCTTCGGGCCTTGATAAGTGATGTCTCTTTTGCAAAAAAAAATGGTTTTATAACCTTTACTCTTATTAGCGTATTAACATTTTTTGTGTTATTGTATGCCACAATACATAATCTATATATTATTTAATGATTTCGACTATTATGCTCATCTTCTAGTTGTTGTTTTCACGACCTTTCGGCCAATTATTTCTCTGGCGTTCGTCAGGTTAATTGCGACAGAAAAGGAATGTCGAATCCTCAAACTATATCCAGAGCAAGTACTGCTTTCTATAGTTGTTGTCATCTCACCACGATTGAACAACTATTGAAGGCAGTAACTGTTGTGGATGTAGTTAGAGGATACGATATTCCTATCCCATCGCGGTTCACCTGACGAAGGCCAGAGGAAAAACAACAACTAGTAGATGAGAATAACAGTCCAAATAATTAAATAAAATAAATTATACAAAATTACTCATCTCAAAATAATTTCCAAACTTATTTAATAATAATCTGTATATGAACAAAGTTTCATCGCTTGACTTGGTTCAACCCTTATCCCCGATTGGCTTTCGGGCCTTGATAAGTGATGTCTCGTTTGCAAAAAAATAGTTTTATTAGCTTTACTATTATTAGCGTATTAATCTTTTTAGTGGTATTGTATGCCACTCCATAAGTGTTTAAGATGGAAAGAGAGAAGATTTAATTTTATAAAATAGTTATTTTGATCCAATATGAAATAGATTTCAAAAAGCTTTAGCTCAAAATTCTCAACATGTTTGTATGTTTTTTTTTTACTTCTGAGTCATCACTTATCAAGGCCCGA
>NC_136511.1:13440839-13443339 GCF_053919585.1 Euprymna scolopes | reverse complement strand
CGAGTATGACACTCTATCCTTCGCTAAGGAAGGTTAGTTTTATCCCCGAAACATTTAATAACTAAGTTATATGTACCAGGCGCCTTCAATAAGTTCCCAGGCTTTTTCGTGTGCGTACTTTTATTGATAATACACACATGAAACTCTAGTCCCCTATGCACTTGTTGTATAATTCCAATCACTTCTGGAACGCGCAGTTGAAGTCCTCTTGTGTGAACGTGTCAATGACCCTCCTCTCCTCCGTCTACTTTATTGCCCCATAAGGAAATCTTTAAGGTTTTCCTAGTTTAGGGAATAACTAAAAACACAGGGAGTAAGGTCTGGACGATGTCTTGATGTCCAGCATGGTCAAATAGTTTGTGACAAGGATGAAGTGAACTGGTGGAATTGCTCAAATCTTCCGCATCATTAGTTTCTCGCGAATAAATGTGTGGACAGTTCCCGCACTGACATCAAACTGTGCATTTCTTATCTTTATAGACACACGTCCTTGTTTGGCCACTCAACGCTGGTGTTCTGAATTCCTTACTCCTCCCACATCTCTCATTATCACTCGCAGACTCCCACATTTCCTTGAATCCCTTATGCTACTCAAAAACTGATGCTCGATTCATGCAAGATGGTCCAAAAGCAGTCTGAAGAATCCTATACGTTTCTGTTCCATTTTTCCCAATTTAAAACAGAATTTTATTGCATATGGGTTTTTCTAAACTGTTCTCACGTTCAGACTGCATTTTTGAAATTCACCAGCTGTGATATTCAGTCTTTAGTAGGGTGTATTCCAATTACTGTTGTAGCTGTTCATTTGAGCCTGAAATCATAAAGCTTGGTCAGTTATTTCATAAGATGTATAGCAGTAACATACTTAGTTGGGCTCAAATAAAGTTATTAAGTATGATCCATGTCTAAGGAACCTATATCTAAAATTTTAATTGTGCAGACCAAAAATTGTCGGAGGAGTTTGGTAGAGTTCTCAAAGGTCAAATCGTTGAACTTTGACGCCTTAATCGCCAAATTTCTGGCCAAAATTTTCCCAAATCTCAGTACCCAGTATATCAAATTTCGAATCTGTAGACTAAAAATTGACAGTGTTATTGCGTAGGGAAATGTACACCGACACACACACACACACACACACACTTTCACTTCTATAGATATATAGATAGATATACGTACGCAAAAATAAATAAACATTTAGGATTTTATTGATAGTATAGATTATTAGTTGGGATGGGCATTTTTATGGTTTTTCCTTCTTAGTTAAGGATTTGGTTGCTGAGGAATATGTTAACACAAATCGATATTATTTGTAATAGTATTTTGTAAGTTCTCAAGTATTGATTTTATTTGTTCATCGACAATATACTTAGGAAATCCGTTATTGATGAATACTTGTTTTATATTTTTTGGTTCGATGAGTAATGATCTTTTTAAGTGGAGAAGATTAGTTTTGCGCCGTTTAATAAATTCTTGGTAATAGCTATTTTGTAATCGTGTTGAGGCTATGCAATATTGAAAAATAAAAAAAAGTAATAATTTAGGTTACTTGTTTGTTTCTGTAACTGGGGTCCTAGGTGTATTGCTAGAGGTGTCAATGGAAGGATCGAGGAACGGAATTATATTACACACACACACACACACACACACACACACACACACACACACACGCATATATATATATATATATATATATATATATATATATATATATATATATATATATATATATATATATCGTAATGAAATTAAAGGGATGTAATGTTTACCTTATCTACGCAATGGTAAATTTCAAATCAATATCAATAGCAGCATTTATATATAGATAATTTAATCTCAACGGAATAAAAAAGCTCAATACGCAATAAAGAGTATAGCTTATTATAAGAGAAAGAAAATTAAGAAAAGTTAAACGTAGCAATCCAAATTTATTGTTCGACTGAATACGCCAAAAAACAATTTACAAAGTCCATATTCCGCGGAGTTTCAAAGAATGCTGTTCTTGTTATTCTTCTCATCAGGGGACATAAAGAAATCAGCAAATTATATTTGTACCAATGCTAGAATTTGCTAGTTATGGACTTTGTAAATTGTTTTTTGGAGTATTCAGTCGCACAATAGATTTTGATTGTAAAGTTAAACTTACAGTTTTAATTTTCTTTCTCTTATATATATATATATATATATATATATATATATATATACATATATATATATATATATATATATATATATTATATTATATTATATTATATAAATTAATTGAAGCAACTTAAGGAAACTCGTTTTTGATCTTTTAGCACTTTCAGTTGAATTAAATCAGTCAATTTAGCTATTATGCGCCGATCAACATACCCTGATTACATCACTCTAACTGACGTAAAAAGAACATTTAATAATAAAATTTTTAATTTTAACGTTATTTCACGGGGTTAACGGTAGTCGAAGGGATAATGATAATGAAACCAGAGGTGGCTTCTGTCGCCAGGGCTGAATGTATCGA